>NC_058132.1:285940761-285968092 GCF_016433145.1 Gracilinanus agilis
CTCTCTCTCTCTCTCTCTCTCTCCCCCCCCCCCAGTTACCAATAAGCTCTTCCTTGCCAAATCTAAAGACCTTTTTAAACTTCATTCTCCCTGAAATCTTTGCATCATTTTGACATTATTGAATACCTTCCTCTACCAGATACTCTTTCTCTCAGTTTTTAAGCTATTGGTTTCTTTCAGTTCTCCTTCTACTTGTCTGATTATACCCTCCTTGGTTGTATCTTCTTTATCATCATGCCTTCTAGGCTCTGTTCTGGGCTTTTTTCCCCTCTTCCCCCATCTTGTCCTCCCCTATATATCCCTTGGTGATCAGTTAACATATCAGTTAATATGTTATATGTATTTTATATATATATATATATATATATTATATATTAAATACACATATAGTCTTAGAATCATTCATATATACATACTCGCTTTTTCTTCCGAGTACCAATTTCCCATCTCCAACTCCCTATTGAACATATTGAACTTAATGTCCCATGGGCATCTCAGCTCCATATGTCTGAAACAGACCATACTATCTTTTCCCCAGAACCCTTCCTTTTTCCAAACTTCTCTATTACTACTGAGGTCCCACCATCTCAATATTCCAGGATCATAATCTCAGCATCCTCCTAACTTTTTGCTCTCACCCACCACATATCCAATCTGTTTCCAAATCTTATTTCTACCTTATATGTCCCCTTCTCTCTACTCACAAAGTCACAACACTATTTCAGACTCTCATTATCTCTCATCTGGACTATTACCTTCTATTTGGTTTTCCTGCTTCAAGTCTCTTGTACTCTAATTCATCCATCAGGTCACACCTCTGCTCAATAAACTCAAGTGACTCCTTATTACCTCCAAAATAAAATATAGTCTTCTTGTTGACACTGAAAGAATCCATTTGACCTCTTTTTACCTTTCTAGACTTCAGATACATTATTTTCTCCCTTATATACACCCTATGTATAATCCAGTGATACTGGATTACTTGCTTTTCCTCAACATGACACTCCATTTCCAGGCTCCATGTCTTGTCACTGCCTGGAATGTTTCCCAACCTACTTCCCCACTTGACATCCCTGTCTTCTTTCAAGACTCAGTTCCAATTCTACTTTCTGCAGAAGGCTTCCCTCATCCTTATGAAAGTCACTGAATCTTTCCCCTCTAAGGTTACTTTTCTTTACTCTGTATGTAGCCTCTGTGTACCTATGTGCCTATATATTTATGTGTTATCTATCCACTATCATATAATCTCCTTGAATATTGTTTTTGTTGTTTTACTTGTCTTTGTATCCCCAATGTTTATCACAGTATCTGCACATAGTAAGTGTTTAACAAATGCCTGTTGTTTAATTCATTCATTGAGTCTAAGATTTCCAGAGTGGATGACCAGGCAAATAATGATACTATTAACAACCACCACCACAAAATGTCATGGTCAATGGGTTTCTCCCACCTATTGACAAATAAAAGTAGAATCTCAGATTTTTCTTCTTCAGAAAATCATCTATGAAGGAAGCCTCATCACAAACTACCAAATGACCAAGAAGACTACACTAATATATGGCAACTTCTAGTAATTAAAAAAAAATTCTGGCCCCAGAATGTAACACTTTCTCCAAAAGACATAAACATGGTAATCTTATGCTGTGCCAAAGACCAAAGCCCTTGATCCCATGCAAAGAACATGAAAACCACACATGGAAAGAGAAATGGCTATCACCACATCTGTAAAAATTGTGTCCTTCAAGTCTCACAATCTTGCCAGATAATTATTCTATAATCACCATCTAGATTCATCGCTAATATAATCGACAGCCTCAGCAAGCTGAGAAAGTTAAAATTGTGGAGATGATAGTCAACAAATGATAGGGTCTGTCTGCCAGTTCTTAAATTCCACCAAGTAAAAAGTTAGGCACAATTTTAATGGATTGTGAAGACAGGTAATAACAACTTTTTGGCAATCCTTCTTCAGTTGTGACAATGTGAATAAATCTATCATTCTACCCTGCTGAGTCAGGCATGAATCTATTGGCACTACCTGTTCACATCAGCACCCTGACTAAAGAAAAGCCAAGAAGAGAATCTGGGTTGCAGGGAAAGATAAAGAAGTCAGTTTTAAGCATGTTTATTTTGAAGTGCCAGTTGACCATTGAGATGGCACCTGGAAATGTGAGTATGGATTCTGAGTTTTAGATAAACCAAGAATGGCAGTACAAATGGGTCAAAACATAATAAAGTCCAAGAAGTTAAAAGTTTCACTTTCAGGTATCAATAGAAAATTTGATGTAAATGATCAAATAATAAGTAAAGATCAATGAACCATATAAAAGGGTTCATATGAAATAGATCAGTCATGCAGCAGGGTGGCAAGGGAAGGAATCTGTGGCTTGTAATATAGCTAATAGTGTGGAGACAGACATAGAAATTTGCAGGTTTTCAACAGAAGAGCAAAATGGAAATAAAAGTTGGGGAGCAAAACTAGTGGTTAAGTGAGAGGCTGGGATGATCCCTTTTATATTAAAAAAACTTTTGTTTACCTTGAATGGTTTTGCCCCATAGCAGCTATAACCACTGTGCAAAATTTAAAAAATAAGTGGGGAATATTTAATCAAAGATTAATCTCTTGAGGGAAAGGATTCTTCCAAGGAACTTGGTTGAATGCTAGAAGTTATTAGGCATAACCTCAAATAAACACAGTGCACTGAGTCTTCTCCCTTGAGTGAGTTCAAAAATCACAATACACAAATTTAAGTTACCTACATAGTTCTATTAACTGTGAGAGGTCCAAGATTGTAATATAAGACATGCTCCTTCCTGCCCCACTCCACCCCCTCCTCATCACTGCACTCTGGATGATATGGGTGGGTTACACCAGAGATTTTGGAGCGTATTCAAAATGCTTAGAATGGGAGGGTGACAACAGCTAGATTTTACAGACTGCCTAGAAAGCTAATAGTGCTGTGAGCAAAGTCTGGAAGAAAATAGGTTTGATTTTAAATATTTCTCTCCTCATTTCTATAAACCATTATATATCTGAGCTTGGAAACAGATTAAAAGGAAAAGACCTATGGATCATCTTTCATCACAGAAGCCAAAGTGCTGACACTTAAACATGGGTAGTAATAACAAAATAAGTAAAATCCTTTATGCTTATATAACACTCAGGTCTTCAGAGTTTCCAGGGAGTAAAGAATAAAGAATGTGTACACCAACTAAACCAACATATCAAGTACAAAATATTTGTACTGTGACAAATATGCATTGTGAAGATAAAAACAATATTTTTAATATTAATGCATATCAAAGCAATAAGATGCATATTAATTATATAAATATTAATTATAAATAAATATAAATATAAATATGGGATCATTTCTAAATTGTGTCTTTGAAACTCTAGTCACACTCAATCAAATTCTAAAAAGCTCATTGGTCCTCTGACATCCCTCTATGAGCTCTAATGTAACAAATCTTGTAAAGCTTATTCATGGAGAGTTTCTTGATTCTGAAGGTGTTAGTCACCCAGCATCCAGGAGGCAACATGCTTAGTGGAGAGAGTGCAGATATGGAGAGTCAGAGGATCAGCCTTTGTAACTAGGTTACAAATGATTTTAGGCAAGTTTCTGGACCTCTCTGGGCCAAAATTTCCCCATCCAGTAAATGACAGGGTTAGTCTAGAAAAGAGGCTAAGACCTGTTTTCTGTCATGGATTCCTTTAGCAGACTAGTGAAGCCTGTGAACACTTTCCAGAATAATTGCACAAATGCACAAAATAAAACACATAGAATTACCAAGTACTCCAATTACAATGAAATATATTTCTCTAAACATTAAAAAATTAAATTAAGAACTCTTAGCCTGGGTGTCCTATAAGGCGTCTTTCCATTCTAAATCTATGGTTCCAGAACCTCAAGAGTTAAACTTCATGGAATTTTAATCAATTCAACTGAGCAGAGGAAATGACATTTCATAGACTATAGTGTAGATTATTCCCATTTTGGAGGGCCTCCTGTTGTTAAACATCTAAGGGGCACTTCTTGGCCCCTGTATGATCAACCTCTTTTCCTCCTTGGAGCTTTAGGTTTACTTACATTCTATTGTTTTTTTCTTCAATCTAGGTTCCTTTTACTCTGCTATCCTGAGGAGAAAGGAAGCAGGTTTCCACTTCTTCCCTGCCCCTGGCCTAGAGATGATGACATGAGCAAACATGCCTCCTCTAATTTTTCTAAAGACTGTTTCTTGCTGTTAGAAATCATAGATTACTAAAAGCAGAAATTTACAATAGCAAGAAATTCGGGCAAGTTCTAAAGCTAGAAACAAATCTTCAAAATTTCCCCAGATCTTAAATGAAAACTGAGGTTAGAACTGGTCTTTCTAAGCAACCCTCCTTTCAGAGAAACATTGCTTCGTCCTTGTCCCTGGAGTCAGTTCTACCTTGATCTTTCCTAGATTGGATGGTTCCCCAACTGTCTGTCTCCTAGGAAAAGGTGGGTTCAGGTTGATATAAAAAAACTACTTGAATTCCCTCTGAACCTCAAGTTACTTCTCTGTTAAATGAGATAGTTGTATTAAATTATTTCCAAGGTCCCTTATATCTAGAGCTGTAATAAACTAAGATTCCTTCCCCAGGCATTTCTACCCTGACTTTGATCTTCTAGCCCTCTATCTTACTCTAGACCTTTTTTTGGCTATCATAATCTAGTTACCTAAAGCAAATTCACTAGCCAGTTGTTAAGGCTTATTGTCTTCTTATTGGTGAAATTCAGTTTCTTCACTTAACATTTGAGACTAAGTGGCATTTTGTGTCTAGGTCATCCAACAGCCAAATGCCTCAATAACCAAAGCCGCCATTACCAAGATAACAGCATTTTCTAAGGTCAAGTAGCAGATTCTCTTTTCATCCTAATTCCAAGCCCATTTCTCCTTCCTACCAACATAGGTACAACTAAATTCCAGTTTCCAGCCCAAGGGACTACTCTAAGTTCTCATTTGCAGATTGCCATGTTCTAAAGCCTAAATAGAAATTATATCTTTTCCAGCTCCACTTATTAGTCCTATCCAGTTTCCTAAATCCCCTCTGATGTTTCATTATACAGGTGACTTCCCAAAGGAAGAGATTTCAAGCTATCTTATCAAGATAACTGAACAATATCAGAAATATTTGAAAAACAAAGTTGTAACCATTTCTGCTACCAGTAAAATAAGAGCCATCTTGCCATGAAGTATATATTAAGTCAAGAAAATATTTTTGCATGAAGTATACAGAGATGATTTAGGAGCTAAAAAAGCCAAGAATTATATGAGTAATGGCTTCATATCTCCACTTCATTTGATATTGATAGATACAACCTAAAAAAGTCTTTGTCTCCTTTGTAAGGTGTTTCCTTATAAATTCACTTCAGTTCTAGATTTCTTCAAGTGAATTTCTTCTTTGAAGTCTCTTATCATCATCAACTCTAAAAATGCTATTATTATTAAAAGCAATGTTTATAAAAATTAATTAATAGAGAAGGGAATATGCATTTGCATAGTGCCTATTATGTCCAGATAGTTTGCTAAGTGCTTTTTACAAATAATACCTAATTTGATACTTATTAGGAAACTGAGAGAGCATAAAACTACTTAACTCAAAAAGAAATAGGCATATGGAATATATAGTAAGATGCCAAATAAGTACACTGAGTGAAACATAACATATAAGTTAGTTTAAGAGACAACTAGACATGTTTATGTAGACAGAAGGGGTTGGAAGATATACTGACAATACAGAGAGGTGTGTTGCAATAAACTTGAAGGAGACAGACTCATTGGGCCAACTGTCCTTTTTCCATCCAGGAATTCCTTATGTCCTCATTAGCCTCTCACCTCTGGACAGCTGGGTTATTAAAATCTGGCTGAAATCTTGAGTAAAGATAGTCTGGTGTCCTTGGTTTTATTCCTGCTCTACATTTATCCATATTAAAAAAATAACCAGCCACCACAATTTGGCTCACAGTTTCTTTTCGGGAGAATTACACATGCAGAAGAGAGAGAGGTTTATAAATCAAGTCCAAAAGCAAAGAAAGAGCTCTACCGGCAGGCTTGTTCTGATCACATCCACTCTGTCTGATCTTAGGTCATGTTAGTGGCACCTCACTATTATAAGCACATTTTAGACTGCTATATGAATGATCACCTTTAGGGCTTTGCCATGTTGTAATCTCGTCTAATTTCTTCCAAAAAAAAAAAAACCACCAAACAAACAGTTTAAGCATTAGAATAAAAGGTTTCTCCCTTTCCTTTATCTCTCTTCATCTTCTGAAATACAGTTAGGGAAGATTCCAGAGAGGATTGGTTAGAAGCCAAGAGTTTCATTCACCCTTCAAAGATAATTTGGAAACCACCAATTCACATTTTAGTAATGCAATCAGCATTAGTGTTTGGTTGAGCTTTTAAATACATGATTCATATTTGTATTTATTTAATGTGGATATAGCCTACATCTGTGGTTATACATATACAAACGAAGCTAACTTCAAACTTAAAATAAATCTAATTTCAATTTACTCGGATGTGAATTTGGAGCTTCAGTCAGCCAAAAATTTGCCCAAAATGTAAGCCTCATTAGCGTTCAGATACAACTAGTTTTGGATATGAATGGATTTGGTAAGTTACCAAGGCTGGCACATTTACCATAAATGCCAAATTTGGGGTGTATTTGTGTGTGTGTGTGTGAGTATGTGTACTTTCTTATACATTTATCACATCTAAAGACCAAATGTGAAAAAGAGGGAAACATTTAGAAAATTCATTAATTAAAATTCCATAATAATTTCACTGTCACATTTTTTAAAAAGATATTTAAAGCTGTTAGTGCCCATGAATAAATAAAAAGTTTGATTTAGCACATATTTACATTTTACACATCTTACATTTTATAACAGAAGCTCAAGCTTAAACAAAACTTTATTGTGATAACATCTATAATTAAAGCAAAAGGTCTTCCTTTGTACATTGTTCTTTGTTGTACTTTGGTATACCAGTGATTTTATCAGCATAGGTACTCCTTCCACTGATACAGCTTACAACTGTATTTATAACTTTGTCTCAGGTGATTCTCCTCTGTGTTCATCTAAAAATACTTCAAAGAGAATCCATCCAACATTCTGGAGGTCTTCCTTTTGTTTCTTAAGTATCTCAGGAGTATCACTGAATCACTTTGGCTCTCTGTCTATTGTCTTTCATTCTTACTTAAACTATCATCATCATTTAAGACAGAAATATAAAAATGATTCTTTTTCATTCATTTACTAATTTTTCTTTCTTATGTAACCATAATTTCACATTTCTTCTTTAGATACATAGTATTCTATGTGTTTTAATGTGTATGTACATATGATATCATATACATAATGCGTGTGCATATATGATATCCATGTATACAACATGCATTCTATATAATTTTAAAATAACAGAGAAAAGTTAATAAAACATAAGATTGAGAATAAAAATGTCAACATAAATGTAATCTTTTAGTTGATTTATTGTGGCCAAAAGAGCTTCAAAATTTAAGCAAACATTTAAGTGACTACTATGTGCCAGGCACTATGCAAAGTGTAAAGAGTGAAATAATCCCTACTTATAAGAAATTAACATTCTAATCAGCTTTATTATATTTTCCTAAAAACTGACCCCTCCTTATGCCATAACCCAATTTTCCATGCTCAAAATTATTGCTAATTTTGATTCATCCCTCTCATTTACTTCTCATATTTTTACTTTTTTCTACCTGAAGAATTTTTACCAATCCTTTAAAATCCAACTATATATTTTTAAGAATCCTTCAGTCACCACCTTTGTTGGAAATAGCATATCTGTCCTTCAAATTTCTTTTTTGTTTCCATTTTTCTCATGTACTTAACTCTGTTATTTTATAACATATCTATGTATTTGTCATATTCCTTATAGACTATAATCACAGTGAAAGTACCTAATACAGTACTTCCTTCACAACAGTTGCATAATAAAACGTTTATATATCTATAATTTCATCTTTGTCAGTGCTCACTCTCCCAGTGCACAGTTTTCTGTATCTTCAAATCCTGTGTTGCTTTTGTCAACAACCACCTATCAAGTCTATATAAATGAACCACAAACATTTTATGGGTGAAACTACTCAAGTTTATTCTTCTATCCTGGCCATGATAGTTTCTCAACTCTTTTGGCCTCCTCATTGTGATGAGTGCCTTACATTTGATTAAACTTCTCTAAGAAATATTCTCAACAAATTGTTTGTTTTTTAATTAATGTAAATTACTAAAACATGAACTTTAGCTGTAATTTAGTATAATTCTTGGAAATATCTGCAATCTCATCTTTGTGAATACTTCCTCAGCCAAAGTAAATCACAACCTAACCAAGGCTCATTAAACAGTTTTGTGAGTTTCTATGGTTAACCATCTGTTGATGAACCACAACAAATTTTATTAAAGTTCTCAGACAATAGTCCCTTTGGTAATAGGCCCATATTCAAACTCTTTCTAGTATGGAAGGAATTTACAGGCAGAAGAAAGAATAATAATATTTATCCATTAGAAAACAAAATCAGAAATAATAATTATGCTCAGTGGAAGGAAAAAGCAGGAATAACCAAAGCATTACAGTCCACCTATGTACTAGGATCACAGTCTTCAATGAAAATGGGGAAAAATAGATGTTTCCTTAAAGAAACCATTCTTCTGGGCATATGTACACTTAGCACAGTGCCTGGAACATCATAGGCACTTATAAACATTGATTGATTGATAGATTGACGAGTAGGGAAACCCACTGCTCTGGACTATGTACCTATCCCCTCCTCTGGTCCCTACAACTTTCCTGTTGGATAAAGCTATTTATCTCCTGCTTTCCAGCTGATGAAACAGTGGCAAGCTTTTTTCCGTAAGCTCACAGCCACTCTTAATAGGATTCTGAGACAATTACACTGTGGTAGTGACTAACACTTCCCTTACACCAGAGAGCTGCCCATCTCTTTAGTTATACAAAGAATAAGGGATTCTGCATGGTCCAGTTAGCTTCAAACTCATTCTCACAGCAAAACAGGTATAAGGTCTTTACTCTTCTCTGTTTCTCCCTCAAAAACCACAGAGAACAGTAGAGGCATCACTGAGATATTTCCTCAGTTTTAGGAACTGGAAAGAAATAGGCCTTGCTAGCTCATCATAATGCAGCAGGATTCAATTCTCCACTGAGGTTCTAGTGGCCACTCCATTTGTTCACTAGCTAAAATGATGCTTCTTCTCCAATATAAGTTCCCAGAAAACAACTGAAAAGTCAAGTGGCTCAGCTGGAAGTCTGTCCATGGCTTGTTTTGATTTCTCAAATCCATTTACCTTCTTGCTTCTCTTTCTTTTTCTGTTGCTTTTTCTCTGGCTTCTTAATGCCTTCTGGAACCTCAAATCAGACTCTTCCAATGATCCTTAGTAGCTTAGCCAAAGTCACATGGGTATGAAAAGGGAAAGCTGGGATTCTAAGATCCTCTGACTCCAAACCAATGCTCTTTCCATTCTACCATGGCTTCTACACCAAAATGTCTCATAAATAAATACTCTAAATGCATTGTGTCTAAAATAGAGCTTGTTGTGGAATGCTAGAATGTGGAATGCCAGAATTTATTAATCATCTAATCCAACTACTTCATCGAAATTCAAGGAACTCAGGCCTTAAGAGTTTAAATGAGTTGTCCATGATTACATAACTATTAAATATTGGAGCCAGAACATAGACTCAGGACTCCCAGCTCTCAGCCCAGTGTTCTTTTTACTATATCATGCTGACTTCTATATTTCCACAAAAATCTACTTCTCTGCCTTATTCCATTATTTTTATAAGTGGAATCACTGCAGAAATCTCCCATGGCTCAAAGTTGGAAGTTATCTTAGACTGGTGTTAGCAAAGGTTTTTGAGTTCCAATGCCCAGAGGGCAAATTCAAGCTGTCTGTGAGCCCCAGCATTACTGGAGAGAGCTGAGGGAGGAAGTACTTGCTTTGGGTGATTGGACAGAGGTTTGGGACTTTCAAAAAATGTCCTCAGGTGCTGGGAAAAGGGGGACAGAGCAGCTCCCCCGTGGTGGGTGGAGGGGACAGTGGGCAGCACAAGTGCCAATACTTTACCAATTCTGTCTTGGACTCTTACCACTTATTTTCTTTTTTTCCCCCCATGGTTACATGATTCTTGTTGTCTCCCTCCCTTTTAGCCTTCCCAGTCCTGGATCTGACAAGCAATTTCACTGGGTTATACATATACTAGGTTATATCACCCCCAAACCCATTTCCATATTATTCGTTTTTGTAATAATCTTTTAAAACCAAAATCCCAAATCATATACCCACATAAACAAATGATAAATATATATTTTCTTCTGGATTTCTACTCCCACAGTTCTTTCTCTAGATGTCGATAGCATTCTTTCTCATAATTCCCTCAGGATTGTCCTGGATCATTACATTGTTTTTAGTAATAGAATCAATCATATTTGATTGTCCCACAATATTACAGTCTCTGTGTACAAATGTTCTCCTGGTTCTGCTTACTTCACTGTGTGTCAGTTCATGTAGGTCTTTCCAATTCTTATAGAAATCTATAGATTCATCATTCTTAATAATAGCACAATAGTATTCCATCACCATTATATGCCACAATTTCTTTAGCCATTCCCTAATCAAGGGACATCCTCTCATTTCCCAATTTTTGCCACCACAAAAAGCACAGCTATAAATATTTTTGTGCAAACAGATCCTTTCCCATTTTTTAAAGTTTATTTATTTGATTAGGCAATTTAGAATATTTTTCCATTGTTACAGGATTCATATTCTTTCCCTCTCCTCCTCCCAACCCCCTCCTGTAGCTAAGGAGCAATTCTACTGGGTTTTACATGTATCATTGATCAAGACCTATTTCCATATTATTAATATTTGCAATAGAGTGATCATTTAGAGTCTGCATCCCCAATCATATCCCCATCAAACCATGTGATCAAGCAGTTGTTTTTCCTCTGTGTTTCTATTCCCACAGTTCCTTTCTCTGAGTGTGGACTTTTTGCATTTTTTAAAATCTTTTTGGAATACAAACTTAGTAGAGGCATTGCTGAATCAAAGGCGATGCATTCTTTTAAAGTCTTTTGGGCATAATTCCAAATTGCCTTCCAGAATGGTTGGATCAATTCACACTCCACCAGCAATGCATTAGTGTACCAATTTTGCTACATTCTCTCCAACATTTATTATTTTCCTTTACTATCATATTGGCCACTCTGCTAGGTGGTAAGTTGGAGTCTCAGATTTGTTTTGATTTGCATTTCTCTAGTCAGAAGGGATTTAGAATATTTTTTCATATGATTATTGATAGTTTTGATTTCTTCATCTGAAAACTGCCTATTCATATCACTTGACCTATGTCAATTGGGGAATGATTTGATTTCTTATAAATTCAACTTAGTTCTTTGTATATTTGAGAAATTAGACCTTTATGAGAGAATTTCTTTCCCAGTTTGTTGCTTTCCTTCTAATTTTGGTTGCATTGGTTTTGTTTCTTTAAAAAAGTTTTTTAATTTAATATAATCAAAATTATTCATTTTCTATCTTGTAATATTCTCTATCTCTTGCTTGGTCTTAAATTCTTCCCTTCCCCATAGCTTTGACAGGTATACTATTCCATATTCACCTAATTTACTTATAATATCACTCTTTATGTTTAGATTATTTACCCATTTTGAACTTATTTTGGCATAGGTTCTCACTACTTATTTTCAATCCAGTACCTAATACAATATCTTTGACATCTGTTCCCTCTTTGCTTCTATTACTGTTACCCTAATTTAGGCCCTCATTACCACCTACCAGTACCTCCAAACCAGTCTTCCTTTCACTTTTCCAAACTCTTCCTTAAAAACTAAATAATCTTACATTTTTCCTTATGTGTAGATATGATTATGTCACTCTTCTACTTAAAACCTGTAAAATTCAAATTCCTTAGCCCATTATTTCAGGCCCTCCATGTTGTGATACCAACCTATTTTTTTGAACTTCTTTCTTATTCCCCACTTTATGTATTCTATGACTTATCAAGATTTGTATAATGTACAAATACATGCATGTTGTTCACTTTTCTATTTACGTTCTTTGTCCATATTATTCCTCATACCTGGAATATTCTCTCCCTTGTTGAATTCTTATCCAGTCTTTCACAAATGTCATCTCTTTCAGCAAGCCTTCTTATATCTCCAATTAGTGGTGCTCTCTCCTCACTCAGATATACCGTTAACACTTTGCTTGAACTCTTCTAATTCACTAATAATTTGTTGTTTTGTTATAGTCATTCCTGAATCATCTTCCCTTACCAGATACTAAGTTAGGTATGGTCCAAGACAATATTTTATGTAAACTTCATGTGTCTCCCAGCCTCTATCACAGTAGGTTCTTAATAAGTTTGTGGTGTCATAGAAGGTGACCTGTAGTTAGAGTCAGGAGAAAAATGTTCAAATCTCAATTCCGCTATTTACTTCCAGGATGATGTTGGGCAAGTCATTTTCCTTCCCTGGGTCTCAGTTCTCTCATTTGCAAAATGAGGAAGTTGGTGTAGAGGATCTCTTAAATTTCCTTCCAGCTCTTAATTGATGATTCATTGGGTTTGTAAAACAAGTTCCCTAGAAATGAATCCATCCACTCTAATGCACTGAGACCCAGTCCACTATTTCTGAGCTCTTCCTCCCTTCCCCATAAATAACCTCATCAATCGTTTCTATTCTGGCTTTTGATCTTCTAATGCTACCAACAACACAGAATTGAATCTCAGGTACAGAATAAGTGGCAGAAGCAGATGAACTCATAAGACAAAAATCTTATGTCCCAGTTCTCCTGTTTTCATGCAAATGCCCCCAGTAATTAAATCAGGAAAAGAAAATGTAGCAAAAGCATCAGCCAAATGGTTCCTAAATTTCAAAAGGAGCTGTAAATATGGTCCTTTTTAGAGGATCAGGTTCTAGCTTAGAGTAGGAGAAAGGGTAACAGTTGTTCTGATGAAGCAGTTTTTAAATTCTTGTCAATGATTTGAAGAGAGATAACTGATGTATGTTGAAAAGCTGGCAAGATTTTTAAATAGTTCGGACGCTATGGGGAGCATTTTTTCTTAAAGCAGTGCACTCAGAAGTGTTGGCATGATTTTATTTGAACGTAGCAGTGCTTATGTGAGGAAGTTATTTTGAATTACCCTAGTATAAATATGTATGACTTTATTTGTATTGAAAATTTCCTTTTCAAGTGAGCGACTGAGGGACTGTTATATCTCTATTGCTTTGTAAATGATTTAGGTATTTCATTTTGGAAATAAAATGTTATACCCAGGAACAGAAAGCAATACCACCACCCTCATTGTTCCTATAGGTGGTTTTTGCACTAACCCTGATTTTTTTTTAACTCTTACTTGACTAATGTTGGTTTGTGGGTAAGAATCTCTTTCAAGGAGCAACACACTGAGGGACATACACTGCCATGCTATCTTAACAGCAGAATTTGATTGTTCTAGCAATAAATTTCAGGAGAATGTTCTTTTTGACTCAGTCAGTTGTTCCTAACAGAGTTCAACAAGAAAATTTACATTTCATAAGCACAATTGACATAACTTCCTTCTTAAAGCTTTCCAGACCTCCTCGGGATAACCACTTGTGATAGCTAGTTTTGCTTCTCACTAAGGGCTAAAAAGTCAAGGGAAGGAGAAATAGGTATTCAATACTTGGAAAGAGAAGAGCAAGAGAATGGCTATGTGTGAAGTACAAAAGATAACCTACTACATAAGAAAAATTCCTTGAATTAAGACCCTAAAGATCTGGGACTAACAGCCTTAGTTCTAATATGGCTTTACCTTTTATTACTTAGATAAGTAAACTTAGATAAGTAAATTTACCTCTCAGATCCAGTGTCTGAATAACCAAGAGGATAATCATGACAAAAGAAGCTAATCATGCCTAATCATACCTAAAGCCAAAGATTATTGTAAAGATCAAATGAGATAATGTAGGCCAACATGGTTTGTAAATTGTTAAGTGGAAGTGTGTTCCTTTCAGACTATAGCAAATTTACAGGTCTTAAGAGGCAAGTCATAGAGACAATAAGACATGAGGGCACATCCCTTACAGATTTCATTTGCACCTTGTAGAGAGTAATTCCCTTTCTGATAAGAATGTTTCAGTTTATACCTCATAAAGAATATGAGGCTCTGAGTAATTCATTTGGCTAGCAAAGAAAATTCCCCCTGTATGAATAAATAGTCCCTCTAACTTTTCCCTGACCATTCATTTGAGTAGAAAATCTAGGGAACCCTAAAAGTAGTCGATGGTTACTGGGGTTAGCTGATTATCGACAGGAATATTTCAAGTGCTTACCGTGTGCCAGATACTTGGCCAGGCACTGGGGATATTAATATAAAAAAGTGAAATAGACCCTTTTCTCAAAGAGAGTCATGGTGGAGACCACAAATATATATGGAAATACATACAACACAGGTATAAAGTAATATATAGAAATACATGACCTAAATAAAGATTTAAAAAATATACTGGATAATCACCATGAGTTAGAATGAGGTCTATCATTGAGGGGCCATAACTATTCTCTTGAACAGAACTGGCCAAAGGCTATGATTTTATACTCCTCAAATGAATAACTGCAAATTATTAAAAACGATATGAAAAATACCCCAAATTGCTAACAATAAGAGAAATGCAACAAATCTGACATTTTATTTCATACTCAGAAAATTGACAAGGATGACAAAAGATGGGGAAAGTCCATTCTGAAAGTGTTGTAGAAATGACATAATTTATTGTTGATGTAGAATTGAATTGGTATAATCATTCTAGAAAGTAATTTGGAATTATGCAAATAAAGTGATTAAGATGTCCATATATCTCTATGCAGAAATTCCCATGTGAGGTGTACCCTCACATACCCAAAAGGAGTCACTGATAATAAGGAAAAGTTCCATATACACTAAAATATTTAAAGCCGTATTTTGTGTATGTGATTGCAAAGAACTGGAAACAAAGTAACTTCTTGTCATCTGGAGAAAGCCTAAATAAATTGTGGTGCATACAAAATTATAAAGAACTTGACCCCAAAGAAAAGATATGAGAAGATACCGCAACTCTTCTTTGTAGAAAGGAGAATCCATGAGAGTAGAACATTTCATATAAGGTTTTTTTTCCTATGTATTGATTGGTTTTGTTGAATTATTATTTACATTTTCTTCTTTTTAATTTTTGCTATTGTCATTATAAGTCTAGGATCTCAGGAACAGGACAAGGAATACAAAAGAAAATCTAGGCAATGTCAAAACAAAAAATATCAATAAAACCTACTAAAAACTACTGATTTCTCTAATTACCAGAGATCTTGGGGCCAAATATTTGCTTCTGTTTGTTCTTCTTTTCTTTGTCCAAGGAGACAAAAAGTATCTTAGTGCTATCTACATTCAATGCCCCACCTCTTCTTACTGCTTTACTTTTTAATATTTAAATTTATTTACTTAAAACTGACCATAAAAAGATCTAATTTAGAGCCTCTTGAAAAAGACAAACACACTCATACCAATCATTTTTTGCTCCAGTTTCATAAATCTAGTGTAAGGGGTGAAACACCTTATTGAGTCAAAAGTACAATTATACACAGAGCCTCCTTAATATTCTAGAGGCTGTACAAAGCACTGGTGGGACATGAATCTAATCTCACTGTAATAGTTCAGGATAAACTAACTTAGAAAATTATTTCACCTTCACTACGAAATGAATTACTTGATGTGGTCACTAACCTTCTTGCTTTAATTATTCATCCATTTGGAAAGATATAAGGGGAAACTTCTCAACAAACCATCCATAATTTAAAGTGGCTACCTTCAAAAGAAATGGGTTTCACCTCGCTATAGGTCTTCAGGTAAAGGTTAGACAACCATTCATCAGGTATATTGTAAAGAGGACTTTCATTCAGGTATGAGTTAGACTAGATGGTCTTGGAGGTTCCTTCCAATTCTGGAACCATAGAGGCCAAGGAATGGCAGGTTTTAATTTTTCATAGTTCTTAGGATTTAGAGCAGAAAGGGAACTTGAATATCACCTGCTTTAATGCCCTTATTTAAAGATGGGGAAAGTGAGGCCCAGAAGTGACTTGATTTGCTCAACATAAAAAAAAAGTGATGATAGTTAGCAGGTGCAGGTCCTCTACTTTAAAACCAAGGCAAATGCAATGGCTTTTGCAAGTTATTATTATTATTATTTTGGTCCAAAGTCATAAAACCGGCATTTTACCCAAATTCAGAAGTTTCAGTAAACATTCAAATGAATTTTCTTAACGTATTAAATTTGTCTATTAGCAATAAATTTAATAGCTATGTGACTATCTGTGAGACCTGGAATAATTCATCTCCTTTCTACCACCTTACCTCATTCAACAATTCAAGCATTAATTAAATTGAATTTGTTCCACTGAATTCCTCATATTGACTATTATACTAGCTTGATTGTTACATGGAAATAATATTAACCAATATTATAAATGTCAGCAAACTTTACAATGCTAAGAGATAACAGGTAACCAAGATAAACTGCAAAATTATTACCAATTCCTTGAGAGACTCCAAACACACTCCATATAAATAAGCTTAGATTTTTAATGGACTTTTCATTTCTTCTTGTTACTGCATCACAAGCCAGAGTCACAAATCCTCAAGCTCACTAGGGCCCCTGTAAACCCATTTCAGTTGGAGGATGTATTAAAGTTCTACAGACACCTTGAGACAAGTTTCTATTTCATCCTGTGGACTCGGTGGGAATGACTCCATATTTGGAATACAGATCCTTAAAAAAAAAATTTTCAGGTCTGAGTATTTTGTAGCAAGCAGCAATTCTACCATTCTGCCAGCTACATGATTTTATATCTTATTAATAACTTGTCTCCCCACCTTCTTCCATTTGCTTCCATACCATACTCTTGAGCTCAAGGCCTTAATTTTATTGTTTTACCAACTACTACTACTACTACTGCTACTGCTGCTGCTGCTGCTGCTGCTGCTGCTGTTGCCATCATTGCTACTGTTATCTCTTCTCCTCCTTCCCCTCCTCTCCTCTTCCTTCTCCTTCTCCTACTTCTTCTTTCTTCTTTTTCTTCCTTCTTTTTTCTTCTTCCTTCTCCTCCTCTTCCTCCTCCTTTCTTCTTCTACCTCCTTCTTCTTTCTTCTTCCTTTTTCTTCTCCTTCCTCTTCCTCTTCCTCCTCTTCTTCTTCCTCTTCTTTCTTCTTCCTTCTCCTCCTCCTCACTCCTCCTCCTCCCTTGTTCACAAAGGACTATCACCTCTAGTTTGAGGGCTTGTTGAGGCCTTTTCAGGATTGCTCATCCATCTTTTTACCCAGTTTTCACTTATGACTCAAAGAAGCTGTAGCATACCACATCTTGGTAAAAATATCTCAGGAGACAAGCTAAGTCAGGCTAAAGATGACCAATAAGCTTCAAGCCCATCCGTGAGTTAGGGACAGGTCTACCCCAAGCATGGGAAGACTTCTCCCAGTGGAATGGGCAGTTAAGAAAAAGTATTCCAAAGACTATGAAGGTGGCTAAAGCAGGTGTTGTGAAGCACTTGGAATTTGATGAGAAGTTGAAGATGGCAAAGTCACTGCCTCCTGATCCATTGCCAATTGTCCTGACTTTTGTTTTACTACTGGACTTCACTGACTTGGAAGTGAAGTCTTCCTTTCTTCTTTCACAACTTTTTCTTTCACAACATATTATATATACATATATATGTATAGCATATATCATATTGTCTGCTATCTGGGGCAAGGAGAAGGGAAAGAGAACACGGATCGGGTCACAAAATATCAGAAAATTATTAAAAATTGCATTACATGTAATCTGGAAAAATATAATTAAAAATGAGAATTTTTAGAGTGGGGCTGACAACTTCAGACAACTCTGCCTCTCTTAAATTCAATTCATTGGCAAATCAAGATATCACCTGAGCTGATATTGGTCTTCAAAAACAAAAGATATGGGACAGCTAGGTGGCTCAGTGGATAAAGAGCCAGTCCTAGAGACAGGAGGTCCTGGTTCAAATCTGACTCGGGCACTTCCTAGCTGTATAACCCTGGACACGTCATTTGATCCCAATCCCCTAACCCACTCACTGCTCTTCTGCCTTAGAGCCAATACTGAGTACCAACGAAACCAAATTTTAAAAATCAAAGGATCAACAACAACTACTACTATTTCTACCACCACTGCTACTAATAGCTTATTTAAATATTGCTTCAAGGTTAGCAAAGTACCTTATATAAATGATCTCATTTGATCCTTATAACAACCCTGTAAGGGAAATGCTGTTATTATCCTCATTTTTATGGATGAGGAAATTGATAGGCTAAATGTCTTTCTCAGGGTCACATTGCTGGAAAGTGTCTGAGTCAAGATCAGAACTCAGGTTTTTCTGATTCCTAGAATCTTTTACCCCTGACCTTCTGCCTTTACCAACTCTCAAATCCACATTCCTGGCTAGTCTCGACTTTCTACCCTCCCCACTGCAATCTCTCTGCTTCTGCTCTAGGACTACTGAACCTCATTGGAGAAAAATCACAAAACAGAGCTGAATCCATCTAATACTAGTCCATAAAAATAATCCAAATAGGGACAGCACTTTCTGGTTTATATCTCAAAAAAATTCCCATCATAATGTGGAAGCAACTCTAAAAACCATGTCAATAGAATCCAAACTCTGTAGGTTCTATGAACCTGGTAAGACTTCAAATAGAATGTGTTTCATATGGCACTTAACACAGAGCTTGACAAAAACCACGTAAAATTTACCATAAGTCACATGTGTATGCTTTAATGGATTGGACAATTTTGAATTGGACAATATTGAAGGACACAAAAGCAGACTAGTCCGATCTCCAAACTGTGGGCTCAGATCACTAGATAATTTCTAGATAGAAGAGTACATTTCTATACCCTTCCCTCTTGAAAAACTGCAAAAAGTGCAGGTCACTCTGAGACCTCTGGGCAATTATCCAGCTGCTTTGTTAGGTAGTCCCACTAGGAGAAAAATATGAAAGAAAGAGAGCTAGGGAATCTTAGAGAGGAAAGGAATAGTAAATAGGGAATATTTTGGAACTGCAAGCAGCTAGAAGATTTGTAAGTACAATTGAAAAGCCAAAGGCCATAATGGTTTGGGTTAAATGAAATCAGCATCTTTTATTGTTAACAACTTTATTTCTCTATATTAAGTGTATCATTTTCTACTGATTCTTAAAGTAGTAGATGTTTTATTTTCCATTTTAAAACAGATTTTCTTTTTCACTATAGCTATCTGAACTTAGTTCTAGCTTTAATACAAGTATAATTTTAAAAGGGAATGTTTGATTCATTATGAATAGTCTTAAAGCAAATGGTTTTCTAAAAGCCAAAATTCTGGTCTCAGAATTTGAAAGCTTGCCCTTTTTGTTGCAAGTCTTACTCAAGAATGTAACTAAGCTATTAAAAATTTAACCCCTACGCTGAAAGAAAATCTCTCACAGAATATAAGCAACTGCTGGTATTGTACACAATGTGACATAACAAATTTCTAAGAACTGCATTTCAGCCTCAGGACAAGGTTGATGCTTCCACCAAATTATAAACGTTTTATAAATAACAGAGAAACTGCTAAACTCTTCAGTGGGGATAAATCAAACTATTTTGAGTATTTATTTTTCATTACAATTACAGCATCTCCATTGCATCACTCCAAAAAACCATCAACACTGCCAGGTCCTTCTTTCTGTTTCTTTCACTTAATGACACTGTCAAGTTTCAATCCCCAAAATGTGGATGATGCAAAAATGAAAACAGTCCTCATCTTTTACCAGTTTTAGCCATCTTATCTTTATTTTATTGCTATCAGAAAATAATTTTTTAATATTTTATACCTTTCATAGTTCATTCAAATGTACATGAGAAAAAAGACTATCAGGACTAGAATATGTTTGAAAATTATTTTAATGCAACTTTAGTTCCCTTCCTGTACACTACAGACCCCAAAAATTACTTCATGTAAGCCTTTTATCTGTTAAGTATCTCATTTTCCACTCTACTTTGCCTGTGTAGATACCACCTAAAAATTTTTACTAGCCAAAGTAAAATGAAAAAGTATTATATAGTTAAATGTTTCTTTACAGTTTATCTTGGCCTAATTTTGAAAGCATTCCTTAATATTTAAGAGGTTGTTTTATATATGTAATATACATCTTTTTATGTTTCCGTATTTCATTGTTAAATAAATGGTGTGCAGATCTAGTATTTTTGAAGGGATCTAGTTCAACATATGTGCTTTCATAACTACAGGAGAAAAAAGTTTTGCATTATTTTGTTACTTCTTGTCTCTGTCCTGGGAGAATGAAAAAAATAATTTAAAAATAATTTAAAACCAGACATTAGATATGCAAATATGTGTTCAGATCAGAGATACAAAAATTATTCAAATGATTAATTATTCATCATAAAATGTCAATTAATAATTATGAACTGTAATAGGCATCTTTCTAATGCATCTTTATTTTTTAGGCCTAAAAACTGTTTAATATATGAGTTAAATTGGCTTCCAACAAGTTTTAAAAATTCAGCAAACAAAATCTTGTAAACAAGTGCTAACTTGAATTTTAATAACCATTCAAGAAATGTGACCAAATTTTAAGAAAAGTTCCAAAAGACAGAGTTCACTGTGTGATAAATTTATCAATATATTCATCTCTCTGCTCTAATAGACATTATCCTATTAGAATTGATGAAATAATAGCAATAATGCTTCAAGTTTTTTTATTTGATTCTCTCTACATGGTACATGGCTTAAATTTCTTACTGAATCATCCACAATTTTTTAAAGTAAACTTTAAGATTCAAAAAATCATATTTAGAAATAGCATTGGAGGGGGGAAGTCTCCGAAATTTAAGAAGTCATCTGTTCTATAAGATATAATAAGCTATGCAGAGATTTCTATACAAAAGGACTGAAGTATCACATTAGAAAAATGCTAATATTAACTAGATTTTCTCTTTCTCCATACAAAATATCATTTCTTACCTCCATGGGAATGAGGATTTGCAGGATTTGGCTGGGGGTGTGTGTGTCTGAATTAATAATAAATTACAATCCAGTATTGCTATTATTATTACTATTGGCGTAATTTTTTACATTGTTCACTGCCTCCTATGCTATGTTAATGTGTTGGTGGACTTTTATTATCTTACATGTTTGCCATGTAGTTATTTTTAGACATAGGTTGTCATTCATCTCCTGATGCTAACTTAATTACCTATTAAGTATTCTGTTTTGAAAAATGCAATAATAAATCTGAACACATGCTAGGAGATAGTAAAAGAATCGAGAAGAGGAAGAAAACTAGAAGGAGGGGGGGAAGAAGATAAGTAAATAGCAGGCAGGATTAGTGTTGAGGAAGAGTGCTATAGAAAAAAAATGTTGAGAAAGAAGCTAAAGAGTGATGTCTTTCTCAGGGAGAGAGAGAGAGAGAGAGAGAGAGAGAGAGAGAGAGAGAGAGAGAGAGAGAGAGAGAGAGAGAGAGAGAGAGACTAAGTATCACTAGCTTTCAAATGCCTTGTGTTGCTGCTTGTGTCTGAAAATGTTAATGACACATACTTTCGAGTGAGGACTAAACTCTTCTCCAGCCTCTACTGCCACACATCAACTAAGTTATCTGGCGATTCCTACACTGTCCCCCTTCTGTCCCCTTAACTGAGATTGACAGTCGCGTGTTGTAGGCTTTTCCAGGCACGGCCTTTATCATGTTAATCAGCCCCTAGCATCACCTCCTCACTGGCTCACACACATCCAGAGCCTAAATATCCCAGCCTGCCCTCCCCTTGTACCCTGGGGACCGGAAATAGGGGCGGCGGGGTGATGAAGGAGGAAAGAAAAAGAGGTCAGCTGACCAGACCCAGAGTAAGAGGGGGGCGAGAAGTGAGGTGGGGAGACACTGGGGAAGTGGGGAGGGGGATTAAATTCCCACACGTGGTGCCTAGCATGTGATGCGATGCGTTGGGCTAAGATCAAAATCATGGAAGGAACGAAAAGTACCCCGAGAGTTCGCACAGTGAATTAGTGGCATCCATCAAGACCTGTTTTGCATCAATAAATTAAAATGATGATTTGGGTCCTGAAGTTTTCTGACTCCTGTCAAATTATGAGTCGGATGAGGGAAAAGAGAACTCTGAAGCAAAGAGAGGGTCAGTTTGCCTTTAATTAAATAAGGGGTGGGGGGTGGGGAGAGAATCCTAAGAGCTCTTAGCTCACCTTGCCTCCTGGGAAGCAGCCAGGTGATCTATGAGCTTACAGAAACTGAGAAGACACGTTTGGGGTTGTTAAGGGGTGGTTCACTTCGAAACAGCTTCTGAAGGTGGCACTTGTTTCAAAAAAGTGTCTTTTCCCTCTTCTCCCTCCCCCTTCAATGTCTGACTTGCGAAAGGATCAGTCAGTTTTTCTGTAGGGAAAAAGTTTGATGTGTGGTTCTTTACCACTATCACCACGCAATGTAAGCAGACTTTCAGTGACACACCCCTCACTTCCAACTGGAAAGGAAGCTGCCTCTCCTGGTCAGTCCCTACCCAAGTCGCAAATAATCCCCTGGATTAGAGTTAAATTCCTATTCAAATATAGGCTTTTAAAAACGTCTTCTTACAAAACGCATATAATATGCTAAAATAACATAATGTGGTCATGTACTAATAAAGACTGTAGCTTTCTACGCCATTAAGGAGAAGCATTTTATCTCTGTGAGGCTTCTGGGGTGGAGAGGGGAGGGAAAGAAGAGGGCTTTGAAAGTTGAGTAAATTGACAGATGGGGTTTGGGGGAAGGTTGACCACAAAATCATAACTAGTGTGGATTTGAAAACTAAAGTGTGTTCCTCTTACCACAACTGTGATGAACCCTTCCGGGGTCTGTTTTACCTAAGTAAATCCTGCAGGATTATTTTTCTTCTACAAGGTCGATTGCAATATTATTTCAAATTTACATGTAGCTGTGGTCTTAATCCTCTTGTCTGTTATAATCTGGAAGTATATTATTAATGTGTAGGGCATTTGTAGAAAGATCAATTCATCCTAAGGATTTGCTTTCCTGAATGGAGAGAGGACGCTCAAGCTAGACAGCTCTATACTTCTGCTGCTTTTTTTTTTTTTTTAACTATGTTCTGCATCCCGAAATCAGTTTGCTGCTTTGGTTCAAACTGTCTATGACTTGGGTCTTTAATCTAGAGTCCCCATTCAAATTAATATTCCATCTAATCTGATTTCACAGCATTTGTCATCATGGTATCTGTCTCTTCAAACACTGGCAGGGGCGTGCTCAAGGAGGGGTGGAGAGAAGAGCTTTGGGGATGGGGCGGGGGGGGGGGGGGGGGGGGTTACGGCGAGTAGGGGAGCTGAGCGTCTTACACCTCTCAAGGAAATCTAACGTGATGAAAACCTTAAACTTGATGTGAGCCTGAAAGATTTTCCCCAAAGCATCTAGAGACTGTCACTCCAGGACACTGGTGATCAAGTGTTCAATGCAGCCTCATGCCACTTGAACAATTACTGGGCTCACAGTTATCAGATCATTAGTTGTTTTTAATGGAAATGCATAACGTTTTTTTTTTGTCAGATACAATGTAACATGACGTTTAAGTACATAATAAAGTCTAGTATAAAGAGAACTCTTTTTGTTTGCTGTTTGATTAGGTCCTTTGTCCTGATGTAATAGAAGAGATGGAAAAATATCCTGGAAAGGAGTCAAATCTCAGTGGTTCATACATTCTCGGGGAGTATCCGCAAAGCAGCAAAAAAGCAAACTCCTAGACATGAGACCCCAAATTTTAATGTTTTAAAAAATGAAAGAAAACAGAAGAAGGAAGAGGGAAAGAAACAGAGAGAGGAGTGCTAACCATGGAGAAAGAGCCTGATGTAAGATAACCATGATATTGAAAGAACTTTACAAGTATAAAATAGAGAAAATTATCTGACCTTTGCTTTTAATATTTGGTTTCCTTTTGTGTGTGTAAAGATCTTGTATTCTGCCCTGCTATAGGAGCTATCTGAAAGCCTGAAGGAAAGATTCACTTGTCCAGTAATTTTCTATTTATTAAATATATATATTGAAGTGACGTTCAGCAGAGACAAATCAGTAACCAACTGTTAAATCTTCCTTACTCCAGAAGAAAAAAAAAATATATCAAATCCGACTGTTGCAATTCAGGGTGACAAGTTCAGTCTCTTGAAAATGTAGAAAATACAAATAAATGCACCTTGGAAGATGTGAGTAAATTGCAGTGCATATGCTTGCTTTTTCCTTGTTTTCTGAGAAAGGTGTTTTCATATGAGTAGTTTTGAGTGAGATTGCTAGTGACTATTGCTAGCATTCAAATTCTTGCTTTAGGCACATATTCAAAGTGTAGTTCAAAGCAGTTTATCTCAACTTAATATAAGTAAAAGTATAGTGCCGGATCAGTTTATCATTTGTTTCAGTTTTCCTGAGACTTAAAAAGAAAAGTAATAATAGAATTAACTCTATAAGAGCAGAGACAGTCATCCAAACCTGTAGGCACCTCTACATTTACCTTTAGATTAGAATAATGCAAGCTTGGAGAATTGGAAGTTTATCTGTGCACTGAGATTATTTAAGGCACTTTCACTACAAGAAACGCCTGTTGGTTCTTTAAGGAATTGAGCCTGAACTGATGGAGGCTAAGAGATTTTTTTTTCCCATCCAGATTAATGTCTGTGCTCAGCATCCACAAATTTGGCTGCCTTTATTTACTTCTATATTAGTTCCAATTATGTGCAGTGTAAACCAGCTTTTTGATTAACAAAACAGCAGAGCATTGGTTAAGAACACTTAAACTTCAAAAAATCCCCCTGGGAAGTGGGCTCTGAATTGGTTAATAATGTGCAGTACTTGCTAAATTGCTGACTTCCAGATGTGGAAAATATCTTTCTTGTTTAGGACCTACGTAACCTGATTGGATTACGACAGAAGCGTCACATTGGAAGCTTTTGAGTGATGATTTAATTAACCATACAGTAGAAAGCTGTATTCTCCAGGAAATCCCTTACATATTTACATAACCAATCCCTTCAGTGCAAAGGTGGAGTCTTTTTTTTAATTTTATTTTAATTGCAATATCAAAAAAAAAAACTGAAAAACTTAGACCTCATGCAGTTTAATATCATTCTCTTCTTTCCCTAATAAGTTCCTCTTTCTCCTTCTTCCTCCTGCTTCCTCCTCCCTCACCACACACACACACACACACACACACACACACACACACACACACACACACACACTTTGTGGTGATGTGTGTGTGTGTACACATATACAGCTATACGTATATATGAGCTGGAGAGAAATCCAGAGATCATCCAACCCCATACTCTCTATCAGTGATCCAATTCAAAAGAATTTCGTCCAATTCACTTTTTGTCCAATGAAACCCCGCACACGTTGGGACAAAAACCAGGAATACCGATCTACAAGCCCTAGGATGCAGTTCACACGCAGCGTTTAGTTTCTTCATATAATTTTATTATATGGTTTTGGCGTCTGAAAAGAAAAGAAAATCTAAGAGAAAAGGGCAAAGACTTTAGTACTGGGAGCCGTGCTGAGAAATCCACACAAGTTAATGTGCATCTGAAATCTGGCCATTAGAGATATCTTTGTAAGAAGAAGAGATCTTGATTGAAGACACAGGATCTTTGCCTTTAACTTTCGGTTCCTTTGAGTGCTCCAGTTCTGTGAATGGTGTTCACCGTTTTCCGCCTTGTATCCAGTAGGATTTAGTGAAGAGGATAATGATGCCAAAGACTTGATGGTTAGGGAGGGGGGAGGAGGGGGGAGAGGAGGGGGAGGGAGAGAGGGAGGGAGAGAGAAAGGGAGGGAGAGAGGGAGGGAGGGAGGGAGGAAGGGAGGGAGGTGGAATTTCATTTCTTCCACTAAAGCGTTTGCGGAGACTTCAAGGTATAATCTATCCCAGATCCTTTCCCAGAGAGAAACTTGGCGATCACGTTTTCACATGATGCTCACGTTTAGTGCTCTTCAATTATCCCTCCCCACAAAGATAGGTGGCGCGTGTTTCAGGGTCTCTCGTCTCTCTCCTACAGAAAAGAAAAAGAAAAAAATGTCATTAGAAGAGGCGTAACACGTCAGTCCGTCCCCAGGTTTGTGTTTCCTGGAGTGGCAGAAAGAGATCAGTCCTAACCTGCCCAGCAGGAATAACGGTCCTTCCGACAACTCTTTGCAAGGCTTTTTACAATTTTCTCCAGGAGCTGCTTCTCTTCCACCTTTTCTCCCCCACACTTCGCGGCTTCTTCATGCTTTTTCTTCTCACCATTTCTGGCCAAAACTACAAACAAGACTTCGCAGGTAGGTTCTTCTTTTTCTTCACCTTATTTTTTTTTCTTTTTGCATTGTGTGTTCCCCCTCTTTTTCTGTCGTGGTCTTTTTGGATGGGAGTTGATTCTGAAGTGAGACATGAAGTCTGTAGACAAGAATTTCAGGTGGGCTTATGGGTTCTTTTATGGAAAGCTTTCCCCTGGAGTGATCTCTCCCTTCCTCTCCCTCTCTCCTTTCCTCTTCTCTCTCTCTCTCTCTCTCTCTCTCTCTCTCTCTCTCTCTCTCTCTCTCTCTCTCTCTCTCTCTCTTTCTCTCTCTCTCTTCTCTCTCTTCTCTCTCTCCCCCTCTCCCTTTCCCTTTCCCTTTCCCTCTCTCTTCTCTCTCTCCCTCTTTCTCTCTCTTCCTTCCTCCCCTTCATTTTCTTTCCTTTTTCCCTTCCAAAAATATTTGCCTATACCTGTTCATTCAGGTAACCTAGGTGCATTTTGCTTCTATATTGCTCCCATCTTTGCAAAAGTTTTATTGAAAGTGATTTGGCTATATACAAAGTCAGTAGATGCACATCTGCTGTCATATTTTAGCATCTAAACGAAATCAATTACACTAAGAATCTTAAACTTTGCATGTACCTGTTAATAATTGCAAAGCAGTGACCAATTCAGACCTATCAAATTCAGAAAAAGCCTCTTTCCCAGATGTAGTTTTCCATCCTCTCCTAAAGAAAAGGGATGTTTTCTAAGCAAAAAGTTTGCTGTTTTGTCTGCCTAGTGAGTTTCATTTCTTTATTTCATTCTTTGTGTGGATGTGTGTGAAGTAACACCCCAGCTTCTGTGATCATAAATAAAGAAGTGAAAGTAATGACTGGAACTTAGAGTCCTTTACCAAGAGAGATGGGGGGGGGGGG
>NC_058132.1:285986105-286028255 GCF_016433145.1 Gracilinanus agilis
AAAGGGAGAGAGAGAGAGAGAGAGAGAGAGAGAGAGAGAGAGAGAGAGAGAGAGAGAGAGAGAGAGAGAGAGAGATTTTTCAACTTTAATGAAAAGGAAATATCAACTGGAAAGTCCTGGGTCCTGAGAGGTAGTTGAGATTCAGAGCACCTTTACAAAGTTCCTAGCACCAAAAAGCACTAGCTTACTCCAGTGGGTATACACTCTAGTTTAATCTGATTGGTTGCTTGAAGAGGAGTGGTCAAATCCAATTAAATCTAAGAAAACTTCTGTGGAACCTCCAAAGCACTTAGCAAAACATGAAAAAAAAAAAAAAGAAGAAATCTAATGGCCACACAGCATCATAAGAGGAAAATAAAGTTATTTGTTAAGAGTAAGTTTAAGGAAGAATTGTGATTTTGTTGTGGTTCTTTTTTTCTAAGGTACAGTCAATGTTCACAGAACCAGAGTTCCACAGAAACTAATTCAGACAGATAGTTGAGTGAGAAAAGTTCTAAGAACCACAAAAAATATATTTTGGTCAACTAAAACAAAGATGCTGCTGTGAAGAAATAATTCTTTTGGAATAAAATCAAATAATTATATATGTACAATTGTATTTTTCCTCTTGTCAGCTCACATCTTCAGATCATAACGTTTCAACATCTAATTATTTTTAAAACCTAAAGTAAAAGTGATACGATCTTGCAATAAAGACACCACAACTTTTATTTCTAACATCACAAGTGCCACTTTCTTGCTTGATCAACAGAAACAAAATGCAAGACAATGGAATGGTTGCAAAACCTTCCTGGTAGACTTTGCAAGGAAAAGAAGCACAAAATTGTCCTGTTTCCCTTCGAGTTAGAGATTGTTGTGGGCTTAAAAAATGTTTACCTACTTTTTAACCTTTTTTTTTGGGGGGGGGGTCTTTATTGGATAATTAAAAATCCTTCTCACTTTCCTACCAGACTTGGGGTAAAGTAAGCCCTCGCTTTCAAACAGTCTTCTAGGTCTGTGTATGACAGGCATTGGCTGATCTGCTGATGCCCATTCGACAGGCACTGTTGAACTAAAGTGGTGTGACGGCACAGTTTTGTTAAGCTGTGAACAAAGGGCTGGAGATGCCTCGCTGGCATCATCCATGTGCATATTGGCCTTGTCACAGTTTTGCTTGATTTAATGCTCTGTTTATTCCTAGATATTAGAACTTAAATTCCAAACAATATGTTTTCAAATACTACATACCAACTTTATTTTAAAAGCTTTAACTCTGAAGAACCTAGGATCCATTTGTTGGTCCAATTTCCATGCAGCCAACATTAAAACACAGCTTTTGAGATAAATAGATTGCCACTAGCCTCTTAACTGTTGCCCATTTAAAAATGGGATTTCAGTCTAAAAAAAGTCTTATTAGGGTAAAAGATTTATTTTTCTTTGATCATTTGTTGGAAGTCATTATTTATTTCAACACTGGATTTTCCTATAAGCTCCTAAGGAAAGGTTACCTTATATGCAGGCAGTGCATTCTCAATGGACTTTTAAAATGACATATTATTGAAATGATATCCAATCATAAAAGGAGTCATTTACAAATACCTGTAAGTATAGTCACACTGCATACTGGTGGAAAGCTGGAAATAAAGTGAGTTTATGGTAATGTGGGGCCTTTTTAGGAAAAAAAAGAAAGCCAGAGAAATTGGATTGAAAATTTTTTTTAAATTAAAGTTTTTCATTAAAAGAACCCCTGATTCACAGTTAGCATTTCTTTAAAAAAAAAAAAAAAAAAAAAAAAAAAGACTTAAGATTCTGGGACTAAATTTAGATTGCAATTTCTTGTCGAATATGCCTTGGGTTTTATCTAAGAAAGGGTTTTTTTGTTGTTTTTTGTTGTTTCTCCCCCCACCCACCCGCACCACCTCCTTTTTCCTCTCTTCAGGTTTGCTGCAAGTGTTTGCTAAGAGATTAGTTAGCAAGCTTATATTGAGGAGGTAGCCATGGGAAGCAGCTCTTGGCTGGAAGGAATGTTCAGTAGGTCAGGGTGTGAAGATACAGGGAGCTGCAACCAGCTAAGGCTGGAGATCAGGTATTTTCCTCTTTGTTTCCTATCAAAGACAAACTGTTTATAGAAAGGTCTGTGGTATGACATCAAGTCCCAGAAGGAACACAGATGTTACCACTTTTGAGTTTCACAAACAAACAGTATTGCTCAAACAAGTTTATGAAGAAAAAAAATTAAATAACGTTTTATCTTCTTTTGCCAAAGCATTCCATTTTTATCCTTAGAAGAGGCTAAAATTTGAGACCCTCAAAGATGTTTTACTTCTCTCCAATCACAAAACATAATATCTATCTTGAGAGCTGTTGCAAGGAAGGTAAGGAAGATGATAGCAGAGGGAAACCATTAACCAATGGGAAAGCATTCCTCCTCCTCACAGTTGGAAGCCGTGGTATAAGTCTGAAATTGAATCCACATTCTACCTGTATTTACTATGCTTTCTTTCAACTATGACAGTTTTACTGATGGGAATCAGTTGTCTTTACTTTAGTGGTAACTTTAGCATATGAAGCACATCAGACAGTATAGGCTGAGGTGACCTGGGTAGGTGACGATTGGCCTGGCATATATTTTAGCGGTTAATTTCTACGTAATAGTATAAAGGAAAGGGACTTAAACTCACTCACGTAGATCACCAGGTCCTATGTGTTTCATTTTTCTTTGGATATATAAGAGATCTTCATGCCCAAATCCCATAAGAGTTAATAGGAATATTAGCACAGCAAAGAGCAGGCTGGATCCATTATCTGTATAGATGGGAAAAAAGTTCCTACTCAAAATTTAAAATGAATCTGAGTGTAGATTTTATGTTATGTTGTCTATTAATAATTTTAGCAAATATTTATAAAGTAGACAGACAATCCAGGAGACCATGAAGAATCGCCCACCATCTCCCAGCAGTATCTGCATTGTCTTGCCAACTCATAACATTTACAGTCATTAACTTGCTGTAAATGATGTCTCCACCCCAACTCTAACAAAGGGTTGTTATATAGAGCAGCCCAACTTCTTACCTTCTCAGCCAACTGTCTCGGATCAGAACTGTATAAAGGATAGGATGTAAGGGGAACAAAATAGAAGACTAAGAGTATTTATAATTTTCCTGTCAGCATTCAGAACTGCTCTTTTTCTCCTCTGCCTTCTTCCTGAATCATGCACAAATAATAAGAATTCATAAGATTGTGAGCTCCTTGAGGGCAGGAGGCCTTTTGTCTCTCTTTGTATCCAGTGCTTAGCATAGTCCCTGGCAGGTGCTTGATAACTATTGATTGATTGACTGAATGAATGAAATAACTGCCAGGCATTCATTCTCGAATTTGAATCACCAATGGACCAATATTTCAGAACTGTCATTATGAAATGATTTGAGGAGAGGGAAAGGAAAGAACAACTTTCTGATGCCACTAGAATATTCGAGAGAACTTTTAGAGACTGCAGGGACAGTAGCAGCATGAGGTGTATTTTCAACACATGTAGGGACAACAGGTATTGCTCTTGTATCTATGTTGTAGGTATGTACATATAAATATATATAGGTATAAAAGATATATCCCTTCAATATGTGTATGTGACATATAAATAAAGGTATATACATATAAATGTATATATATATACACACATATAGGTGTAAAAGAAACATACCTACAATATACATAATATATGTGATATTTCTAAATATGGGCATAATAGATACATTCCTAGATTTTATGTGTGATGTATACACATAGGTATAATAGGCATATAGCTCTAAAGTGTATCACACAGAGAAGATATGTAATCGATATGTATAAGCCTATAACGTAGGTATAATTAGGTACCAAACCGAAAGCAAACAGGGCAAAGAATCATAAGATTTAAGTTGGAAAAAGCTCTGGAGATCCTTTAATCCAAGTGCTTTATTTCACATGTACTAATAATAGCTCTAATGTTTTCAAAGAACTTTACAAATATTATCTCATTTGATCCTCCCAACAAGCCAGGGAGGCAAGTCCCTTTATCCCTTGCATTTTACAGAGAAGGAAACCGAGGCCAAAGTTAAGTTAAATGACTTGGGCAGGATTGCATAGCTAATCGGGTGTCTGAGGTAGAATTTGAACTTGGATCTTCCTGCTTTCTAAGCCCTCCCCTGGCCGCTCCCTACTCCTTACATATGTGGAAACCAAGGTTGGTCCAGAGAGTTGACTAGACTTTGGTGCAGGTCATGCAGGTGGTGGTGTGAGCCGGGATGCCAGTGCCAGGTCCTTGCAACTCCAGATCCAGCGTGGTTTCTGCTACGCCAAGAATCGCTAGCTGGCTTTTCCCATCTTCTCTGCCATTCGTGTGGCTGAATAAGAAACAAGCTCCGCTTCCCATAAATAAGATCTTTGAATTTCTCTGCAATGAGGTACAGCTTTAATGATCTGTATCTGCAAGCCACGAGCATGAATGTGATCTCATTGTATCATAACGTGTAGATGGAGATAGCCCACGCAACAGCACACTCGTGCATTGTGCCAGGGTGTCAGTGACAATCCTTAGATTTCCAAAGCAGCAACTCTTTATTTTCCATCATTGTTTCCTTCCATCACTTGTATGCTTCTCCTGATATCGATCTGAGTGAGTTGTGCGAGCTTTCCACTTGCCAGCCCCCAGCTCCCAGGCTTGGTACAACACAATTCATAAACTTACTACATTAGACTATCAGATCGAAACCAAGGGTTTCTACTAGTGGTGGAATTGGAAAGCCTATTGTTTTGATTATCATTTCATCAGCCCCAACTGATACTAGTATGCTCAAGGAAAACATACTTCAGTTAGAGTTGATTTTCAGATTCCAAAATGGGGCTGCAGAATCTGTGCATGCCTAATTATATTTTATGCTAGGCTGTGCAATACAAAATATATGCTACAGCAATCAGTGAGTTAACAGTATCAATCAATTTGTAAACAGATGAAGTCACTCATTCCCAAACTGGTTTTCCAAAAACAATTACTAAATTACAATAGAAAAAAATTGTACAGTTACTGTATTTGTGTGCTGTGTTACAATCAACATACCAGGGAAACAAAACAATTTAATGCAGAAAAATCATCATTCATCTACATTATAATTGCTTCTTTTTCACATCTACAGGGCGGTTAATTAAAATTGTGATTAAATGCGGTCGCGCTGCCTAAGATGTCTTGCCCAAAACAGGTGGTACAGAATTTAAAAGTAAAAAAAATGTAATTAGCATTGGAAATTGAGAAATTGCCTGTAAGAATCAGTGTTAATTTCAGTCAGTGATGAGGTAATTTATAAATGAATGCAGTGGAGGCTCAGCAAATGCACAATTGCCTTCCTTCCCATTCTTAGCATTCTCAGCATGCAGGTGAAAATGTTTTCAAAATATTGAGGTAATTTGAAAATCAATCCATGCATTCTGTATCCTTTTTCTCCCGTTTGTAGCAAATGCTAAACAAATGCTGCCATAGATGGCACAATATATCCATTTTTCACTTTCCAAGAGCAATACTGCACAAGGGTTAGCCTCAGAGAGACACTTTCGCCACACAAAATGTCAAGGTAAAATGTTTACAAAGGCGGAAAATGAGCACCTGAGGTAATCTCTCAACTCTTCCGGGGTGATGGAAAAAAGACAGCTCCCATCAGAAGTGACCTATAGGAGATCTTAACAGCACAGTGCACTTGTTACAGCCCACGAAAGGGTGTGTTAGCCAATCAGAGAAAATAATTGGAGTTTCCCTTTTGAATGGTAAGCCAGAGCATTCAAAATATAATCATAATATTTGATTTTTAAAAAGAATCCTGAACTGGCCATTTAATACCTCACCCAAGAACCACGAAAGAACAGTTAACAAGATTATGGCTGGGGATTTCTTCCAAGAATGAACTGTGCTCACTAATATTATCTTTCCTTCCATTTTCATAAACTTTACTCCGAACACACAGAAATGCAAGTCTCTAACTAATCACTGTCCCTCCAGTGAGACCACGAGATGACAAAACTTCTTAGCGTACTCTAGTTTAAAAAAAAAAAGGAAAAAAAAAAGGAAAAGAAAATTCAACCCTTTTGTAACCTTTCACACAGTGAATACGAAAATATCCCTAGCCATACTATGGAAATTGGATTGCTTCATTATTGCCAAACTAAAAGCAATAAAGAAGTTTACTTTAAAAAAATATTAATTCACATTCTTCGTTTTTCTGAATGACCGAAGAAAATTTAAAGCATGTTGGTTTTTCAGAGAGGAAAATGTAGGGATTGGTTGCCAGGTTGCCAGGGGAGATATGCGATTATAATCTACCTATTAAGATCCATATCCTTCATATTTCATACTGTGAAACATTTTTTTCAAAAATAAGATTTTTCTTAACAATTTCTTTAGTTAACTGCTACAGATTACTTTGATATTTGGTTCTCCCATGTGAGATATTCTGCACAGATTTTTGCAGCCTGTGAAATAATTGGTCATTTCACTAAAAATCTATGTATAACTGCTAAATTTTTTAAAAAAAAAAAAGAGCTATGGGAAGACAAGCAATAATCTAGACCTGGACTTGTAACATTTGAACTTTTTCAGATTGGGGGGGTCACTCCCCCTCTAACATGTATTCATCATAGTGGCAACTCTGCTCGTATAGAATCGTGTGGTCATTTTTCCCATGTTTAACTCTTGTGTCCTCTCTATTTGATATTGCCAGTTGAAATAAGAGGAGGCCTCTAACTAGGTGAAGCCCAAAGTCTGTTGGCTAACTTTGTAGTCCTCTTCCTTCATCCTCCACCTACCCCCTGCTGGCTGTAATTTAGCCATTTGGTACTCTCCAGCAAATCATTTCACCTTCAGTTAGAGAAGCCCTGTACCTCATCTAACTAACTGGGTTGTGCTTTCCTAGGTTCCCCCCAGGGCCACTGGAGACAAGATCTATAGCCACATGGAACTTGGCTCAGGTTTCAGGAGCAGGGGGGTTAGGAGGAGTGGAGTTGCCGTCCATGCAATAGATTTTAATGTTGCTGAACTTATAAGAGGTCACTAGGGTTAGGGAATCCCAGATGTCAGCAGAACTTCTAGCCCTGCCCTTTGGACAATTAGCAATAGGAGGACTCTCTCCTTTACTTCCATCTCCAGTCTGTGGGGGAAATGAAGTTATCTTCTTGGGCAACCCTGACTCTTTTGTTATTAAATCATGTAGGGATTTGTTCAGTGAATCGCAGACTTGGGGCATATGTTTTTATACACTTCAGACACCTCAGTTTCTCCTCTACATACATTTTCATCACTGTCTGGTTTTAGAATCAGTAGGTTCTTCCAACAGGTCCTTCACATGATATATAGTCTCATATCGATACTAGGTATGTTTGATTTGGGGGTGGGTTTTTTATGTGATTTTTCCCCCTTACAAACCTTTCTGGTCACAAACCTTGGCATTTATCTTTGTCCCTCCTTGGACCGTCTCGTTACTAGTCCAGATAGCTCCTCTTTTGGTCTGGTGACTGGTACATACAGTGAAAAATGAACATTTCCTCTCTCCTATTCAGTGCTCCTGAGACTCTTTCATAGGCAGATATCCCTGAGGCTGATCTGGCTTTCTTATCATGAGCAAGATTTTTTCTAGTTTTAAAAAGTTACATTTCTAGAAAGTATGTCACCAGGACCTTTAGTCTACCTCAGCTTTTTTGGCAGAGCTCTGTCTGGTTTTTGTGAAACTTTGCTAGTGTTAGGGAAAGGCCACGAAAAAAAAAAAAAAAGTAATAATAACCCAGGCAATGGTAATCATTGAGAGGAAGAGTTTTTGGAATGGGAACCCTGTTGTTCACGGATTTGAGAAAGTGCTAAAATGTATCATTTTGATTGTCTTTTCTCTGTGTGAATGGTGAGAATAAGTGTTAGGCAGCAGTTTTACACAGAAAGTGTGGTATATAGGAATTTAGCTCCTTCAAAGTTCTTCCATTCTTCATCATGCCAGCTTGAAAGAAGACATGTTACTTGTTTCTTAGTACTTTGGAAAGTCATCCTGGAATATGCCATTTCTGCAAGAATTTGGAAAGAGAAAAGTTAGTATTATAGATCTTTAAAAATAGAAATTGAACATTTGACACACTGGATTTTAGCTGACCTTCAGAAAACTGGCCTTGATTTGATTCATTCAATCAAGGTATTTCAGAGCCTTATGCAGAAGCAAATGAAAATAACCCTTTTGGTGACTTCTTTTCTTAGTTCTTTTTCCAGGTTAACTCTTCCATTGCCTGACTTCTCCATCCTCAGCCTTCAGTATTCTTCACACTGCCTTATCTCTGCTATCCCATAGCAAGCCCCAAAGCTGCTAACATTTTGTAACAACTATGTGACAAATTGTTGTGCTTTTATTCATGTCGGACATCTTTGCCAGGCTTGCTTGTTGTGTTTTCTATTTGGCTGTGTCATGGGACCAAAGGTGCCTGCCTTTGCACAGCATGTCAAATCTGGTTAACATGCAGCCATTTATCTTTTAAACCACTCCGGAACAATGACAGTGCTACGCAAGCCTGCAAAGCTTCACACACACAGCATAGGTCTCCATGCCATCTTTTCTGTATGTGGGGAGCTCATTGGGCAACAGACAAGATGTTTCATAATTTAGAGAATCTTTTAGAGACAAACTATACAGTATAAGTGCAGTGGAACTGAACTGCTGAGTGCCCAGCGAAGTGTAGAAAATCAGATACAGCCCAGCCTGAAAGAATGAAGCAAGAATTCAGATTTCAGTCCAGGGCATACACAATACAGTACTTTGCTCACACAGAGTTCACACATAGGCAAAAGCACGTCTCTCCTTACTGTTGCTGTTTATATGGGAGAGGGTGGGGGTTATTTGCCTAAAATCATAGAGTTACAATGTGTGTTATGAATATATTCACACTCACTAGTTCCTGATGCATTTTTTTGTGCCGATGTCTCTGTGCATACATGGACATGTGACTGTATTTCTGTGGGTTTGCATACATTAGTATAGATATGACATGTGGAAAAGTCCTCTTAGATCACTGAGGCAGTTCCATCAATGTAATGCAAACACTTGCTTCAAAACTCTCTCTCCCAATTTTCTAAGGTTGTTCCCACAGTATAATAAGAGTTGCAGCTAGAGAACTGTGTGTGTGTCTGTGTGTGTGTGTGTCTGTCTATCTGTCTGTCTATCTGCTTGTGTATGAAAAGGAAAGTCAAAGTCAGAATGTAACGTTCTGCAAGAAAAATCGTTAAGCCCTTTCCCCTATAAAATCGTGCAGCAGAGTTTATGACCTTATTCACTCTGGGTTGCTCTTATTTTTATTTTCAGTTGTTCAAAGATTATCTTGGTGATGATTCGCAATTAAATAAAGTGATAATTAACAAAGGAGAAAAGATGGAAAATATGAAAAGCTATAGACCTTCGTGGAATAGCTAAAATATAATGGAGAAATCACTCCCTGGTGCAAGTGGAGTACTGAAGATAGCAAAACTCTGTGATTTAAAATGAATTGCTATGTAGTGTAATAATTATAAATATCATTCACTGGGGTTACTTGGAGGAACAGGCACAGTGTGTTGGCTTTCTTTTCTTTCTTTCTATTTTTTTTTTTTTGGAGTAAAGGACCCTGGAGATTGCCTTTCACTTTGAAAACAATCTCTAATATCAGGAAAATGCGCTGTTTGTTTATGCGTACATAATGCAAGTTTGTCCGCCTGGGAACTGCAGCAAATGGGAGAAGTATGCATGGATTTCACAGGTAACAGGATTACGTGGGCACATAATTGATCCATTTGGAGAAAAAAAATGACAGTGCTCTAAAGATGCCTAGGCTTTGGAGATGGAGTTTATGAAACAGGCATTTGTAAATTCAAAGGAATCAATATGTCAATTTTATTACATCTCAAGACCAGCTGGGCATTAAAGAAACAGTACCCTTTTTTATTTTTAAAAATTGCAGCTGCATGTTCTGACATTGTATACCTTTCTTAAAAGGCTTAGACTTTTAGAAAATGTACTTGGAAATGTGCACCTTTTCAGGAAATGATTTACACTGGCCCAAAAGAACAATGGCTTTATCTTCTGTCAGTTTTCATCTTAACCATTTGGCTAAAATGTCTGACATTTTAATTGTATCTTATGTAGAATGTACTAATGGTTACACATAGTAAACAGAACAATGACTATTTACATCCCAAGAAGCTGAATAAAATCAAAGAACCATTCATTCTTGCCTTTTGCTTATTTAAAAAAAAAAAAAAAACTCCCAAGTTTCCCCTTGTTACTAATACAGGAACGCCATATTGGATCTCAAAAGGAAGTTTAGGGATGGCCCATCAAAGCCGGCATATATCTTGAAAAAATTCCTCAGTGAAGTCGAGTTTATGGCAATTCAAAGAATTCTAAGTTTGTAAACTTGAAGTTCTCTGTTGAGGTTTTGACAATCCCATAAGTATTTCATAATATGAGTAGCTATGGAGGAATGGGAAGTTAGTTTAGGGTAAATAGTTTTCCAAGTTAAAAATATCAATATTTATGGACAAAAGATTTGATTTTGAATGCATTATCTATTGCTTTATATGTGGTGAAGCAATACCTAATTTGCTCTACCAAACTGCTTTAATAGCAAAATCAAGACTGAAAGCGCAAAAGGTAGAAATGATCCTTTATCTATGCCATTATATCTCTTGTACAATCAATTGCCTCTAGGCACATCTGGTGGGTGTTTAATAAATGTTTGTTAATGAATGAATGAATCCTCCTAGGTGCCCCATATCCTTCCTGATTCAAAAATTGTTCCAGCTCCAGTAGAATGTTCGCTCCTTGAGGGAAAGAACTATTCCTTCTTTGTCTTTGTACCTCTAATGCCGAATATAGTTCTTTGCACATAGTAGGAACTTGATAAGTGTTTGGAATTGAACCGAATGAAATCTTAGTTCCATTAAGACAAATTGAAAGGAAATCTTCTTTCCCTTCTCATCCATTTATCTTTTCATCATTTATTAAGTACTTTCTAACAAATGATACATGCTGTTGAGTGGTAGAGGAGAGCCAAAGAGAAATAACGCCTTGTACCTGCTTTCAGGTAACTTAAAATCTGGTAGGAGAGATAAGGCGTGGACAAAAAACCATTTCAATACAAATTAGAACTGGCTAAATTAATAAAAGAGGTACAAAATGCTATGGCTTCAAGTGATTACTATCAGTAGGGTTTTAACAAGAGAATATGAGAAGGTGGAGAGCAAAGTTTGAAAAAAAAGGAAAGTGAGGTGAGCAGTCCAATAAGATACTCAGATAAGGTGGTAGTTCAATATTTAAGAAAGAATAGTTTGCAATAAGGTTATAAAGATTGAAAATAGCCAGGATGGAAATAAGGCTTCTAAGAATCCAATGCCAATGACTACTTCCTATGCCTCAGTGCTTCCTTAGAAGGAAGAAATAATTGCCTTTGATTGGCTGGGCAAGGGGCAGGAAAGGGGGAAGAAAAGCACATCTTTTCTCCTCTTTCAGAAGTCATTAAAATGGAGAATAATCAAATAGCTTAAATGACCATAATTTTCAGAGGGACACACCTGTGCCCCTCTCTCAGCCTCCCAGCTGCCCTCTAATCCTTGACCCCTCTCCCAAGGAAAGGATTTGGCAAATCCATTTATTTTTGACAACTCTTCTCATTGTACCTATTGCCTTCTTTAAAATTCCCAAACTCGAATATCCCTGGTTTGAGGAGTAGATTTAGTTTACTGACACTCAAGGGGTACTTGATCAGATTTGGTCAGAATGAATAATCTTCTAAATGAACAATATTATTATCCAAATGTAAAAAAATTATATATCTATAACTTCATCGTTACTCTCTTCACAATTGTTTTGTTTACTTATTCAACAGTCATGGAGCGATTGATCCACAATGTGGATATCTTATTTTACACCACAGTTTTTCTTGATGAGTTGACCCTTCTCTTCTTTATTAAGAGGGCATGCAGGAACTAGGGGCTTAGCATCTCTCGACCTTCCCTCCTAGCAACTTCTGCCCAATTTATGGCTTCTTTGTTCCCACCATCCTTTCTTTTTCTTTTTAGCAAACTTCTTTAACTATGTCTGCAAGCTTCTCCAGGCTTCTCCAACCACTTTCCATGTTTCGATGCCTTAGATTGCTTTTCTTCCTTCATGGTCCTCTGCATATATTTAGACAGAAGGAATTCTAAGATCTCTTGACTTTAAGCACACCTCTGCCATGTGTCTATGTGAATTGGCTGGTTAATTGAGCAAAATAAAATACTTCACTTGCCTCTGCTTAAATATACCAGAAATGAATTTAAAATGTAAGAATTCAGAATGTAAAAAAGGTAGTCCAAATATAGTACTACATAATGAGGCTTACTGCTAGAAGACTGTTGGTTGTGTGTAAGGCAGATTATAGTCATAGCTTCAAATTCTAATGAAGATCATTTTAAAACATGCACTGAATTGTGAATTTAAAATTCCTATGTTCTCCATAAGTGTCTGGAGGGGGGCATGCAAATAGCAGAAGGGAATTAATTACTGTTTTAAGATGGTACAGCATGTGTGAAGCAAAACTTTATTCTTGAACTTACACTTCTCTTCCAAAGATTCTCTAAGCAATTTCATGAAATTTTTCTTCAGATACTATAGGAACTTATGCAAAAGGAAACTTGCAATTTTCTAGACTTGGATTAAATGTCTCATTAAAGCTCACACCTCCACCCACCTCCACATACATATACATATACATATGTGTGTATATGTATACACACACATGCATACATTTTTCTTTCTTTTCATCATTCACCCCTCCACACAGAATGAAATTTTAAAATACTTCCATAGAAAAGATATTGGAAGTCCAATTAAAACCTTTGTATGTGCCCCCAAATGTAACCTCTACTTTTGTCCCTCCTTATGTCATCACAATACATAGGGTTTTTTTTCCATTCTCATTTTCTCTAAAAATTAAGCCAAATGTTGAGAAAATCCTTTGAGTATTTCTTGTCTTTTAGAGATATGATATTGGATCATTTATATCTTGGAATAACTTTTATACTCCTTATGAAAACACACACCCAAAGCTGAAGGAGAAGTACAGCTGTTGCTAAGATTACTTCATGGTTCCTCCATCAAACTCATACAGTTCCTTCAGAGTCTTGACAATCTCCATGGAAGAGCAAGAAGCGCTGCCAATACCCGCAGATCATTGGCATGATAGACCATAACGGCTTCTTCTGAGCCGTTACGGTCTATCGTGTCAATGCGTACTTAGGGAGTCCTCAATGCATGGATCATTGACACAGCACTACATAACGGCTCCTTAGAAGCCATTATTGGGTATCAAGTCAATGCATACTCAGGGAGCCTTTAATGCACAGGCCTGCACAAGCAGACTCATTCTGAATACTAAAATTCCTTAGGAAAATTAGTCACCACACATGTGTGATTGCTGTTTTCCATTTTGAATGTGTGAGCCATTTTTGAGGAAAGGAAAGAAATTGGGAAATACCAGAGAAATCTGAATAGTCTTCCCTTTAAAAACCTGGTTGCAAGTCTCATGGTGGAAAAGAGGATCCAAAAAACACAAATGTCTGAATTTTTCCCTTTTATAACCTCATTTTATTGTGTAGAAATTGTTAGAAAACTGTGCACTTCCATTCAAAGACTTTTTTTTAAGCTAAGTATCAGTCCAGAAAATTATTTTTTCCAGTGGTCAAAATGTAAGCCCAGAAAAGAGGGAGATGTAATGGAAATGTTGACAGGCATTTTAACGATAAAATAACAGTAGCTGGTATCATTATAATAATTTAACAGTGTTGTACATGTCAAAAATAACATGTTTTATTATGATCTCTGCAAGATGTTTTATTCAGTTACTATTACAGACTTTTAATAAATAACTTCTTGAGAAAGAAATGGTTTTCAAGGATCAATATTATGTCATTTAGCTAACTGATTTTCATTTGGAATTTCTGACCCAGATTCTTATGTGTGTCAAAATGCTAAAATGTACTACTATTCCTATAGAGGTGGGCCACTTTGAAAATGTTTACTAACCAATTAATCTTTCCAATGCCTTTTTGAGGTATGTATCTGGTCACATTGAAACACTGATGCTTAGAATTACCTGAAAAGGTCACATGAGGAGTTGGACTACATGGATAGTTGAGGCAGAATTAGAACCCAAGTTTTCTCTACATGTTGCCCCCCCAAACCCTGTTTCTCCCAATGGTGGTAGCTTTGGGCAAGATACTGGGGTTTTAGAGAACCTCTGTTTATATTTGAGAAGGAATGCCCACCATTTCTGTCCCTGCTGAGATTTCACTGCTCCATGTCAAAATGGTGCTAGTTTGCTGTTGTTGATATTTTTCCTTTTGTGTTCTGCTTACTGACTGACATCTGCTATCATGCTAAGCAGGTGTTCCTATGTAAACGAACGTGCCCTGTTTGTGTTTCGCCATCCTCGCTACTGCGCACCCAAATGAGCAGCGTGATTAAGAATCCTGTAAATTTTTGAAAGGAAACGGATGGCTGCCCTACTAGAACATAATTACACCGTTCCAACATCCGTAGCTCACTGCTGCAGCCGAGCTGGAGAACAGCAGAAATTAATAATATATAATAGCATCATTCTCGTAATTTATAAATGAAATAAAGTAGAAAGGAGATTCTGCTGATATGCATTTTCTACTTAATTCTAAAAGACAAAGTATAGATTAGAATTTTACTGGGGTGAAACCTGGCCAGCAATATCATACTAGTTGCAAGTACAGGGCCTGATTCATGAGAGGAGCGATTTTTGCTTAGGGAAAAGAGCTAATATCTTTTATTAGACTAGAGGAAAAAATGAATACACAAGGCCCTCTAAAGGCAACACCAGATAAAGGGGGTTTAGGAAATCTCAGTGGATTGTGTACCCACTGTTTGTTAAAAGGTATTATTACATCAAGACCTTAATGTGTGCTGCATTTTTTCTTTGACTAAAATAACACACTACCATAGGTCAACCCCTCTGAGAAAAGAGGGGATTAATCATTTAAAGATGTTGCCTAACATAAAATTTCTCTTAAATAGTAGTTATGTTTTTAAAAACAATATTTGAGTGCCCTGAATGTGCCAGTACGGGTCCTATTACAAATCATCATTAAACTCAGTCTTTGGAGTTGACGCTTTTAAGTACACTTTTCAACCATCCTGTAGAAATGATACAACTTTCTTTAGAGAGAAACAAGTTTTTATTAAGAGTAGCTAGTCCAACTCCCTACTCTCCTTGCTATCGAATAGGAATGTTTAAGACAGTTCCATAGTTAAAATGTTTTTTTCTCCATTAATAAGCCTTAGTAGCTGTCAAGTGAAAGGCTCAAGTCAATTGTTTTGATTTGTCACCCCCACCACTAGTGGGATAAAATCAAATGGTCAAATTATCAGGACAATAATAATATTTATTTAAATTTCATCTATGCAAATTTTATGTGGTATGCCACTGTTACACCTAAAAGACAGTCTATGGGACCAAAAAAAAAAAGTCAGCATGATTTCCTTGCTTTACTTACCCTTCATGAACACAAAAATAGTGTTTTCCATGGGACAGGAGCATGTCTTTTTACCATGTTTATTCATTTTAGCAATATCCATTTGAAGACCCTCATGAGTATTACTCTAGGTGTTTTGGTTTGGTCAGAAAAAGTAAATTCATTTAATGGATTTATTTCATTAACAGGTATTTATTTAAGTGGGTTCCACTGTATTTAAATCTTCAAACAGTTTCCATTACTTCCTCAGCTCACTTGCTTCATGTTGACTAATTTTAATAAGCCTAAGGTGCCTAGGGTCTTATTGAGTGTGCAGTTTGATCAATATGGTTAAATTAAAATAGTGCAAAATATAAGCAAATGTACTCTAACAACTCAGTGAAAAATGTGTTATGTACTAAACATTGATTGGTATTCCATAGACATCAATTTGTTGTTAGGTATGTTAGTTTGGCCCAGAAACTGCCTCTACCTCCAGACACACCCACCTCATCTGACCGTGAGTTAATTCTTCTGTGAGTTCAGGCAACAATATAGATGCAAGCGTACATACGAGGAGGAAAGCAGTGGAGTTTTAATGTGGACATCTCTAGCTTCTGCTTCTTTGTCAAGTGTTGTTTCTGTCTAGTGATGAGCTTCTATTAAAGGCAAGAACCTCTTAAAGATCAGATTTCGCCTTTTGCCAAGCTGTCTTGGATTTGGAGGACCAGAGCCAACCAGACTCTGATCTAAGAACCTAGATCCCAGGCCTTTGCATGAAACCATATGTATATTTGGGGAATACGACAGACTCCTAGAGCTGGAAGGGACCCCAGAAGTTGTGTAGTCATAGAGACCCAGAGCAGGAAAGGACCTTGGAGATCAAGTCCCATGTCTTCATTTTTCAGATGATGTTCAACCACTGAGGCTCAAAGATGTTAAATAACTTAGCCAGGGACACATTGAGTTAGGGTTAGGAAATGAAACTGCGATTTCACTGGTAAAGGAAATATTCCAATGAAGAAATTCTTTCTATCTGGATTGGGCAAGTTCATTGCAATTTAATATCTCAGAGAGGTGCCTAGAGAGCTGAACTACCATTTTATGGCCTTTGTCAAAGGTGAAATTTGAACTTAGGTCTTCCTGGCTTCAAGACTGACTCCTGATCCAGCACACCATACTAATTCTCCTAACTATAATCATGCTAATTTCCAAGTATAGTACTGAAAAAGACTTACCATTAGCATTGCAGTTAGAAGCCCATATAACATATCTCTCTTATCCATTTATTACTTCTCTATATCAAAGTATATCTATGCAGACAATGCAGTCAGTTTTAGTTGTGTAGATTTATTTTATAATAAATGAATGTTAGATCTTTGGATGGCTAACTCCTCTTATGTTTTCTTTTTAATTCTGTTTCTTCTTCCCTTCTTCCGTATCTTCACATGAAATACAATCAGATTGCATTCCTTTAATGCCAAATATCAGTTTTTGAAGTCTTCTAAAAATACTACAATGATTCCTGGTTAATCATAATTGTATATCATACAAAATGGTTTCTGATATCTGTTTTCAGCAATTTTTCCTACCTGTTTTGATCTTTATGTCTATCTTTAATCTCTTTGGTAAGTGATATCCACCATCATAGTGCTGCCTTTCCTTGATATCATTGCTTCCTACATGTCCAAAAAAAAAAAAAAAGAATTTGACAGAAGCAGAAGTCAGTCTTATCAAAGGTAAATCAGCAGTAAGAATTATAACAGAAGAACAGCATATATATGCATATATATACACATACATATCTGTATGCATGGGTATAAGAGACAGAAAGAGAGACAGAGAGAGACACGTCTTGAAAGTGATGAAGTCACATGGAGAGAAGTAAATTCTGTGAAGATGAAGTCAAATAATAAAATCTCTTCTTGAGTTTAAACAGAATAACTAGATTAACAAGCAGAAAAAGCATTTAAAACTTCCATTTAAATTCAAATGATATGCTTTTATTTCTTAACTTTTAATAGTTCAGTCATAAACATCAGAACAAAATCATTTTTGAGTTGTCATAAAACTATCTGAAATAAGAAATCCAGGATAAGTTTAGGAGAACTGACTTTTTATTTGTAGCTGGGCCAAGAAAAATGCTTAGGGTTTTGTTTAGCTTTGTATATGTTAATCTTGATTTTTTCCAGTGTTTTGCATGTTTAGAGTTTTTAATATCAAAGGTAGTGCTCTTTGTAAACAAGTGTAAGTTTACAGAGGCAGCTTCACTTACACTCTTCCCTTGTAATCAGATGTGAAAATTACACCCTCCCTTTTGGATACATGATAATTACACATTTCAACATACAAAGAATTGTCTCTGTTTCAGTTGTTGGAATGAAAAAGCTGAGACATTCAGTAAAATATATTATTATATTAAAGATCATTTCCATAATTGTTTTTGGTAGTTTGTAATCAAAACCACGATCAAGGTATTTTGAGATTTAAGAAGAAAGAATACATGTGGGAATAGGGAGAGGGTGAAATTAATTGTCAATATAGACTTATATGATGGAATTTTAATTTGGTAAAGCTGCCATTAAGATAAATATGCAATAATCTCTCTTTTTAATAAAATAGTTGCATAGTATTTTCTAATTCTTTGATGTTCTCTTATTTATTTCTTTTACATGAGACATGGACATTTAAAATGTAAAATAAAAAGGGTATATTTTTGTTGTGGGGTAAAGGAAGGCAGAGAGAAAAGCAATGGGAATGTGGAAAGTGTAGGGGAGAGAGATGAACAAACAGTACAGGGCCTTAGAAGAGTTTCAACCAAAAAATTCTTTCAGGAAAAATTCATTCTTTTCCAGAATCAGTTGGACTGTCTTTGCTTCTAATTCCAGAAGTCGTGCAGATTGAGGGGTGGAAGGTAAAAGTAAGCATTCAGTTTTATTCTGTCACCTGGTTCTAGTGAGTACTATTTAAACCATATGGAAGAGATAAATGAAGTGTTATGGTAGGCAGACTAATACAAAGCTTAAAGAATTCAGGTATTTTGGCAGATCGAGTTGATCTGATGAAGGCAACATGAAAAATATATTTTGCTAGGTTTGTTCTGTTCAAGTTAGACTAAAAGGCCTATGTTATATTCTTTGTTTCTTTTTTTCTTCTGAGTAAGAAAAGAAAGAGATATGTGCAGGAAGTAGATAGATAAGTAGATGGTATCATGGAGGAGTTTACATAAAGAAAATGATAACTCCACTCTTCATTTCTCTAGGGATCATCACATGCTTTCATCTCTTTAGTCAAGTGATAATTCACTATTTCGGTACTCCAGGGATCCATGATTTTATTGGTGTAGGAAGTCCCTTCATTAATGCAGATCACACTGCATCTGTGCCTTAGTTAAAAGTCTTCATGAGTAACTGTGGCCCCCCAAAAAATACATCTCATTAATGACCAGCCTTCTTCTGAACAGCCCCACTAACTTACGGTAGGCAGTTGCTTAACACATATATTCATTACCTATACTGCCCTCAAAACCTTTCCAATTTGGTAGGTCCTGCCAGCAAGATATTGCTTCAATGGCATAGCCTTCAAACTTAAAGTCACCAGTATGCCACAATGAAGTATTGCCATAGGACTTTGGTGAAGGCAGGCAAATGATAGCATGGAGTAATTAGAGTAATCCTTGCCTTACTGCCCAAATCTAATCAGGAGACAAAGAGCACAGAATATTGGGGTTACAGAACTATCACAACTCATATTTTGAAATATTTAAAATGTTTCAATAACATCTTACACATTTAATATCTGTTTACATTTTTCTTCTAACCTTCATTTAATATGTACCTGATTCATTTAAGATTTGATTCCTATTGCAAACCGTTAATTCTGCAGAAACTAGAGGTGTTTTTCAATGCTTAGATAGTCTTATATTTTTAGTCCAGTATTTTTAGTATCATATTTTTAGTGAAGGTTTTGCCTCACTTTGTCATTACTGTTACTGAGTGGGATAGACATTTAATTTTCTACTAAACTCAGTGATGTGTGCTTATTAATATTAATAATAACAATATCAACATCAACCACTGTATGGGGATAGAATGACGTATCTAATATCCCTACTATCTTTTTTGCTCCTGGAGTTTTCCTGAATATTCCTTCAGTTAGACCACAATAGACAAGTTCACATTCCAATACTTTAATTCACTTACAAAAAGCAGCTATTTTACTCACTTGGGCAGTAATCCACAGTATATTAGACTCTGCATATTTGCATATTTGTTACAAGGATTTTCTTTTTCTTTTTTCCTTCACTTTGTACGGGGGAGAAAGAGAAGAGGTAGGTGAGAAAATAAATGCTTATTAATTGAAAACACTAATTTTAAAAAGAATAAAAGCAAGATAACTCATTCCCAAGACCATTCTACCTAAATTACCTCAAAAAAGTTGAGAATGAGATGATTATGATGATAGTAACTCACAAGGCTTACAAAGAACTTTCCTTGCCACCATCCTATGAGGTAGGTAACATAAAAACAATGATACTGATAGATCTTTAAGGTTCTGGTGTTTCAGAACCATAGAAGCCAATCAATGTGATTGATTCATCAACACTATGGCTCATCAACATGGTGAAGCTACCTATTTGGAGGCTGGAAGCACTGGTCCCACTCTGTGATGTTTTGATGACCAAGTGATGCATGCCTTTTATGCAGATCATTCCTATAGCTTGTTTTGTATTTTTTTTTAACTATTGCTATTGCCAGACCAAATGTCCCAGAAAATATCCAGCTTCAACTTTTTTTTTTTGCTATCTAACAAGGTCAGATATGAGGATTCTCCACAATTAACATTATTCTAAGGGTAAATTACTGCTACTAATGGGAGAAGGGAAGGAATAAGGAGCCTGTCATGAGTGGATGGCAACACCAACAAGAGAATTACCAGTAATGGTAGCAGAAAGAGCAGAACAACGAGGTCACTCAGACATGGTCACCATAGAGCAATGAGAAAAGGACTGTGGTTAGAGGAAAGGAGAGACACATGAGATTAGCCATTTTTCTGGGTTTCAATACATCTTTCCCCTTTTCACTTTTTTTTTTTAAAGAAAAGTAGAGCCTGACTTCTATGCTTTTAAATGTGATTTACTGTTTCCATATAGAAAAAGTCATTTCAAACTTGTTATTTGGTTCAAAATGTTTTCTGCCCCCTTCCCCTATACACACAGCACCAATTGCTAATCAACACATCAAACACATTAAACAAGCAAAACACAGAAGGGGATGTTTTAGGTAAATAAATGAAAGCAGTCCTAGTTTTTAGCCAACCATATTCATGCACTCCAATGATAGGGTGAGGCATCCCAGAACTAAGCTACAAGCATCCAATGTATACTGGTCTTCTTACTGGGGATTATAAAGTCTGTTAGAATATTCCTTACCACTTTCAATGTGGTGACAGGAAAAGACTTTTGGCATTAGATTTTTGTCTGCATGTCAAGTCTATAAAAGATATTTGGTAATTAACCAATTAATTTGACCATCTTAAAGTCCAAAGCAGTTAATTCAGGCTGTTAGTTCAAGTATCAAAAGCTTTACATGCTTCTATTGTAGAATTAACCCTTAGTAATCAGGATATTTTGTACTCTATAGAAGGGATCCCACAATACTATTAACTGTCATTATTACCCAATCTCTTCACTACATAGCTCTCTCATGCCCTCAATTAATTAGTTAGTTTTCAGGTTCACATACCTGTAAGTAGACCATGTTGAATCTCTCTACATGAAGACAAACAAAAGGTTTAGATCAAAAACTTCCTTTACACTCAGAAAGAATACACACTCATAAAAAATAATTTCATGTGAAGTTTTGTTAGATACATCTAGTTGAGATACAACTATTTTTCATTGTTTTAATTATTATTATTTTCTTCCCTTCTTTTTTCCCTTTATTCCCTCCTTCCTTCTCTCTTTCACACTTATTTCTTCAAGAGTAGAGATTTTTTTCCATGAGGAAACTCTTCCTAGAAATGATCACCAAATAGATGTTTTAATATATAGATTTAAAGAGTTACCTGGGAGCATTGAGATGTTGGTACTTGCTCAAGTAGTTACTTGCACAAGGTCACCCATCCAGTATTTGTCAGAAGCAGACCTTGAATTCAGATGTTCTGAACTCTGAGGTAGCTCTCTATGTGCTCCCTCATTCTGCTTTTAACTATTCTTCTCCAGACTCCCATTTTCTGCATAAACATTGGTTTGCTATCATGGCTTGCTGACATGGCTTTAATAGGTTCTAAGTCAAAAAAAGAAAGTTGTCATAAAAATCATGATGGAACATATAAAGACAGGGAGAGAAACTGAGAGTTTAGGAAATAAAGGAATAGAAATGACCCAATTTTCAAGGAGATTAAAAATTGAGAAAAATTTAGAGAGATCAAAGAGTAATGTGAAGAAATAGAGGAGTGTCAGATAAGATGGAAAAGAAATCTAAGAACTGAAGCCAGTAGAGAAAGAGGTAGAAGAAGAAATGAAGACCTATGGAAGTTGCAGCAATTAGGAAGTTCATAGTATAAAAGCGCCAAGCTTTTACCTAGCAAGAAATCAGGACGAAGTCTGAAGTCTGAAGATTTGTGAAAATGTGGAAAGGGAATCACAGGATGCAGGGAGAAGAAATAAGATGGAAAGAGATTAAAATGTCACGAAGAAAATACTTAACAGGAGGCATGAATAGAAAGAGAAAAGTAAAAAAAGGAAGGAAAGGGAGAAAGAGGAGGGAAGGAAGCAGAGAGAGAAGGAAGAAAGAAAGAAAGGAAAAGAGGAAGGGAAGAAGGAAGGAAGAAAAACCAACAAAGGAGAAATGTGCAAGGGTAAAGTGGTATGAATAGGAGATATTATGGGGAAAAAAGAAGACTGGAAACTGGGAACAGTTGGGTGGGTGAGAAACCAGAGTGGGTAGAGAGGTTACCAAATGAATTGAGACAGGAAAGATTATGAGGGAGGCTGTAGCAACCTGAATGGAAATAGAAAAGGAAGCCACTAATGATAGAACCAGCAAAAGAAATCTCAAGCTGTGTTGGGAGGGGAAAGTGAAGAATGAGGTTACAGAGGAAGAAGAACGCAGGGACTGGAACTATGTAGGAAGTGTAAGAAGAGAAGAAAATTGAAGTTGTAAACACAGAATGAGAAAGGTGATTCTAAAGTATAAGGAGTATAGAATAAGAATGAAAAATAATATTTTAATATGCAATTCAATTATATGATGCTTTCCCTTCACTTTAGTTGTAAAATATATCAATTCTTATTTTCATCTGACAATGTTGTTTAAAATAAACTTAAATGTTAAAAAATTTCTTAATAGTGAATTAATTTTAAAAGCATTGCAACTTGTGAAGTGAAATATTTTAAAATTCAAGGGGGACTTCTTTCTATCAAATCCATTAAGTGAAGGAGAGGTACCATTTGCATGATTCTAAAGGTAATAACTATTTTGAAGTTTGTTTTCTCAGACCCAATGAATTTGCTATTCCTTTAAGAGAAAATTTATACACAGAGGGCATGAGTTCTAGAGAAAGAGGATCTGGGTCCAGAATCTTAGGCAAGTCAGTCAACTTCACTTTCTTCAACTATAAAATGAAGAGGTTGGAATAAATGACCTCTGAGGTTCCTTCTTGCTTACTCTAAAACTGCAATCCTATAAGTATGGTACAAATATAACCCTAGACTTTAATTTCCATAGTTTATGCTAAAGACCTCTATGCTGCTTAAGACTAAAACTTGATACATATTTTTTCAGTTCAAAGGTTGATTCTTCCCTCCCAGTACATTACTTTTTTAAAACCTTACTTTCCGTCTTAGAACCTTATTGGTTCTAAGGTGGAAGAGCAATAAGGGCTAGGCAATAAGAGTTGTGACTTGCTGAGGATCACACAGCTAGGAAATATCTGAGATCAGATTTGAACTCAGGACTTCCCATCCCCAGGCCTGGATCTCTTATTTACTGAGCTACCTAGCTGCTCCCTTCAGAACATTACTTCCTGAAGTTGTTGTTGTTTTTAAAGCTCTTCAATTTAGAACTTAATATTACATATATTCCTTTACCTGCATTCTTTCTTCTGAACCATGTCAACAGTATACAATCCTAGAAGGTACATGTACATGCATACATAGGAAACCAGGTAGGAATATTAGTGAATGACTTAGAGGTGGAGGTAGGGAAAGGCAGAAGGAGCAGGAAGAGAGAGAGAGGAGAGAGAGAGAGAGAGAGAGAGAGAGAGAGAGAGAGAGAGAGATGGACAGATGAGAGAGAGAGAGAGATGGATAGGTGAATGGATGATAGAATTTTCAAGCATCTATACTTGAGTCTTGCTGGGTAAATAAGGAAGCATACCCTTCAGCATTATAGGACTCAAGAAGTAGTTGATATTTTAGAATCAATTATGATTCCCAAACTTTTTAATTTTAAGTCACTCATCTGTTATCTTTCTTGCTTCCTAGGCTGGAGTCATTGCCCTTTTTTTCCCTCCATGACATTTGTTACTATGTAGAAAGGTGAAATTTTACTGGTTCCAAGTACTTTTTCATCTTATAGAGACTTCTGGCAGCCCTCCTAATGTGCATATTGATGTAGCCTGTAGCTTCAGAGATGGTGAATACCTACATTGCTTATTTCTACAGTAACAAAGATAGAACAAAGGTGGACCCAGTCAGTTATTATACCTGGGGATTTTCCCCTAGGAGATAGGTATGTAGAGCAATGGAATTTCCAATTTGGAGACAGTTCATTTTCCTAAAAAGTTTTTTTTTTTTGAGCAACAATACCTCCTCTACCACCAGCACAAATGGAATAATGATTTAATTTGCATACATTTTGTCTGCTGTGCCTTTAAAAATGAAAAAAAAACTATTATTATGCTCATTATGAATTTATTTTATTCATTGTTTACTATGCTGGACTGACATGATATGATTTGTGCTTTGCGGGGTCACAACAAGCTACTTGCAGGACAATTTGCTGAATCAAGAGGGTGATTGTGTCTGGTGCCAGTCAGTCGCAATTAGGGCCAGGATCAGGGAGGCCCAGAGCTTGTGTATCGTCTTGGGCAAGCTTCATAGAAATCAGCTCACCTGAAACTAATTGTCACAACAGAGACCTTATGCAAATGAGCCCTGGGGTTAGCGTGGGAAAAGAAAAACTGTCGCAAAGATAGGTGACCTGCTGAGCAGGGGGTCTGTTGCTGGGGAAATCTTTGTTCAATGAGTTAAAAAATGTTTTCATTGTTCAAAACCCAAGAAAACGTAGCATATACTTTCACTTAGGAAAGCGTGGCAAGCACACTCATCTAAAATTCCAATAAAGTGGAAGCCAGCTTTAGTGTGTGTAATAAATTGGAAGTCTTTATACTTTATAAGATCTACAGAAGGAAAATAATTTTCCTTTGCAAGAACCTTTAAAGTTTAGGTGTTATAAATCACATGATAGTTTACCTTTAAAACACCCCTGACTTCTAAGTCTCAATCTAACCTGATAGAACCTCACAGATATTTCTTCTTGAATTCGAATGGCTCCCTGCAAAACAAATTGTGAAGGATGTTTATGTGCTTGATGGAAAGGTCCCATTTTTTTTTTCAATGAAAGATAAATATTCTCACATCTTGGATCTCAAGGTGTAAATGTGAACCCAGGGAGTCCTTTTCCTCATGCTGAGGGCATGTCAGTTGACTGATAGCCTTTTCTCAAATTGTTTCTCTGGTATCAAAAAGTAAATGATAGACTGATAATATTTAGATGGGACCCGGTAATGTTGTACAAGTGCTGGTAGCCTGTTGAAATTCAGAAAGATAAAAGTGGAAATCTTCACTTAAAAACTATGATTTCTTTTGGTTCTTTATTCTAATATAGAGTATATTCATTAGTAGAAATTGATTTAAGTCGATAAGTGTTACAACATAGCTCCTGTGAAACAACTTTTTATATGGCTAGCTTGTCCAAAACTATGTTTGGACAAAGCCCCAATTGGAATCTCCTCAGTAAAGACCAAAAGAGGTTTTTGAAACTGCTTATCATGGGTAGAAAAAATGCTAAAAGCAGAAATGTCATATTTGGGATTTCGTGTGTCACTTGAAATAAAGTCACCTCCCTAGTTCCTCAGTTAATTTTCAGGTTTTCAGTATTTTTTTTCCTAAAAAGCATTCTAACATAATGTCCATAGTCTCTAACCAAATTAGCCAGTGACAAATGAAACACATTTTATTTATGTAGGAAAATTAACAGAATTAAGTAAAACTCAATGTAATATTAACTTTTTCTTGCAAAATATATTTCTATTATTTTCAAAGTTAAAAAATCATTCAAGTAAAAGAGACTCGAGAGGGAAAACAAGATGAGCACATCTTTTAATGCCAAGCTTTAGATATTTATTTCATTAGGGAAATTGCTAGAGTCAACCAAGTCCCTTCCTTGTGTCTCCTAAGAGAAGGAGGTCTGGACTTTCATCCAATAGGCAAGTTGTGAAATCACCTTGATAATCACCAAAGAACATAGAATAAGTATATCTAAAAAAGTAGTGAAGCTTAATAACAAATTTTTTGTGTTTTGTTTTTCATCTCTTTTGTCCCTTTACCACTGTCTGAAATAATTTCCACAAATCGGAGACATTTCACAGTGGGTACGAAGTGCTCAGCTTTCACTCATCAAACTTTAATCGGAACTGCATTTTAGTTTTTGAATAAAGAACACTTAAAAAATTTAGATGCAAATTATTTTGCATTATTCATGTTCTAAGTGTCCTTGTAGATTTAAACACTTCTGAGGCCACCTTGATTCAAGTAATTACCTAGGCCCTCACTGCTCTGTCATGAATAAGGTATTTTGTACAAGTAAAGTATGCACCCGATGAGCTTTTAAAGTGGCTTTACACTGAACTTGTGTATTGCTTCTTGTGCATGAGTGATCCGAACATGCGTCGCAATCTGTCTCAGGTGGGAAATCCTGGCTGAGCATCCATGGGTGACGGAATGAAGCCGAAGAGTCTCAGCACACACTCTTTCTTTGTCTCTTAAGAATCTCAAAGTGATTCTCCTTGATTCTCATGGCTTGTGTGAGAATCTGAGAACGTAAAAGATTCTGGCAGGGCCAAAAAAGGAAGCAATTTTTGTTTAACTCTTCCATCACCATCAGCCCTTTCAAAGATGTCCATTTTACGGGCCACCTCAGATCAATCACTTAAGGCTTCCACATAAGATAATATGACTCCATTTTTATGTAGCAGAGTACATCTGTCTCCCCATCTGCCAGCCCTTGCCCCCCTCAGATATCAGAGCTAGGTACCACCTGAACGGTATTTTTTTCACACAATGGAACTGACTCCAAACTCCAAAGAAACTCCAGACGGCTTACACTGAAAAGGAAACTGTCTACATAACATAAATCTACAAACGTATTCATGAAAATGGATTTCAAAGGGTTAAATGTAATTGGCTGGGGCTTGTAGTTGGCGTTTGTTACAAAGTGCCCATGCTTTTCGTTTCCAACTCCATTGCTTTGAAGAATTATAGGAATTTTATGATGTGCTATTGGAGTTATACTGGCAGAGATTACAGAAAAGGGGTTAAAGTTGGTTTATGGTAGAAAAAATTATGCAGAAACCAATAAAAATAAACACACTCAAGTAGACTAAACTTGCTGGGCTTTTAGTTTTAGTTTAACAAAGGAAGTTTAGATGAAAGTAAATGTTGCAGCTTTTAGAAAATTAGTTGACACTCATACTTGATCATCTTTACTACACAGCGGTATAATTAATATTTAAACATTCTAATAATGCAGCTTGCTTTGCATGCACTTTTCAGCCTCACAACAGTATATTTTATCTGGAATTGTGCTAGCATTTTCTTGGGTACTGCCCATTTTTATATGGTTAAATTTAAAATAAAATATTGCCTTCTCTCTTATAGCCAGAAAAACATCAATAGGACAGTGAACAGGTTTCATACATCTACCAGACAGTTTATTATTAAAACCAATATTTATCTGAGGGAATAGATAATATATAAGGTTTTTTTGCCTCATTGTCCCAGTGATAACTACAAAACACCCAGCGTAGGTTGAGTTTGAAAGTAGTATCTGGATGATGTCTGTTTCACCTCCTGCTATCTCTATCAAGTAAGAGAACTTCTAATATTTAGATGCAGTATGAAATTAGCAGTTTAAACCACTGGTGAAGGAAATACTCCACTTCTGACAGTTGCTCATTCACAAGACAATTTAATAATGATGACAAGGGAAAAAATGTGTTTTTAAATGTATGAAGTATTTACATGAGCATTGTCTGGATGAAGACTTCTGCATGCCTAGCAATTTATTAAAACAATAAAACTAATTTTTAAAGGGCAGAGAAATGAGCTAAATTGGAAAAGACAGAACTAGTTTATTTATATATGAGAACTTTCATCCTCTTCAAGTCTCAGGACTGTAGGTGGTAAGGAAAAAGTTGTTTCAGGTGCAGTTCTCAGTTTAAGTCCTTTGAAGAATGCAAGGTGTCCATTATTTTTGATCTTCTTATAATTTGAATCATGGGAAACAAGCTTTTCCATCTAAACTTCAGTCCCTTTCGCCTGCAACTATAATTTGCATGTACATGTTTACTCTTCATGGTTTCTAAGCAAGTAGGTGGGCTAAGCTGAAAGCATATTTTCAAGCTCTGCCCATGTTAACCCCTTGAAGCCCAATTCATGATAAATACTTCCCTGGGGATGTCATGTCATTTGACTGGAGATGAGGCCATTCTAGATCACTGTCTACTACAATCTCAGTGCTTACTGAAATTCTTTATTACCTAGTATCTCACGTTCCTTGACTGGAGATGCAGTCTGTATAAATGAAATGAAGAGAAAAATGAGGGATGTTGTGATAGCTATTATTATTTGAAGGGTCGTTATATGAGAAAGGGATTAGACTTATTCTGCAAGTTGCAAAAAGACAATTTAGGTTTGAAGGAAGGGAAAACTTGCTAACAATACAGAAAGATGCAAAAGTAGAGTGGGCTGCTTGTAAATGTCTTCAAGCAAAGGTTGATGGCCACTTGATGGGAAGCATGTCTGGGTGATATTTTTTTTTTTCAGGTACGATTTGAACTAGACAGCCGCTGAAAACACTTACAATTCTGAACTTATATAGTTTTGTGAAGGAACACGAGTAATGTCTTAGAGTCAAAAAGAAAAGATTGGCAATAAGAATAAATGTGTGTTGGGGGTGGAGTCTCACCTGGGAATTTCCTCTGTCCAATGAAATCACAAGTTTATTCTGTATCTTCTTTTTTCCCCCCAAACTAAAATTTGACAAAGGCCAGGCAACCAAGTGAGTACTTTTTAATGGAAATATACATATCCATGTGTATAAGCATGTATATACACACACATATATATATACACATATATATATATGTATATATATATATAAACTTAATTTCAATGTCTTCTTCATAGCTACTGAGAACAAGAATAGAAGGGAAAGCAACAATCTCAAAGACTCTGGAACCCAAATAGTAGCCCAAATCATCCTTATTTTATTGATTCAAAAGGTTATATGGGAAATTGGTTTTTTGCCCCCACATATGGATTAAGGGGTCCACCTTACCTTCCAGGTGGGAGTTATGTACTAACATCTTAGTGAGTGTGAGAGACTGCCAAAGGTGTCTATCAATCAAAAGCTATAGATGAGCCCACTGTGGTGAAATCTGAGAAGGTTTATAACAAGTAGGTAATAGTTTCAGGCCTCTTTGAGAGAGAACATAAACTAAAACTTCATGCTGGGACAGAACATGGCAGGACATAGGAGGCCAAGAGGGAAAAAAAACCGAACTCTGTTCTACAAAGGACCTCCCACACTTTAAAAATGCCATTTGGTCACTGTTAGATGTTTGGTGGTTTCTCCAGGCCCTACATTTTTAAAATGTGATTTGTAGTGCTTCCTTTAATTTTGAAGAATATTCAAATGTGTTCATCTACAATATACCCTTTTCAGTGTTGATTCTTTTGAAAACTTGTGTCCATTAAGTTTCTCTGTGTCTTTTTAATAAGATGTATAATAAATCTTTTCTTTTTCACCAAATGAGGTGGTTGTATTTCATCTTCTTTAAATTCAGGTTTAGGGTAGTGAAAGCACAAATTAGATTCTAAATTCAAAATTCACCAATTTTCTGAAGTGAGACTAAAATGAAATTAAAAAAAAACCCAAGTCCTTCAGTGAAGTCTTAAGCCTCAGACTAAGATAAGGATTCAAAACAGTGTTGTTTTGTTTGGTTTTTCTCACAGGAAAGTATTGCCCATGAATACACTCAGTCCCAGGCATATTATCAGAGTTAGAGTGACTGTGACTTGGTCTAGCTTTTAGTTTTCTATCAAGAATAGCTAGTCTCTTTTAAGATTAATAAAATTAATTTCTGACCAGTGATTAAAAAGTTGGGATTATTGAGATGGACCCGTCTTGACAAAGAATTTCTTTTATCTTCATGCAGATTAGCAATAAGTAATCATTTAAATCATAAAGATTTTTTAAAAACATAGAATGTTTGCAAAAGATTCTTATATGGAAACCTGGTTGCGAGATTAACCTGCAAGAAGAGAAATGGAAGCATTTTCTTGTCTCATGACAGCTGCTGTCATTTGTGGAACAGGGAATCTGGGGATTGTTTTTGAGGTGGAATTTCGATCCTGATTGGTTGGGATAAGTGTTACTAAAATGAAGGTGAAGAAGAGTTTGTGTCATTAACATTCTTCAATTTTGGAACACATCAGGAGGTAGATAAGGTAGTGGCATAGTCTATCTACCTCCCTGGCCATAGGAGGACAATGCCTGGAATGTCTGAAATGTGTTTCTATTTTTGTCACACCTATGTGTGGCCATCCATCTGGTCTTAATCAATCAGTCTCATCCCAGAGCTTTGCTGTTCTCCCAGCTGAAATAATATACTTCTTCATCAGCACTCAGCCTCAAGGAGGGTCACTGCTCACAATTCCCCAGACTGAGCATATTAGCAAGGCTTATGTATTTGTAAACATGGGTAAACCTGGTAGGGGGACTTAGAAAAAGATTTTTTAAAAATATAAATCCCTGATGAATAAATACTATGATACATGTGTTGATATCAATGCATTAACAGTATTATTTTGGGAAACCGAGTAAAACATTCATGGTAGCTTTATATTTTGATTTAAAAAATCAGAAGAATGGCTTTAAAAGATGAAGAAACCAATATTCTACCACTTAAGATATACCTGCATGGTGCTAAAAAAGCAAAGGTTCAATTTTTTTTATTCAAGCCAAGATTTCAGCAATGAGAATGCATATTTGTGTTCTCATATGTATATGTGATGAGCTCTATGGGACAAATGAAACACATCAGCAGAGAAGCTAGAATTTTCATGGACAGCCTTGACTTTACAACTGAAAATGAAACAGTGCTCATTTCATCTCTACTCTTGCTGATGGAGAAATGACAAAGTTATAGCCCATCATTATTCTTATCAACCTTTACTCCACATACCATTTCCTTGATATTGCTTATTTCCACATTCTGTTATCTGCTCATGCTCCCTTGATGCATCTCCACATTTGACAAACCCTCTCTATTCCCAGCTACCTGGATTATTGCATGGTATCAATAAGGCCAAGGTCACCTGTCTGTCAGAATGGTTCCATTCAGTCCCACGTAGTATTCTGTATATACTAAAACATTTTACAGACAGATTGCTTTTTGACAAATCAAAAGCAACTTGGGAAAAAGAGCTACTTATCTTTTCCAACAATCCATTTTCTTAGTAGGATGGGAAGTGTCTGTCTCCTTCCTTATCACTGACCTAAACAAGAAACCTCAACTCAGTTTTGACTCATCACCCTCTTTTGCTCCACACATCTTGTCTGTGGCCAACTTTTGCCATTTTTTCTTTGCCAACATGTCCTAAGTCTATCCCTTCCTTTTCATTCCTCCAGCTAGTGACTTAATCCAGGTTTTGGCCATTTCCCACTTGGATTCTTGCAGCCTTCTCAGTTCTAGTACTGCCCCACCCACCCTCTGGTTGATGTAATGCAATTGCTAAAGCTTTCTTCTCTGTTCATTGTTTTTTCCAAGCTCCCCATTTCCTCAGGACTCTAAGGTGGCTTTCTCTTATACTCCGGATCAGCTGTACAAGATCCTCACCCTCTAAATCTCTTTATGAGGCTGCCCCAGATTATTTTCATTTGTCTCCTCTTCTTTCAAAACCCCTCTTCTGTGATTCTTGGGAGCTAATTTGCACAATATTCCTTTATCCAGGTTTTTCACAAAAGACTTCTTCCAGGCTCTTTTCCATCACATTTCCAATCTAATTAGTCTTCAAGGAGATCCTGAAATCCCATCTCTTCCATGAAGTCCTCCTTGATTGAAGCATGAATTCTCACATCTAAGTTTATTTCCAAATTATCTTTTCATTCTTTTCACCACTATTAGTTCTTGTTCCTTTTTCTGTGCACTATGATATTTCACTAAATGTTTATGTTTGTTATTCACTTTTTATTTATTTTCTCTTTTCCTTTTATGGTCCTATCAGTGGTGTCTGTCTTAGAAAATCCTTGGAGCAAAGACCATATTTGTTTAGCTTGCTTGATGGGGAAAAAAATCAGTATATTATCCAACACAGATAAGCACTTAGTAAATATTGTTTTCTCAAGTTAAGCAAACATTACCAAACTCCTACTACTATGTGTGAGGTGTTGAAGCTACAAAAATGAGGGGGAAACAATTCTTACCTTCAACAAGCTTATAATTTAATTGCAGGGGCTAGGGGGAGCATTATATAAGGCATTTATGCAAATGAGTATGATAAAGATGGTCCTGGCAAAGAGCAATTCAAAATGCTATCAGGAAATATGAGGAGAGGGAGATCACTGTCAGCTGGTAGGAAATCAAGGTGGTAGTGGTGATAATGGTGATAGTGATAACACAAAAATGATGGTGGTGGTGATGAAGATTTACTCAAACTAAATGGCATACTTTGTTGGATGAATGCCAGTTTTTAAGATACTTTTTCAGAAACTACGCTTATTTTTTCACTTCTCAAACTAGTTTTCCTCTATTATATAGTCACAAATATGTTGCAATAAAAAAATGTGAACAGGATTTTTTTTTCAGAAAACAAGGGAATGGTGAGTAGTTTAAAATGTAATACATAAATTGACCATCAGAGGATAAAGGAAATAAAAGTTCTATTTGCTTAATAATTTGCATGTGAGTGGATAATTCTTCCATGCTATTAAAATATCCCTGATTGGACACTGACTGAAAATGCAAGTAATTTACATCTATCTTATAGACAGGACAGAATTTGTCTGAAAAAAAAAATTCCCAAACTTTCTAAATCAATGTCATTTCAAGGGAGTATTAAAAACTTGGGTATGTGGCTATAATGGCATTTATTAATTTCAGAAGGCTCCTTTGAAGTATTCATGTAGATGACCCCTCCATTCATCAGGTGTTGCTTGCAGAGAAGCCACTGGGCATACCTCACAACCTAGGAGGTAGCTTACAAGTAGGGGATTTCTTTTCAGCAAGCCACACCATTACTTTTCCCTAACAGCTTATGCAAAAGTTTTGTGGGGGAGGGAAAAGCCCCAGCAAAAAAAAAAAAAGAGAGAGAGAGGAGTGTGCATAACAATAACTACCTCTGTCCCCTCAGTTTTTGTTCTTTTCATGTCATGGAACTTTTTAGCTGCGCTGCCTGGGTAACTGCTCTGGAAGGTTGGAATATCTCTTGTTGAAGGAGGTTTGTGATTGAGGGCCCTCTGACACAACCTTTTGTTGCATTGAGGTGTTTGATCCTCTTTGCCTTTCTTCTAAAACCAATCCCATCCCTTTAAAAAATGGATAACCAGCACTTCTTTTACTTATTGTCAGCTTTTGGAAAGTTGCTGTGGGGGTTTGTAGAAGTTTAACTAGTTAACCCTTTGCATACTGATATGCTTTTGATAAATTACTTTTTTTCCTTCCTCTTTTTTTTTTTAACATGGTGGATTTTAAAAGCTACTCCAGGTACATAAATCTTTTACCCATACCACAACAAGTAAGGCGCAGCATTGGGGATATGAAAGTATTTACTTTAAGGGTCCTGAATCTGCAGGATGATTCATAATTTATATAGTGGATGTCCCTATTTTTTTCCTCCAGAACTTGTGAGAGGTATGAGTCTCCCATTTGCTCGGTTTGATCTGATATACTCATTTTCTTTCTCCAGAAGAGCAACTCTTGGTAATAAGTAAATGCAAAGGGTTACACTTCAGAACTGGGTGGTGTAATCTTCGGGTAACAAAGAAGAGCTCCTTAGGATGAAAATTGCAATGGTCTTTTCCGTAAGAGCCTAGTGATTAAATGCTGGAATATTTTTCCCCCTAAAAGAAGGGACACAACCCAGGCTATAGGGAAGAAAAGCAGCTTAAATGGATTATTTAACAAAAAGCAACTTATGGCTCCTAGATAGTGACCTACATTCCTCACACAATGATGATGTTTTACGGTGGTGATAGGGTTAATAACCTAACATCATTCATGTAGTGTTTTTTGAAAATTGAATTTTACTGCTACAAAGTAAATGTAACAGCCCTCTGGAGACAATATTACAGGCACTTTATTGTTTGCTAAGCTGATGTCATCTTTCTACAGACTGACTTTAAAACAAAGGCAGAACATTTATTACAAATATCACTGTGTGAAAGGAAATCTACTGAAATATTGTTTAGAAGGTGAGCTGATAAAAAAAAGTATTAATACTTGGCTTTGATCATCTTACACTGTAAAGTTATGACTCCAAAAGGCTTCTCATGTGATCTCTGTTCAAGGCGAAGTCTGATCCTAGAAGTTCCCATACACTTCCTTCTTAACATTCTGTGCCCTCAAAATGGATATTTGCTTAAGCTTAGTGCATGATTCCAATTCTCTCAGTTCTCTAAAGCTTCCTAAACTTAGCAAAGTTGATGAAATTTTGAGGGACTTCTTTTTAAACCGTGCTTCTTGGTAACGCTTTGTATAGGATGTAAAATGCATAAAATGTAGAATTGGTGACTGTCGTGTAGGATCTCTGATGAACTCCTTAATTCACCTATAAGTGGTGGCTTTGAAAGTTGGTAATTCAAACGAGCCATTTAGAACAGCACTGAGCAAGGGATCCTGGATCACAGATCCCTTGCTATTCAGAGACTTTGGTTTCTGTATCAGATGCACGTGTAATATAGCGTGAAGTTGTTTGTGGACCACAGAGAAGCTTTTTTGAGCTTCATTTCCACACTGTAGCCCTTGAAAATGGATCCAATGAGCAAACATGTCTGCTTCTTCCTTTGCGAGGCACGAGTAATTTGGAAGTCAGTTACCTTTGCAGAAAAGTTAAATGGAGGGAGGGAGGAATTTTTAAAAATCATTTTCCACTTAAAAAGCCAAAGAGCAGATTAATGTTCATTTTCAAGCAATAATAATAATAGTGAAGAAATATATTTTGGTTTGCTGCACTTTCAAAATAGCTGGTGAAGGCATGGAATACAAATAACAAAAAAAAGAGAAAAAGAGACTTGGAAAAAATAGGTTATTGGTATTCTATGGGAAAAAAATGATTAGCTGTTCTGCATTTGTCTCTGAAGTCTGTTTGAAAGAAATACATGGGTCAAGAGCATGAAGTTAGAAAGAGGTATGATATGACTTAGAGGAATTCCATCAAAAAACATCCCCTTGAGAGTGTGAATGCACTTTAAGTTGAAGACTATTGTATGTAACAGTAGAATTTAGAATTCAAAGTTCTTGTTAAGTATCCAATGCTGGCTGATAGCATTCGTATCTATCAGTATAACATTTATTGATCACTACTACACTCAAGTCACTTTAGAGGATTTTTAAAAAGTATAAGACATGGTCCTTTCTTTACATTTTTATAGAACTTTCCATGTGATTAAAGCAGAAACTGCACTATTCCTGTTAGAAGAACTCGCTGTAAGATGTTTAGCTTGCCAGCAGTTATTCCAGAATACTTACCTATCTATGTGTCTTATGGACATGTTTCAAAAACTGAAATATATCATAAAGACTAAACTTGTGATTTCATTACTTTAGGGAGTTCTCAGATGAAAAAGCTCTTTTTCTACCAAAGCAGTTCAGCACCTTCTCAGCAAGTGAGATTTTCAATTATCTAGATCACTGAGATGATAAGTGACTTGCCCAAGGTCATACAGATGTAGGAGTGAAACCAGAACCTTTATCTTCATGGCTCCAAAGCCATCTCACTATCCACAACTACATTATCCAACTCTCAGATAGGAGATAACCTGTTTCGGCTCAAACCTAACTGTAGCCTGTCAGAGAAAACTTGAAGTCTCTTGTTAAGTGGTAAGTTTGTCAGCCATAATAATTATGTCCTGAGTTATAGATTAATACAAACAAAAAGAGGTCTTGGATTGCCCTACACTAGAATCAATGGCCCATACAAACTCATGTAAATTTCAGCAGCATGAACCAAATTCCTGCCATCACGCTTCCCAACTTTGTCACATTTAGAACCTGCCTTCATCCGAGAGTTAAAATGTTCACATACAAACACTTTTCTGGAACAAGTCAATTCACACACTCTACTCTCCATCCCACATGAAAGGTCAAGGGTACTGTACTTTTTAAAAATGTGTAATCTGGGACAGTCAAATTCAATTTATGCATAGAGGGTTCATTTTTACTAAAAATCTCCAAATGCTGGTTTTAAAATAACTAAAATTCCTTATAATTTGTAGCAAACTCAGTAAAGGGGCTAGACACTACCAACATTTTTTTTGGCAGCATTTCTGCCTTGTAATGAAAGTAACTTTCAAATATCAAGACCAAACTGTATATCACTTTTCAATGTGACAACTGGGACTGCTCCAGCTTGTATGAGGCCTGATTTCCTCACCTTCCCTGATTAGAAGTAACTTTCTTCCACAGCTCTGGGTTCTTTTTCTTTTGATGTCTTTCCTCTCCTTTTTCTCCTGGCAGGCCTCTTTGCTTTCCTTTTGCATCAGTCACTGATGGAGCAGATTCAATTTAATTCCACTAACATTTATTAAGTGTTCTATGTCTCCTAACTACTAAGGATTCTCTTTATTTGCCAGACTTCTCTCCCCATCTCTTAACCAAACCTTTTTGAAGCCTCTATCACCTATAGGAATAAAATTTTTGTGCTCTCTCTCTCTCTCTCTTTCTCTCTCTCTCCCTCTCTCCCTCCCTCCCTCCCTTTCTTTCTCACCACTCTAGTTTCTTCTGACTCAGTCCCATCAGTTATATCTTCTGCCCATATCAACAAGTCCATATAAAATAGTAACATACTTGACATAATCAGCATGTTCTTCTGACTTTGGATCTGTAAGAAGAGGGACCAAGAAAGAGTAAGCTATATCAAAAATGATTCTTCTCTGACCAATCAGGCAACTGAAAATGGGAAATCGAAAATCAGTGATGATCAAAGGAATTTGGTTCTGGTTAACAAGCTATAAATCTTGCATATTTTTCTTCCTGGGTTTCCTACAGAGTTTACTTAACCCTTGATGTAAATTATGGATGGACAGATGGATGAATGGACAAAGGGCTGGATGGATAGATGAGCTAATGGATAAATAGTTACTCTTGTTAATTCCTATAATTTAAATAAAAACAGCAAAACTAACTTCTCCATTCTTTTCTGGAGTCTGTGCTATTCTTTTTTCTAGCACATTTTGAAGCCACACATGCATTATGCAGCTCAGAAAGAAGTAGGGACACGTATATTTAATAGTAATACTTACCTTCCTTAAGTGGAAAAATGTTGAAACCACCTGCCAGGTTATACAATTCACATTTTTTATTATTTTAGTTTTACTATAATTCAAAGACTAGGTTTTTTGTTTTTTTAAACAATGGATATAATCACACATCTGAACATAAGAATTAGTTTTATGCAGTTCCATAGAAAACCAAAATCTTGAGGAACACTTTCAAAACAACTAGAGAAAAATAAACCATTCCTTATGTCAGTCTTGTTAGAGAGGGATTAAGAAACTGGCAATTATTTTGGCGACCTTAATTGTTGCTCTGCAGGAAAATATGTAATTAGAGCACGTTCCCAGGCCTGCACACCTGCAGCCCATCCTACAGTATAATGTCAGCTTTCAGTGCTTGCTGGTGCCAGGTTCTATCACAACTAGTCACAGTGATGCTCTGAGAACATTTCGGACTCATGTAATGTGGCTTCTGTGTATGAAAGAAGCAGGCATTTACCCTGCCATACAATGGAGTGCATTACTGCAACACTGGTTTCATTATTTTCTGACGCCTACCTTCAGGACTGCTCTGGTTTACTCAGTTTGAGGTTTTATTGTTACGGTATAATAGTCCTGTACATTTCTGAAATTCCCTTATTATTCAGCTTATTAATACAGTACTGACTTGATTATCAGGCTGCAGTTGTGAAGAAGAAGATTCAGTGTGTTAGCAAAGTCAGAAGCTGGGTAAATTCTTGGTATAATGAGAACAATTGTTTAACATGTGTATGGAAAGATGGGCTATAGTGGATCTCTATATGCTCACATATTAGAATGCACTGTATAGAATGCATACTTGGGGAAAGATTCATTATGTATATTAAAAAGATGCTTCAGCCAGTTTGAAAGTGGGGGGACAAGTGGATATTTTTGTGACTCTCACTGCCTCATTTCTTTTTTCCCCTCCCAAAGAAGCTTTTATTTAACAAATGATAATAATAATAAAGAAGAAGAAGAAGAAAATGAAAAAGAAACAGAAAAAAAACCCTACAGGTTAGGGAAAAAACTAGTTAAAATGGAGACATATTATGTAAATGGCCCTTTTTTTTGAGCTAGATCCAGTAATCTGGCACACTGAGAGTTAACAGACTTTCCCCCCCTAAGGGAGATACACTGTATTTTGCTATCTGACATGTTGTCATATATAAAGAAATCAATTGGTAATTAAATGATGCACCTTGTGAAGATGACAAAAGGCATTTGGTTGCGAAAAGAGAACTGGGTTTTGAGGGGTTTGTAATGAAGGCCTAATGACTATTCATAAGAGATTTTCAGTCCGTTGATCCACTTGACTGGAAAGTTCTGCCCTGGAGAGTTGGTGCTGTCAGTTTCTCTCACCTCAGAAAGCCGCCGCGATCGACGGTGTAGAGGATGAGCGAGAAATTATCTAGTTGTTGCTTCAGGCCTGTCTTGGGTCACATGCAGAAGGCACACATCTGGCTTCCTGTAGGTGCCACCTCAGGACATAAACTTTGACTAATTTTTAAAGTATAAATATGTAAGAGTGACACTGAATAAGTTACCTTTTATTCATATTTTTCCTCTTATTCCAGAGCACATCGAAGTTATTTAGTGAAACTACCCCTGGATTTACTGCTTTTCTTGTTTCAACTGTTACTATTGGCTAGTGTCATGCCGAGGTTCTGCATGCTTTCACAAACTTCTCTTCCTACCCACTGACCATCTTTTAAATAATCAAACCCAAATCACTCCATAAGATAATTGACTGACTCTTCCATCAGAGTATTTCTCAAGTTCCTACAATGTACCAGCATGAATATGTAATAGAATATTCTGTACTTAACATATGTGTGCCTGGGTCTTAAGATTAAGTTTGTAGAGGTGACGAGTACTATCTTTTTTCTAACTGATTGTGTCAAAGTCATTCTCTGTGGAAAAATTAACTAACATTGGGAGGGAGCTGTTTTAGTAGGGTATACTACTCTTGTTCTGTACATAATAATTCCATCTTTGATGTCAAAAAAAAATCAAATGGATATTTAAGGTTTGGACCTTTTTTTAAGGGTAGGGAATAAGGCTTAAACAAGTCTTCTTTCCTTGTCTCAATTTTAGGAAATATGCCTAGAATTATAGAATATGATTCATCAAAAGTAGCTAAAATGGAAACATGACTTTTAGAATCAGGGTATGGGTCATAGGATGATGGGATATGGACCTAAAAGAGACACTAGAAACTATCTAGTCCTTTCATTTTACAGATGAGAAAACAGATTCAAAGAGTTTAATTGTTTTGTCCAAAGTTATACAATTCTAAGCAGAGCTGACTTTAGAACCCAGATCTCTCAACTTCCCATTTTTTACTCTACCACTTGTTGTAGGCTATGAATTCTAGTTTCCATAAATAATGTGGAATCCCTTGTATTTCTTATTCTTCCAATTGGCAAAAATCAGATTAACCAAGGAAAAGATTATTTAAAAGTGTGGTACAATGGAAAGGGAACTGGTTATGGAATCAGTGACCCTGAGTTTAAATCCTTTATCTTTCACTTATTTGTGTACAACTCACTTAATGTCTATAAGCCTCAGTTTTCTTTTCTGTCACATAATGGGGACTGCACTAGATGGTTTCCTTCCAGCTCTAAATCCCATGATCCTAGACTGTTACCAATGTTATTGTTTGCCCAGTAGAATCCTAGTCCAAAGGTAGTGGCCAATAATTTTTTATACATGTTTGCTCTTGAAAAGTGAGCCTTCATGTTATCTTATCGAGTAGCTCACCTAATCAAAGGTAAACATATTTATTGCCTCATTAAGGCTTGTTCTAAGGCCACTTTAAAACGATGTCTGGAGTGGGGAAAAAAATCTGTCAAAATCATTGTTTGAGACATCTGCAATCTAGGACTATTTGGGAAACTTCAGAGGTTCAATCTGTCAATAAAAGAGCGGAAAATAGGCATATTTGAGAAAGCTTCACTGATGCTTCCTACCTCTATATTGTGGTTTGCTAAATTTTGCTGATGTCTTTGCCAGACCTGACAAGGTAGACCAAATGAATGGACAGATGCCAAAAAAACAATTATGTTTATTAATGTACATTGATTGCTTGTTTAGGTTATTAAGCAAATTAAAAAATACATTAGTATTTTAACCTTCTTATAGCTAGGCTAATGACTACTTGTAATAAAGTGTTTAGTAAGAGAACATTCTATAATACCTTTAAGACCCAGTTCTGCTATCAAATTAGTCAACTTTGATTTAAATTATTACGTTATAGGAAAGGATGTTTTCCTTGCTAAATAGGATCATATGTTATATTTAAGTATATAGAGACACTGACTTTTATTATTTAATTCTTGTTATATAGGCTATCCATCTAAATAGAAATGGAATCCTATATCCATTTAACTTTAACAGAAACAAATTATCAATCAGTCAAAAGATGTTTATTAAGCACTTACAATGTGCCCATCACCATGCAAAGAGCTAAGGGTTCCGAAGAAAAACAAAATCAATCCCTTTCCTCAAGGAGCTTACATTCTAATAAATTATTCTAACAGTTTCATTAATTCTAGCTATATACATTTTGGTACAATTACAAAGACACAAACAAAACATAATCAAAAACCCCACTTTAAGGGAAAATAGGTTAAGAGTGCTAAATTTCAAACCAGGAATCATTTCTCTCCCCGAAAATGTACTATGAGAGTGTCACTAATTGAAAAATGAAAGGAAATAAACAGCATTAATTTCATTTCTTTGTATGGTTGGAATAACTACCCTTTTTATTCTTTCTAGAAATTTTCATTTTTTCCAACTAATAGTCTTACCTCCTACATAAAACGCAATTTTTTCTTCTCTGTGACATGAACTTCAGCTCAATTGACTAACACATTTTCCCCTTTCTCCTCACCCCATTTCCTTTAAGTCACTGATTTGAAATACCATAATATTTACCAGTAATGGTATAAACACGATTAGCTTTTCTCTTCTAACTTATTTGGTTTTACCTTTGAACATAGAACACAGTGATACTCAGAAGGGCTTTTCTCCAAACTGTTCACCATGGAATTTGAATGCAACATTGGGCTTTTTATTCTGAAAACATAGGCAGAGAGTATTGATGTCAAATAATGTGTATGATTAAAAAAAATCAATTCTAAATTCACAAAATTCCCATATTATGTTTTCATACTGCTCTTCCAGAAACTGTACCAACACAATACCCCTATAAACCTATCTGGGCCCTGCCAAGTCCTATTGGAACTAATGGGGCCTGACAGTTCTTCAGTTAAAAATTATACATGAGGGTCACTTTCCCTTAAATTATCTATTGTATGCCAGCTGTTCACAACTGCAATGGCTTCACTTTCTTTCCATTGCCAGAAATATGGAGCTTTTTCACAATGTCTCTGTGAATGGCCAAGTGGCACACCTCATCCTCTACCTTGATGGAAATCACCATTGGGGCAGAATTTTCTATTTGCATTATTTCTTTGGTTCTGAAAAATGTTTAGATTGCTCATTTTGCTCATTTCGTGTCAAAGCCCTTGAGATACATCATAATTTCTCATTTGCTGCACAACTTTATTCTATTTTTATGCTTCAGAATGATGCAGCTTTAAGTGCCCATGAGTGGCACTTCCGTGCTGTGAGCACTATCAGAAGCAACCTCAGACAGATAAAACTCCTTGTCCTTTTTGTTGGGGAGGGGCAAAAGGGTCACCATCAAGGGCCTTTCCTGCCCCCTCTGGTTTATTAAAAATTTAACCAATAGAGCCTTCAGAAAGGAGAGAGAGAGAGAGAGAGAGAGAGAGAGAGAGAGAGAGAGAGAGAGAGTTAGAGAGA
>NC_058132.1:286028613-286043613 GCF_016433145.1 Gracilinanus agilis
AAGGAAGGAAGGAAGGAAGGAAGGAAGGAAGGAAGGAAGGAAGGAAGGAAGGAAGGGACAAAATTCATCAGAGTACTATTTCAGAATCAAAGCTTTCTTCTCAAATGCTTCTCATTAGTGCACAGTGGTCATCTTTGGATCACAATTAGAAAGGAGAGTTGTTTTTGTTTGTTTGTTTTTTAATTCAGATTGTCTCCAAAATGAAGTTTTCTATGCAAAGCTTTCTAACTTGTCTTACCTTCCAGTGCCTGGTATTTTAATAAACCTCCTCTTAGGGAATAACATAGCATGAAAATATTAAAGTTTTTTTTAATAGTCCACCTTTTCTTTTATTGGTAAAAATAGATAAGATGCTAAAGGAAAGGGAAATGGAGGGATTTTCTTTCATTAGAAGATGAGTATGGTGGCAATGGCCTTATGGGTATCTAAATGCCACAAACCGATGCCTTGTGCTTTCCAAAGATCTTAGCAATTAAGGAACAAACAGTATACAACTAGTTGGAAAAAAAAAATGTGATCCTACTCCATCTTGGTGGTTATCGTTCATTTATTTTAAACACAAAAACCTGTTGGATGATCCACAGACTACAGCAGCTGGGCAAGGTCATATTTTGGTGGTGGCTCCATGTTTCCCTCTTTCTTATTATAGGCTCTTTGGGGATCCGCGTGCATTAATATTCAACGGTTCTGTTTTCTTTCAGAAGGACTTGTAACAGTTTGCAATTGTTGCGGTACTGAGTGGGTGGATAGAAGCTCGGGCTGCAGCCTTGTCCAGTTGTAGATAGAATAAAACTGACAATGATGCAATGAGCTGGCATCTAGACAACTCTGTGGGATGAATGGGGCTGCTCTAGCAGTCCCTCCGGTGGTGGTAGGCCCTGTAATAGCTAGCGTAGGAAGGGTGGTGAAAATTGATATGCACTATTACTACATGTATAAAACTTAACACTGGGGCCATTGCACAGGTGGGGGGTTCCTGTTTATTGATTTTTATTACTTTGTTAGAACATACGGCTAATGCTTTTATACTCCAGGAGCTCTGGGAGTGCTCACCTTAGGTAATAAACCTTTTTGTACTTTGCAATAGCTCACAATTTACATGTGGCTTTACATTGTGCTGTGCAAAGATGTGTGTCGCTCTTCTAGATGCCTTTAGTAGTGCTATTAAAGGAAAAGAAAATAAATATAACACATTGTGAATTTTAAAAAACCTGTCCATTCCTGCTATGAAAATGGTTTCATTCTAATTACTCATATTTCCAAGAAAATTAGTCACACAAACTTATGTTATGTGTTGTCTCAGAGGTTGAAAGCAAATTAGGTTTCCAATAAGACAGTACATCAAACAAAGTAGCACGTTCTTGATGCAGATGACTTTTTTTTTAGAATTATAGTTGGACATTTTTGGCAGACAGATTGTCTTTTGCTCTATCAAAATGACAGTTTCTTTTGTAACTGCTACATTCATAATTAGAAGGAGAGAAGCAATCTGCCCAATTTAATATACTAAAGAAGTTTAGTGTCTTGTGCTAGTAATTTCATTATTTTAAAATTTGAATTAATTGTCTTAAAATAATATAGTGAGAAGTTTAACTAGTAGGAGTATGAAGTTAGATCTCTTTTATTTTCCCTTTTGAAGTAATCAGTGTTCTTAGTAATGTCTTTAGACAAGATCAGAAATTTATTTATTTATTTTTGTGCCAGGTGCCCTATTCTGAGATTCAGAGCAGGAATGTGAATATTCATCCTTGGAACAGAGCAGACAGAAGTTGTGGGGAAAACCCTGGGAACAAGGTCACTTTAAACAAAAAAGTTCTCCAAGTTTCCCATGCTGATGAGCCTGGCTGAGCTTAATTAAAGTCAATGGATGACCAAAAAAAAAAATGTTAAAAAGAAAAAAATCCCCACCCCTTTTCAACGCTCTCTTCTGGGCCACCATTCACATTCCATACCTTAGCTCTCTTCAACTTTTAAACTCTTTAACATATTTAAAGCAATATTTCTTTTAAAACCCCCAGAATTATTGATGTTTGTCGAATGGAATCATTCTCACTGTCTGAACCACCCGTCAGGGATGTGGCCTCACCCGCACTCACTACCACAGCAATAACAAAACTAGTATCGTGTTCAGGATGAAATCATCCTAACAGATTGACCTTGATCTGAACATGACGTTTTGCTTTAGCAGCCCTCCTCTACGTAAGCCTCTGCCAAGCTGAATGCTTCCTGTTGGCTCAAAGAAGAAGCATTCTTCATATTTTCTTCAGGCTCCCTGTTCTGGGGTACCCAAACTGGTGCGCAGGGAACAGCCTGGGGGCTCGAGCACGCTGCGTAGGACCCAAAGCTCAGGCAGCTAAATCTCATGAGCACCCAGGCTCTCTTTGCCTCCATTTACCAGCAAAAGCACACATTTAAAAAAAAAATGATCATGGTAAAGCTTTTCCCCTGCAAAGCTCTTTCAGCCAAATCACTTCATTTGACCCTCAGCAATAGTAATGCGAGATAAGTCGGATTCTCTCGGTCAGTGTTTTCCTGCACTGTCCTGAGAGGCACACGGGGGGCTGAGCTCAGTGACGTTCATCGCCCTCGACATCACAGCCTGGTATGGGATGGCCAGATTAGGAGATGCTGAAAGGCTTCATTTCTGAGTTGCTGCTCTTGTCTCTTCTTCTTAACAAGCAGCAACGACATTGTGTACCTTTTTGTATGCTCCTAAGCTCGCTGGGAGTTTAAAGAAATCTACTTAGAAAACTTTTACTCTCCAGTAAAGCCTTGGCAGGAGCTTCAAGCAAGGTCCCATTTTTCTCTTACAAGTGTGACATTGCACATCCTTGAGTGAGAAAGTCAATTTCCCCTGTGGCATACCCACCATTACACCGAGAGGACCCTGACCATGATGGTCATTTTTTGAACCTACTCTTACACGAATCATCTTCTCCAATGGATTACTACACTAGTCCCAGGCACTGAGTGCTTTACAATTATTGTCTTATTCAGACTTCACGATAATTCTTCAGAGTAGTACTCTGATAGTTATTGTAAAATAGTAGTAAAATAGAGAAAGTATTAGAGATAGCATATCTCTAATATAGATAAAATAGAGATAGTAAAATAGAGAATTTTTACAGATAAGGCAGTTTCTTTTTTTTTTTAAGTGGCTTGCTCCAAGGTCATGCTGCTAGTAAGTATCTGAGGGGGGATTTGAACCAAGGTCTTCCTGACTCCAGGACCATTCCTCTATCTGCTATACCACTTAGCTTTAAAAATTTCAAGTCTTCTCCTTATAGTTCAGGACTAAATAATGATTTGGCACTTTCCTTTTTCACTGATCTTAACCTATTAGTTATATGCTGAAGGATATTCACATTCCTATGATCCCAGAAACCAGTTATGGAAATGCATTGTATTTAATACAACTTCCTCAATAATACCTAGCATCTGCCTAGTCCTCGAACATATATAAACCAGTCCTGACTTAGAATAATAGGCAATATACTTCCATTTATTGATTAATCTTTGAAACATTCTTAATATAAACACTGGGAAAGCAGTCTTTGTTGTTGTCAACCAAACATTGATATAAATAACTATCTGGTCAACATTGTGCAAAATACATTGCAGGATTTCCCTTCTAAATTAAATGCATCCGAGATTGGTCCTTTTATCACTTCTTTCTTCTTGGTCTTAGAATTTTGAAGTCTTCTCCCTTTGTCTCAGAAAGGGAAACTGCTGAAAGCATTTCCACCTGGATGTTTAAATTATTTAAGTTGCAGGAACCAGACCTTTTCCCTCCTGAGTAGTTGTGGGTTTTAAAGGCTAAAATTGCTTCATCATGCCAAAGTGAAAGTATGCATAAATTATTTAGTTAAACCTGAGAAAATACAGACTTTTCCCAGTGATCTTTCAAGGGCTGCCTACTTAAATTTCAGAAGAATGGGCAGAGGTTCTTTTTCCCCCCTTTGCTTTCTCTAGGAAAATGTTTTAAGTATCTGTTCAATCTTCTGCTGGATAAAATGCGAGTAAAACTCTAAGAAGGTACCTTTTTAAAGGTACAAACTAGACTATATCCAGCAAATATAAACCATGTGAAAAGGTGAATGTTCTCATATGACTCAAGACAAGTGATATTTTTCAAGCTGGCAAAAAATGCAGTGTAACTCAGTATACATTCTTAGGAAAATCAGATCTTCCTATGCTTCCTCCTTCTTGATGCTTCAGTAAAGATTTGAGTCAATATTTCCAGTTTGATCTTTGCTCATCAGTTTATACCTATAGAAACACAAAATAGAGAAGGAGATAAGGGGGAAAGCATTCATCTAGCACCTACTGCATGCCAAGCACTCTGCTAAGTGCTTTATAAATATCTCATATGATCAAAAATAGAGAATGTTTATATGTTATTAAAATTTTAGTTCAGATGCCTTATTAATTTGGGTTTTGCTTGTTTAAACTCTAAGAAATAAAGAAGGGTACCTGACAAGGTTTGCAGTGTATGCATATTTGTAAAGGAACAGTGTTGGAGGGGGTGGGAGCACAATATAACCCAGGGGAAAGAGAATGGGTGGGTCAAATTTTAGTTGCTATAATATAATAGGTGAATAAATCTGCTACAAAAACTAAGATAACATGTACCTGGATCTTCAGTTGTTCTCACATGTATACACTCTTGACTCTATCATGGCTACACATGGGATCCTTTTAAAAATAATTATTGTTCTCAGAATTCCAAAAAGGAAAATCAGTAGTTATTTTTATCATCTGTAAAATGGAGATAATAATTATACTAACTACTTGATATTGTGATTACAAAGAAAATTACCTGTAAATCTTAACATGCTATAGAAATGTGAATTATTATTAGTGTCAGAAAATATAGCAGGCCCATAGACAGAAATAAAGAATATGAATTTAGATAGCATAGTCTTTTGCATTTTGTAGGATCTATTTGTGCTTTATGCTAGCAGTATGCATGATAGATAAAGTGTTGACTTTGAAGATAGAAAAAAATCTGTGTCCAGATCAGGTCTCAGACACTGGATGATTGGATAATCCACTGCATCTCTCGATTATTTTCCTCCTCTGTAAAAATGAAGATGATAATAGCATTTATCTTATAGGATTATTCCAAGGATCAAATAATACATGTAAAATGCTTTGAAAACCTCGAAGTGCCAAATACCTTTTAGATATTGTTAATATTATAAGTAATAATAACTTGTAGCAATGGTTTCCAAACTTTTTTGGCCCTTTCCATAAAAAAATATTATTTAGCCCCCTGGAAATTAGCTTTTTAAAATTTTAATAGCAATTAATAGGAAAGATAAATGCAACTGTGGCCATCACCGTCCTCCTGGATCGCTGCAGCACCCACCAGGGTGCGGCAACACCCACTTTGGGAATCACTAATAGGAGCCTTAGAGATCATCTAGTACTAATGCCTTACTTCGCAGATGAGAAAACTGAGTCCAAGAGAGCTTAAGTAATTAATTAATTCATTGTCATATGGATAATAACTGCCAAAGATATGATTTGAACTCAAGTCCTCTGACTCAAGAGCTTTCCCCTGGATGACACAACCTTTGGAATATTATCTTTAGTTGTATGACCAGGGACAAATTATTCATTTGGGGGGGGGGAGGCCTTAAATAAATCTCAAAGACTTATATAAATCATTGTTGATGGTAGTAATTTCACTTAGGCAGGAAATCAGACATCCTTTGTATATTTGTGCTTTAATGTAAAATTAGTTGGAGTATGATGGTAGTTTGGTGAAGTGTTAGTATGCAGCTATTATGGGTTATAGCCAAAGGGGCATGTTGGTAAATGTTTAACAACTGGCTCTCTGAAAAGACATGACATACTTTTGAGCTTAATCTGAATCATTAACATTTCCTGCATTACTTTCTAAAGTCTGGACAATCAACAAAACAATCAATCAAACACTGCTTGTAACATTTTCTGATTTCCAAAGTGTCACTGCTCATACTAAAAGTTTAACAAACAGCTCTCATTTGCCCATTCAGTGCCCATTCAAGCTGGCTCTAGTCCACCCTTGGTTGTAGCTACCCATAGAAAAACCATAGGAATGGGAAAACTATGGTAGATGGCATTTAATGAGTGCTATAAGTTTTTCAAAGTTCTTTTACATACTTAATATCATTTGACCCTCAAATCAGTTGTGTGAGGTGAGCACTTAGAGATATTACCCACATTTAATAAAGAGAAATTAGGTGAATTTCAGAGATAGGATCTGAACTCAGTTCTCTCCTAATTTCAATAAACTGATTCAACTGCACCCTATTGGGTCTCCATTTACAAGGATACTCCAACAATCTTTTTGCTTTCAGGTGAAATCAAGCTAATAGAAAATATAGTTCCCTTCCTCCATTGCAAAGGTAGGGGATTATGGGTGTAGGGAATACTGCATATACTGAACTGTTAGTCATAGTTGAAGTGTTCCCACTTTTATAAAACTTATTTTTTTTCTCTGTTACAAAGGATAGATAGTTCAGTGGGTAGGAGAGGAGGATGGATATATTCTAAGCTGAATGTGATATATATATATATATTTTTTAAACTGTTCTTAAAAACAAGATGATTTTAAAAGAAGAAAAAAATAAATTTACAAAGAGACAATCAATGGCACTGCTTGTAAAAACAATATGGGAAAGAAATTCCAGCATTCCCTTCAGAAATAAAAGATTCTTCCTTATGCCTAACTTGTATCCTTCTCACCTCCTTCAGTTTAGAACCAATTGTCCCATTCTTTCTCTAGTGCTCTCCTGGACCTAATTAAATAGGATAATAGAATTTGAAAAAAGAAGGGGGTTTAATTCCATCTTTCTGTAGATGAAGAGAGTGAGTCTAGGCAGACTTAAGTGACTTGCCTCTGGTTATACAGGCTGTCAATGGCAGAGTTGGGATCGAAATCCCAATTCCATGTCATTTCCACTCTATCACGCTGCCCACTGAGTTTGGAGTTTTGTACTGTTTTACTCTGCAGTTTCTTTAAAGGAGAAATGAAGGACTATATTTTTATATCAAAATTACAAAAGCCTTTCTTTTCCCTTATTGAATATTAATCATGCTTAGGTACACTGATAGATATAGATATATATGTGTGTGTGTATGTATATGAGTGTGTATATGCATATGTGGCCTGTTTACTTCTTTGTTAAATCCATGTCAAAATTATCCTATATCTAAGAAAAGGACTAGGGCTATAAAGTCAATCACTGAAAATATAAACATTGAAATGCCTGTCAGAGAAGGTCAGGACCTCTTCTTTCAGTTATTTTGAATAAGTTCCTACTGTGAGAGGCAGCCTTACCTGCCACAGTGCTTCCTTGAGGAAAGATAGAAATCATAAAAATTAGAGAATATCAGAGCTGGAGGACGCTCAGTAGATACTGAGTCCAAGTGAAACTAAAAGAAGAATCTTTACTACAACCCACCGAAGAAAGTATCATTAGCACCTTTGCTTAGAATACCCTGTGAAGCAGCCCTCAATATTTTTGGACAATAATAATTGTTGGGAATTTTCCTCCTATGTCAAGCCTTAATCGAGTTCTGAAATCTCTCTGCTTCTAGTCTTGACTGTTAGAGCCAACCATAATATGTCCAATCCATCTCCCACAGGACATCTCTTCAAGGAATTGAAGACATGACCTGACTGAATCTTCTCTTCTCCATTCTAAACATCCCCAGTTCCTTTAACTGATTATATGTCATGGATTCCAGGCCTTTCATCATTCTGACTTAATAGTGGCCACTGTGAGATCTAGGAAGAGATCAGGATAAACAAAGAAGCATAGATTTAAAGATGAAAGAGTGCTTAGAAGCTATCTAGTGAAACCTTCTAAATTTACAAATGAAGAAATTAAAATCCAGAGATGTAAGGTGACTTGCCCAAGATCACACAGATAAGTAGCAGAGCCAAAATTCTAATCTGAGATCTCTGATTGCAAATCCAAGACTTTTGCCAGTATATTCTGCTATCTCCTAGCCCCAGAGTCAGCATGAACTCTTCTCTAACTCCTAGGAGCAGAGCCCTTCAGCAGGTCTAAGATGAGAAGTTGATCACTAAGGTAGGGCTACCAAAGACTTAACAGAAGACTTTATTATTATATGATTGTGAAATTTGTTTGTTGTATACTCACAAAATGGGGCCTGAAGTCAGGAAGACTTGAGTTCAAATCTGATCTCAGCCATTCATTAGCTGTGTGACACTTATCCCTGTTTGCCTCAGTTTCCTCATCTGTAAAACAAACTGGAGAAGGAAATGGCAAACCACTCCAGTAGTTTGCCAAGAAAGCCCCAAATGGGGTCATGGAGAGTTGGATACAACAGAACAAAAATACTCATAAATCATTTTTTAAAGTAATCATTGCCCAAATGATTCTCAACAAAGAGAAATCAATCACCCAAGAATTTTTCGGAAGAACTAAAAAACAACTCATAAGTATTGGTTCCATGGCAGAAGAATGGTAGGGGCTAGGCAATGGAAGCTGAGTAATTTGCTTAGGGTCACACAGCTAGGAAGTGTCTGAGACCTGATTTGAACTCAGGACCTCTCAGCCTCCCAGAGGCATGACTCTCTATCCACTAAGCCACCTAGCTGCCCCCTAAGCAAAGCTATTTTGAATTAAAAGACCAGAACAATCATTGTGGCTTCTAGGGAATCTGGTCCTGAGTTTATTAACATATCAACATCTCTCCCAACTATCTCTTCTCAATTCATATAATAATCACCCTAGTCCAGAATCACATCACCTCTTTCCTGATCCATTTTAGTAGCTTCCTCACTGGTCTTCCTACATCCAATTCATCCTCTTATAGACCTACCAAATCACTAAAGCACAGGGCTGACCATATCACTCTTGCTCCAGAAGCTCCTGTGGTTCCCTACTGCTTTTAGGATAAAGTACAAACTTCTCTGGTTGACATTTAAATTTCTTCACAGCCTAACTTTCTAGGCTGATACATTACTCTTAATCATTCACTACACTCTAGCCAAGCTGGTCTCATTACTCTTAGCTATAGCCTCTCTATCCTCACTTCTGTCTCTTGGAATAACAGTTGCTTGTGCTGTTCTTCCTTCCAAAATGACTGAATGTTTACATTTAATTTAAATTTATTTATTTGTTTATTACATTAAAATACCCAGTTAGCTCCCTCCCTTCTTCCCATTAGAGAATGTATCATTTGACAAAAAGATATATGTGTAATATGAAGATAAGTCTTTTATTTCTATTTAATCAGTTCTTTCTCTGGAAGTGAACATACACTCATTCTTCAGACAATATTTCGGTTACTCTGTATAATGTAGTCTCAGTTCTGCTTATTTCACCCTTCAGAATTTCATGTAGGTCTTTCCCTTTTCTTTTTTCTAAAATTAACCTACTAGTCATTTCTAAATCAATTCTGTAAGAGGAAGTGTGGTGAAGGTCTAGAGAGGCATATAGTCTTGGAGCTGATTTAAATTCCTCCTGTGAGATACTGGCTATGGGACTTTAGGAAAGTAGCTTCACATCTCATGCCCTAGGCAGTACTCTAAGACTCTATGTTGGCAAGAAGTTGTCATCCAACCTTGGTGGAAATAGCTTCTATTCACAAGAGTATCAATAGAATGGATGCTCATTAAGGACAGGATAAGCTTCCCTTGTGTCTACTCTTTGAGCTTCTAGCATAATTCCTGATGTATAGGGACTAGGAACTGGAATAAAAAGTGAGCCTGTGAGTTCACTGGCATAAGGAACTTCCAGATGAAGAAAGTCCTTCAATCAAAATAGGATGGCATCTTGTCTACAACTTACAGGTTTTTTTTTAAAGTTGCCTAGATGGGTAGGTAGGTGGTTCAGTGGATAGAGAGCCATACCTGGAGATGGGAAGTCTTGGGTTCAAATCTGGATTCTGACACTCTCCAATGTGTGATCCTAGGCAAGTTACTTAACCCCAATTGCTTAAGCCCTTACCACTAATCTGCCTTATAATGGAAGGTTATGGCTCAAAAAAGAAAAAAAAATGCCTAGAGCCCTGAGAGTTAGTGACCTGAACAGGATTACAAAGTTTGTGTCAAAAGGAAGCCTGAACACCCCAGGTTTTGCTAGATCCAAAACCAGCCCTCTATCCATTATGGAACACCACCTCTCTTCAGGCATTTAATAGATGATTAACAAGTGCTGACTGATTGATTACATTCATTTAAGAACCTACTATATAGATAGTAAAAGATAGCTTAGCTTCATAGATAAAGGGCTGGCTCTTCAAAAACCTGTGCTCTCTGACACATACTGTGCCAGTTAGTGTCCTAAACAACTTTCTAGGGATTTAAACTACAGAAGAGTTACTGATCTGCATTGTGAGAGGGAATTTCCTCACTTGGAATTCAATACAGGAATGCAATCAAATCAAATTTTCAAAAATGTGTTCAATTCTATTCTAATGATTGGAGGAGAAACAAAGATAAATGGAACACTGTCCCTGCCCTCAGAAAGTTTGCTGTCTAGTAGGGGAAGTAAATGAAGAAGGAAATGGCCAACCACCCTAGTATCTTTGCCAAGAAAACCCTAAATGGGGTCATGAAGAATCAGACACAACTGAAAAGTGACTGAACTGAGGGGAAGTGAGAGATGTATACATATTTCCTATTATATAAAGTACAACCTGAGCATTTAAGAAAGGTTTACCGTTCTTTGTGAGTTCTGAAGAAAGGGAAGCTTTTTAGGAAAAAGGCTGGGTCTTAAAGGATAAATAGAGAAACAACATGGATATAGGCCAAGACTGGAAAATATTCAGTGATTGTGGTAGGGAGTGACCCCTTAGCCAATGACACTTTACCTCAAAAGAAAAATCAACCAACAATCTCATTGGTTCCAAATGTATAATTAATATTTGCAAACAAAAATATGTATTACACTGAGGTAGTTATAATTCCCACCCAATGGGGTCATTATGAAGTCAAGGGTAGGAATAACTAGGGCTAAACTAATAAAGGAAAAGACTGGCTTTCACGCTCACCTTACACCCACTGCTGGCAGTTGTTAATGGTGGAAAAGGAAAAAGACAAAGTTTGTGAATACAGGACTCTTAGGAACTTTAAAAAAAACCTTAAATATTCACAGACCAATCACACACACCAGTTTATGATGGAAGCTGTTACAACCACTCATATCAACTCTACTATACTCAATTCTCACATGGTGTTTTCCTTTCTTTTCCACTACTACACGAGAAAGGAAATGCCTAGGCAAATAAACTCTATTAAAATAGCTTTACAGTTGTGACACAGTTTGACAAAAGCAAAGGAAATTCAGAGTCACTATTCACACTCTATCCTCAGCTGATTCCAGGGGAGGGGAAAAAAAAGCTCTTAAAAAAATCACCCAGAACAGAACACATTGGAGATGGAGTCAACCCTAAGTGGCAAGCTCATTACTTGTAATGATTTGCACAGTAATCTGAATGTGATAGCTCTCCATCTCTGAATGTGATCAGATTTATATGGAATTACCATAAAAGAGATATAGCAACATTAAGGAGTTTGGCTGGAGTACTATTTTCAAATACAACCCTCTCTTATTTTACACACTTTCTATCAAAGTGAAGGATCCCTTAAATTAAGTTTACTCCTTCTTGGATTTCTTGGAGGACCAAAACCTTACCTGAGCCTTACGTTAAATAACAACAATATACTTTTTTAAAAAATGAAGTTTAGTGAAAATATGAGGGTTTTTTCTCTTCATTAACTTCATAAATACTCTCATCAAGAGATTGTTCATTTCAGTTCAATTCAATGAACATTTATCCAGCCTTGACTATATTGAATATGTAGCACTAGGCAAGATGGGACAAGAAGTTGTGGGGAGAGGAAAAGAAGAAATTAAAAAGTTTAAATTAAGAGAGGGTCCCCACCACAGTGGAACGTACATTCCAATACTATTGAGCACACATAGAATATGGCATACAGAAGAAGGATTTGACCTTGAAGTCAGAAAGACCTGAATCCTGCCTCAGATACTAGCTATGGTTCTAGGCAAGTCATCTACAATGTCGGTTTTCTCATCTGTAAAATGAAGATAATAATAACATCTGCCACATTGTTTGGCCTTGAAGACATGATGTAGGTAAAGAATTATACTGTAAAAATGCGAGTTGTTATTATTAAGTATTCTTATATATGCATACAAGGTAAGTGTAAGGCAAGATGTTAGGTGATTTCTGGGAGAGAAAAGGTCATTATTGGGCAGAGGGCATGACCAGGGAAGGCTTCCTGGATGAGATAGCATTTGAATTATGCTTTCAAAGAATGGGTAGAAATTCATCTGATGTGAAGAGGGGGAGGACATTCCAGGAATAGAGAATAGTATCAGCAAAGGCATGAGAAAGCAGAAAATGCCAACGATGTTCAAAAGACAGCATAAGGTTGAGACACAGACTAGGTAGAGGGGAATAATTTGAGAGAAGGCTGGAAAGGTATTATGGCACCAGATTATGGCCTTGAATACCAGGCTAAAAACACTTGAATTTTACTTGATAACTCTAGAGAAACATTTAAGATTTTTAAGCATTGAGGAGGCCGAACCAATGCACAACAAGAGTTAGTGAGCAGGTGTACAAAGCAAGCATTGGAGTATAGAGAGATCATACAAGAACACATGAACATTCTTACCATAATAAAAAAAAGGGGTTATAAGATCTTATGCTGGGGTGGAAGCACTGAGAACAGAGAAGAAGAGGATGAATTTTAGCTATGTTTGAGGAGTTGATTCTAGAGGCTTTGGTAGCTGATTGGCTGTGAGAAGAAAGAGAGGTCACTGTCAAAGATAACTCCAAGACGTCAAACAAGAGAGTCTGAGAAAGAATAATGATGTCACTGTCTGAAGAAAAGCCAAGAGGAGAGTAGGTTTAAATTTTTAAAAATAATGTATCCACTTTGTAATATGTTGAATATGATCTACTGCTGCAGTTTGATAGGGACTAGACCTATGATTTCATTTGATGTAAAAAAAGGATGCTTTTGCTACAAAAACAAGTCACCACCTTCTCTACAATTTAGAGAATGGCTTAGGACACTGAGTTGTTGAGTGAATTACCTGGGGATGGGGCTTGGGGTAGGGGGGTGTCACCAATCCAATGCATGGTAGGAGGTGAATTTGAACCCACATCTTCTTGGATTTAAGTGAAGGTCTCTATCCACTACACCACACTTCCTCTTAATAGTAATATAGAAACTACAGTGGCCAAGCTCCCAGATTCACTACTGACTGCCATGTGAATTATAAATCTTACAAACAGGGGTGATACATCACTTTTTATTAAACTTATAACATGACTGCTACACAAATAGTGTTTGCATAGAAGGTTATACATTTAATTCTCTCCCAGGAAATATTTTTTAAAGAATATGAATTACATTTTGAAAGCTTCCCTCTCCATAAAGTTCATCAATTTTCCCCCCTCAGTTTTGGCATTTTAATTGAGGCTTCCAAACTGTGTATCCTTCCTCAAAGTATCAAAGTGCAAATATCAGTCGGGCAGTTATAAAATCAACTCTTAATTTTCTTACACTGAAGTACTAGATAATCAGCCTGTAAATTTTACCTATATTACTATGTGGCTATAGAGCTATAAATTCAAAACAGTATGCAGGTTGGTGAAAATTGAGGTCTAGGCAGCAATGCATGTCCATAAACTTTTCTCAGGTTATTGGAATAGAACAAATCAAAAGCTGCTCCTGGTTGTATGATATTCTCTTTTGATAGACCAGACTGCTTGTTGTTAGCAATCCAAGTGCAGAGGTTAGTCAGAGCAGAATGTAATTTCTAGCAATCTGACAGACCTGCGGATTGAAGCGGCAGGTTTTCCCTTCCGATTTCAGGGAATTGCTTCTTACTGTGACAAATGATTAGCTGTTATCTCTGACTGAATTTGATTTCTACAAGCAGCTGAGTCAGGTAACTTCGCAGCATTTGAGGGGGTTTTTTACAGGAAATGAAATCGGCTCCCTAGTCATATGTGGACCAAATGAAATCTTCCCTGTCAGGGCAAAATTGTGCTTTTGGTTAATTGGAGGTAGATTTACCATATAAAGTGTGTGTGTGTGTGTGTGTGTGTGTATGTGTGTGTGTGTGTGTGTGTGCATGCATTTGGGATGATTTCATGGTTTCTTCTCTAACTTTAGAAAAGCTTTCATTCCTTTGGAATCCTAATATCGTGGAGTTCTGAAGAGAGTTGAAGCTTTTAGAATCGTGATCCCAGGAAGGGACCTTCTGAGACCATCCAACCTAACCCCTTCATTTTATGGATATGGAAACTGAGGCTCAGAAGGGTTGTGATCTTCTCAAGGTTCTACATGAAGCAAAGCTAAGATTTGAACCCAAACCTTAGAGTCCAAATTCAATACTTTTTAGTTGGTACTACAAATAAGGATAGGTTAACAGGGAGAAAAAAAACGATATAACTCCAAACCAGGCTGCCCCACCATTAGACCAGAATGTAAATTGAAAGACTAACTAAACTTACTAAGTATGGCCATTTGTTTTTAAACATCAATTATAAGTCAGTCTTTTTTTTTCAAAGTGATATAGGTAAAACAAAATAGTTTATTCTTAAATGTTGCATAATCCTGGATACATATGAAATAGTCAGTGATTCTGATCTTGGCAAGTGTCTTCTAAAGGTAAGAATGGAAATTTTGATATGAGAAATCCTAGCCTCCATCACATGGGAACTTTTATTCACTTCCTATGGGAACTTCCGTGGGTTGACCCAACTAGATAATGGGTATAATATTTCAGAAATTTCTGGACTGAATTATTTTTGAATAATTCCAAAGCAGCTTGTGATTCTTGGAAGAAAAGATAATATCAAAAAATTGTTTTTAAGTTCTAATGTTTTAACAGCAAACGACAAAATGTATTCACTTGATATTGAACCAACATCCTTAGTATCACTGCCAATGTTTAACTCATTCTTTGATGAAGTACATTAGGATACTTT
>NC_058132.1:286048613-286066113 GCF_016433145.1 Gracilinanus agilis
AGCTTCTAATTTCTGCATGATTTTATGCCCTCCAGAAATTATGCCAGCAAAATATAGTCTATTTTTATTCCTTTTGAATATGTTCAATGTGAATGTCAACAGACACAAAATCTTTCTAAGAAGGAAGTATGAATATGCCTTACATGCAATGTTTTCAAGAAAAGTTCTTCAACTTCAGAGGCTTACATTTCACACTTGAATTTAGGATTGTAGACTTTGAGCAAGAAGGGATCTTGGAGTTCATCTAGTCCAATTTCATTTTGTTGATGAAGAAACTGAGTCCCAAAGTCACACAATTACTAAGAAGGGAGAGCCAGGATTTGAAGAAGTCTTTTAATTCCAAATCCAGCCAACGTTCTTTTCACTATACATCGCTTGGTGGTATGGATAGAGCCCTGGACCTAGGATCAGGAAGATCCGAGGTCAAATTTGGCCTCAGATACATACTGTAGGACCCTGGGCAAGTCACTTTACCTCTATGTCCATTTCCTCGACTATAAAATAAGGACAATGACATCTACCTCCCAGAATTGTTTTGGTGATCAAATGAGATAATACTTGTAAAGCACTGAGGGTAGTGTCTGGCATATCATAGGTTCTTAATAAATGTCTGTTTCCATCTTTCACTTCTCTCCAACTTCTATCAAATGCTCTCTTTGGCCCCCTTTCTAAAACCCAGGCTGTACAAGCAAAGAATGAAAACTGTTCTAAAAAATAATTATAGCGGACTATCACAAAGTTTTTTCAAAAAGTATGCATAATTATGACTATTGGGTAAATTTTTATCTAGTTAATGTTATATTTTCCCCAATAGTCTATAAGCTCCTTGAGGGGAAGAACTGTGATATTTTTCATCTTTGCATCCCAAATTGTTTTGCACATGGTAGATCATGTTTTGTACTCAGTAGAATGTGTTGAATTGCATTGCATTCACAGTGTTCCCCTTGTCATAGGTCGTCAACCATCTATACCTGGACTTTATGTATAGATCACTCCTATTTTTTACTTTGTCTTTCGAGAAGGCCAAATAGGCAGACTAAAGACTTCCTCAGTCCTCAAATAAAGGGTCCCTCTGACTCAAGTGAAATGTAACCTCAGCAAGTTTAAGGAGTCGGGTGAATTTGTTCATGGCTCACAATCTTATAAGTATAGTTGCATTTATCTTTTTTTTTAAATTTTAAACCCTTAACTTCTGTGTATTGACTTATAGGTGGAAGAGTGGTAAGGATAGGCAATGGGGGTCAAGTGACTTGCCCAGGGTCACACAGCTGGGAAGTGTCTGAGGCTGGATTTGAACCTAGGACCTCCTGTCTCTAGGCCTGACTCTCAATCCACTGAGCTACCCAGCTGCCCCCTGCATTTATCTTTAATGAAAAATATAACTATGCATATAAGAAGGGAGGAGGAACTAAATAGAGGTGTGAGAAATTGCATTCACTTTTATTTTGATGCATACTATGGAGAATGAGAAGCAGCCTGTTCCAGGGGATAAAATAATGAACTTGGAGTCCAAAAAATCTGGGTTTGATTCTTGCCTCCAGCACTTAAAGAGCTGTGTGACCATTAGCTTCTCTGGGCCGAGGCAGTTAAGTCTAAGTTATGGGTAGTTTCTGATCTGCCTCAGTAGAGGGAATTCCCACTAAAGAAATTGTAGGCCTTTTGGTTATGGAGAAAAATAAACATAGGCAGACAGTTTGCAACCAAGGAAATGGAAATAGTTATCAAAAGTTAAGGGTAGGAACTATGTCTAAAATCAGAATCCAAGATTCAAAGAAATGGCAAACAGCATTGGATATAAACACACTAGAAACAGAACACTTTATTCAGGTTCTCTATTTACCTAGTTTTAACTGAAACTCTAAGGGAAGGCTAGTGAGAATCAGGTATGAAAAAGTTTCTGGAAACTTTACTTTGAAGAAGATTGTAGCACCTTGTATTTTCCATGGGCACCAATGAAATTGATCCAAATAGAACTTTAAAATATTTATCAAGAACCTTTAAGCCAGTGAGCGTGCAAAGTACTGTATGACATAAAGAAAATTGAAATGAATCAATTAATTAAGAAAATGCCTAAGTGCCAGTACGTCTCTCACTGAGAGTCCAGTATCCATTGAGAATATTATATACAGGACCATAGAAAACTTTGGCTAACACATTATGGCTTATCATTCTGCTGCACCTGGAATATGAATTTTAGCATAACAGGATAACTTATAAAGTCACCCAAGCATTTCACTTCTTTACTATCTTTGGAATATGGCAGAGCTACAATTACTTTAAAGTGAGAATTATAAACTCAATTAATGTGTGCATATGTGTATGTGTGTATAGTGACTTGTGATCAACCATATAAATTTGTATTGGGGAGTTTTTAAAGAAAAAAATTAATTCAGTAAATAAGTTAATGTGTACAATACACTGTTTCAGGTGCTGAGAATAAAAAGATATAATCCTTTTTCTCAAAAAGTTTATAATCTAAATGGGGAAAGGGCAAGTATACCGTTACTAAAATACTAGGGAAATTGGGATGAGTGCAAAGGAGAGATCCAGGCAAAATACTATGAGAAATTTGAGGAGAGAGACATCACTTTCATCAGGGAAGTGGAGGGGAGGGTGTTTTCTAAAAAGGCCTCACTAGGGAAGTAACATCTGAGTTAAGCCTTGAAGGAAGGAAGGAACATTAAAAGATAGAAATTTGGCAGGATTGGGGGAGGGGAATCCTATTCCATGAATGATAGAATAATCTGAGCAAAAGCATAAAATCATTGATGATCACCGAATACCTGGAATGTGTGTGTGTGTGTGTGTGTGGGTGGGTGTGTGTGTGTGTGAAGTTGACATGTGTAAAAGCTAATCAGAGGAGTAAAGACATGGATTCCTGCCCCCACACACACACTATAATTGATGTTGTATTCCCCACGAAGTGCAAGAATGTTTAGCTGTGTCCCTCTGGATTTATGATTAACCCCCAAATATGAAATTCTAAGTACCTGAAAACAATGAATACCACTTGGGTGAAATAGCAGTGTCTGTTGATTGAAAAAAATATTTGAACTGGTTTTTCATTTCTTCACTCCCAGACCTTTCTCAAAAATTTTTTTTCATAAAGAAAACTGTTCTTATATTGTAGGATTTTGAAGCTAAAGATCTGAATCTCAGCAGTAGATACATGTAAATCTCTATATAATATTGATCCCTTTATGAAAAAAGGAAAGTTCCTCTCAATTTAGGTGGCTTTAAAATATCATAGCTTCCCCCAGAAGCCTCATGTGACAAGTTTAATCCCCAAACAAAATAATGGATGAGTTTTAAATCCAAGAAAAAAATAGGGTCCAATGCAGTGACTATCTGAGAAAGAAACCAATGAAATGACAAATTAATCATAGTAATCAGAGCCTGCCCCCACCTACCCACTCCAATTGGGGAAAAAAGTCCCATAAACCCAGGATTAAACAAAAGTGGGCTGTGAAAGAGGTATAGAACTTTAGCTTCCCTGGTTCTATTTAAATTCTGATTTCTGGAATTTCATTCTTTACCTTAATCAAGGTGTTCTTTTTTTAAAATTTATTTTTTTCTGGGGGGGGGGTGAAGAAGAGGAGAGTAACAAGCAAAAGGTACCATTTGAGTGTCTTCTAGATGATCAGGGAGCTTCCTTTTAGATTAATGTATATCCTTATCAGCTTAACTAAGCAGGTAAGGTGTTCATTAGCTAGGCTGGGTAAAAAAAAAAAAAAAAAAAAAAAAAAAAAGATGAGGGGGGAGAAGAGAGAATGAATGTAGAAGAGTGAGAAGAACAAACAAGTCAAAGCATTTGTTCATGCTGCAATCTACACATCAATTATCCTGCTGTGCTAATTACCACCTTTCCATACCCCAGGTACCTAAGCATTCACACTTACTCACTCTTTCATGCCTCTGATCAAAAAAAAAAAAAGAAAGAAAGAAAGAAAGAAATGATAGAAGAGGAGGGATGATGAACCCAGAGGTGAAATACATTCTTAGATCAGAATTTCCTTTACATATGAAAGTATAAATAAAGGGTCTTCACAGTTTTGCCATTGTTGTTTTAGAAAATTAAACATTTACAAATATTTTAATTGCAAAATATTAGACTCTCGTGTTTCCAGGAGTTCCTCTGTCTAGTTGGCATTGTTTTTGATACTTCAGGGAAGACAGAGGTAAGAACTGCTGATCTTGAGTTGTGTTTAGGAGTTGCCCCATTAGTATAATATTAGATCATTAAAAGTCAATGACTATTAATTATCAGTCTCCTTTTCTGAGGCTATTCAAAAATTGGACAGTGAACAGCCAGAGAGCTATCTTTGTATCAAAACCTTGGTGTTCCTGTTCACTGGCTGAACATTCAGCTAACAATTAAACATTCTTTATTATGATGAAATCTAAGATTGAATCCCTGTTGGTTTGTGGGCCTCCTTGTCAGGGTGCTCATTTTCTCATTTCAGAGTGAAGTTGGATAAAAAGGAAACCTATTTCCTGTAGCTCATTTGATACCTGGTGGGGATGCTATTCAGGTGACAAGGATACAGGCACAGAGGGGGAACAGATGTGATTTACACACTCATTATCATTTGAATGAGAGTGCAGATAGGCCTGTTCAGGGGCTTGGGCATCACCTGGACAGCTTTCCTTCTGATCTTTATCCCATCTGAGAGACCAGGTCCCCCTGACATCTTTAAATCCTCGACCCCCAGCTGGTGACACACAGAGTTTTATGACAGTAAGCAGTCCTCTGAAGCTCAGAGCACAGATGCCATTCAGAATTGTGCCTTCACACTGTTTTTTTCATTGTGTTCAGGCTTAATCAGGAATATATCCAAAAAAAGCTTAACTTGAATAATTTCTTTTGGTATTTCTCCAGAACCCTGTTTGCCTCTCGAAGTTTGTGTATGGTATGCTAAAGAAGATGAGATTTAGTGTTCCTGAAGTTATGTGCATGCGTAGTTCATTCCATTTCAAAAAAAGAACAACAAAATAGAAAGGACCACAAGTTATAGATGCCATCTAAGTCTTCTGTTTCATGAGCTTCTGATAAACTGAGTTCCGCATTGTTGGGAAAGATTTGAGATTCTAGAGTTGAAAAGCATCACTAAATTTGGACAAAATTACCCCTCAACATGTTTCTGTTAGGCATGGCTTTCTCTTCAGAAAGGATTAATTCCTTTGTTTTGTTACCTGGAATGCCTACTCTCACTGCAAACTCTGGAGGGTTTTATAATACTTATTTGGGGGATGTGTGAATAATATGGGGAGCTTGTCTGTGTCATCTGAAGATCCAAAGAGATGAGTGCTATACAGTACAAACTATATTTAAAAATACGTTTTAAAGAAAGCATGTCTTTAGTTCAGGACAAGAATGCCAAACAACCTTGAATAACTTAAACTGTTGTTTTTAACCTTCTCTTATCTCAGGCAGCCTGACAGTTTTGGTGGGTAACAAAAAAGTGAAAAGAATCTGTGAGAACAATTGCAGTGGGGTTTCATGATTTTAATTAGGTATTGTATTAAAGAGAAAAATATAATGAACACAAGCACATACACATTTTATTTCCCATCTAACATTAACAGTTAAAGAAAACAATCACTATCAAATTACTTTGTTACCGTCCATAATTACAACTCAGGTTGCGCTTAACTGTTATTAACAGAATGTACAGTAATATGTTTTGGCACTGTAATATGTTATTGTAGCATTATAATTAATCTTACAGGAAGTATAATAAATTTACAGTATCAGATTGAAGCAATACTGCATATAGATTTATTAATGCTTTTAATCAGTTCTGGCAAAATTAATTTTGCACTGATTGCTTACATTGGAATTTGCATATACTTAGTGAAAGTAATTTATTTTTTATGGATTCCTTTTTATTAAAATGGGGCATATGGCCCTTCAGCTACAAAACTTTGCTGATTCTTTAGCTAAAAATTCCTAAACATTTTGAAATACCAGGTTTCTGCCAGTCAAGATAATATGCCTTTGTCTTATGATTTATTCTCAGACTATATTCTGAGTAAAACATTCTTAATTCTCACATCAATTTCTTTTGAAGATACAGTTCTGGTGTCCCTGTTTTTGTTAGTATATTTGGGGATTATTTTTTTCTCCCCAGGAACAGATCTAAAGTTTCAGTCAAAAAATGGAAGCCTTGAAAAATGTCAACACTGATAACAACATTGCATTAACCTCCAGAGTTGCATATTCATTCAAGTGAATCATCATCAGAGGAAACTTACTATTTGAATAGTCCTGCTTAAAAAAAAAATTGGTCATTTTAGAGCAAATGTATCATATGGGATTTTACCAGTCTATCTGTTTGCTAAATTATTCCCTTTCTATATGCACAAACTTGATTGCCACAGAAATAGCAAGTTCAGGCTTAAAGTTTTCAGGTCTTTTAAAGTATATGCAAACTTTTGGGGGCAGCTCTTAAAAGGAAGTTTTTAAAAAGAGTTCTGAAAAAAAGATAGTTTTAAGAAATACTTCCCATCAGTCATATGGTAGGAAAATAAAATTAACATGTAAATGTCTCTCTCTACAAAAAGTGCACACCTTTTTGAAAGGAAGAAACATTCTTTAGCAGACTGTCAAAAATATCTTTATGAAATGAGAAAAAGTTACAAGGTTTTAAAAAATGATCTCTTTGAAAAATGCTGGCAGGAAATTTGAATTTCTGAACAATTTCACATGATTTGAATCTATGATTCTACACATCCATACTTTGCCTTTTTCCAGAATTCAGATTATTTTAAGGCAACTGTTAACTATGTAATATGTATACCGGTGTGTGCTGGCCTATTTCTTTAACAAAAACATTTGGTAAAGTAAATGAGGTTTAAGATTCTACTTCTGAATCAGAAGTACATGTGTTTATTATTTTTAAATCCGGTAAGATCAATGCATCTTTGATTGTTTTTGACTCAGCTATTGTGCATGAATTGAGCATTGTGTAGATTCTATAAACTTCTGCAACTCCCAAGTGCTGGTGAAAACTGACAGTGAGATGCCCTTAAACAGCTCTATGTAACATTGACCCAAAGTTTTAATAAACATTTTTATCAGCATTTTCCTATCAATAAAGCAAATATGATTAAGCAAAATTCTGACTTATTAAGGTTCTCTACCAAAGCTACTTGACCAGTCATCATATGACTTGTCACCATAATAAATTAAGGAAACCAGATTTTGATAACATTTTATCATCAGGATGTAAATATTCAGGACTCCACCTCCACAAAAGACATCCATTTTAGCTTGTGTAGTTCTTTTATCATCAAGGATGATTTTGAACTTTGAAAACTAGCTTTATCTGTTCTGAACCTCTAACATTCCATTGTATCTTAATTGAAACGTAGGTTCTGTACTTTTTGCTCAGGGCTCCTGATAAATGTTTGCAGACTCTGTAAACTTCTGAATAATGACTTTCAGTAAAGAAGATGACTTAAATATCTTAGTATCGTTTTGTGCGGCATTATTCTGTTCGGTAAGATAATGTGTTATCAATACTTCATAAGATCCCTTTGACCAGAGAATGGATAAAATTCATAGTTGTTTCCAAATTGCTTTTTGTTTAGATCATGTAGCTGCCAGCAAGCAGATAATCTTGATGGATAAAATGAAGGCCAACATAAGAAAAAAAGGTGCCTCATTTCTTTTCCTTAAGAAACACTGAGGGAGGGCTTGGTCAGTAAATTATCTCTTTAAAAGAGTTTTAAAGTTTATTTGTTCACTTCAAATCAGTATTTTTGTGTCTGAAGAACATTCCTGATCTCTTCTGACAGTGAAATCATTCTTTTCTATGTTTAATCTTTGACTAATTAATATTCATATGAAAGCTCCTTAACATAAAAGAAGTAACATTTATGGGTGTATATGCATATTTCCTTTGGTTTTCTGGAGGGAATCCATAGGGATCATTGAATCGGACTTCATGCCCAGTGTAAGTCTTTTCAGTGGGCAAGATGGACATAGCAGTGTACTGTGACTATCAGACTGACTTTAGCCACTCCCAGTGTTCAAGCTGCCAAGCGGGCAGTGTCAGCAAATTCCAGTACCTGAAAATGATGGAAGAGGGCAAGGAGGGGGATGGTACTGGACAAGGGTAAGGAGCAATTGAGCCATTCTGTGGTGGCACCAGGCTATAATGTCCCTCTTACAAAATTGGAGCCAAGTGAAAAGAATTAGGGAAAGAAAAGTGTCTTTAGCAACCAGTTTTAAAAGCAGTTCTGATGAGACTTTTGGTGTTCTAACAGAGCTGTATTCTTGACAGCTAGATTGTTACAAGTATGTACATCACTGTGCTTGAGTAAATTTGCAGCTGGAGAGTTTTAGTTACATGCTGTTCAATGAAAAAGTGTGGGGGGCTACTGAAGAGAAGGGGCAACTATGATAAAGAGTTGCTTCATGAAGGTATTATCAAATGCCTTTCAGAATGATTTCAATCGATCAGTCATCTATTAGCAAAAAAAAAATGCTAAAAATTATTTAGGAGATTATAACATTTTCACTTCACACTTTAATCATGTATAAATCTGTCCCATCTGGTTCATTTCTCTTGGCTTTGATTTAGACATAGACTAACAAAATAAGCCTAAGGACCCCTTTGAAGGGAAGTATTTACTTAAACCAGCAATAGTTTAATAGTTGAAAGGGGTCCCCCATTAATATGGGCAAAACAGATCATTTACATATGCCTCTGTTTTTCCATCTGGAAAATGGGAATAATCATTTTATTATCAAATATGTCAAAATATTTAAATGAAAAGTATAATTAAAAAGAGAGCTGAAGGAAGTCTGTTTGCTATGGCCTGCTTTAAAGCACTAGATTTGAGGATTTGGGTTCAAAACCATACTCAGATACTTGTTAGTCATGAGTCTCAGGGCAAGCCCCTTTGTTGCTAACTTGTTTATCTATAAAATAGAAATAATAAGAGCACCTACCTCACAAGATTGTTGTGAAGATCAAAGGAAATGATATAGGTAAAGTGCTTGGTAAACTTACGGTGCCATATAAATTATACAACTATTTTCAATATTATTATCCATCTTGTTCTCATCTTTTTATGTGGTTTAAATAGAAACAACTTTGGGACAAGCTACTTTCCTGTCATTCTTTTATATTTGTTATTCAGACCATTGTATAGATGGATAAAACAACTTCTTTGGGTATAATTTAATAATATTGTCATTATTATTATTCATTATCATTACTTTCACCACCACTATAATCATCAGTAGCAGTGATGATCATCATTGTAGTAGAGGTAGTCTCTCTTTTGGTCCAGATCTGTGATTTCATCATCATGGAGAAGTTCCTTCACTGGTATAGATCAGGCTGTGTTTCTGTGACTTATAGTCTCCAAGGTTTGCCTAGAGCACTGAGAAGTTGATTAGCTTGCCCATCGTCACACTTCTAGCATGTGTCATAGGAGGGATTTGAATCCAAGTCTTTCTAACTCCAAGGCTGGCCCTCTATAATCTATGTGGCCCTGACTGTAGGTTATTGTATGTAATTCAGTAATCTGACTTTGAGTACCTGTCAAATATTCGAGATTTTAAAATAGTATGTTTTCCCTTTAAAAAAAATAGTTTGGGTAATTTATTTGCTTTAAATGTCACCCACATGAAGAAGAAAATCTCTCCACAATGAAAGGATTACTTTTCAACAAAGTTAAACAATAATCCCATACCTTTCCTAAGAAAATTGTTATAACATAAAAAGTTTTCATCACTTTGGAATATATGAGAAGGCTATGCCATAAGCTCAAATATGGGCCATTTGGGGCCTAATGGCAGATGAACAAAAAATATACACGCATCCACTCAAAGTGAAAGCATTTTTTAAAAGTTAAAAACTCTGTGCAAGTTCTTTCCAAAAGAGTTCATCCTTTTATGTACCTTTAAAAAACATTTACTCCACTTTACTCTTTTGTATCTTTGAAGAAAAAAAATTTAATAAAGTTGTAGATCCGTTTGAATTTACAAAATGTTGGCAGTGTTGGAAAGAAAGACATTCAGCATTTCAAAGTTCTGGTGGGGAAGAAAAAGATTCTGAATAAAACAATTTTATGTGATTTTGCAGGTGGTTTGAGCTATCATTTTATATGTACGTTTGTACCACTGCTCATTGGAATGTTCATATAATACTGACCTAATTATGCATAGAAAAAGATAAGCCATTTACTTGATTCATTTCTTCTTTTTAAATCAAGAAAGGAACAAAAAGGCTCCTATTTTCTGAAAGAAATTGTTCGCTTTTATTGCAGAAAAGTAGCAGCTTGTGCAGAACTAGAACTGTAACAATTTTATATTCCAAAGGTTTTGTGTGTATTCGGTTAGTTACAGTAATTATACCCAATAACTGACAGCCAAAATCACGTAGGAGAAAGCAAAGGCTGTTTTCTCACACAGGCCCTGCTGCAGAACATCTGCTGAGAGATTTGCATATTAATTAACCCATATTAACTCTAATTATTCTGGGAAATTATCAAATAAATTGAATTTTCTAATTTTAACCTTTCTTTTACTTGACGCGTGTCGAGGCTGAGAGGACGCACCAGGCTATCTCACCTGGGCAATGAGCAAAAGATCTTTTCTCCCCCTTTCGCTCCTTTAGACCTGGGGCAGCCTGGGGAGCTTTTGTGTGCCTTGTGCTTTCTTGGCTTCTGTGCTTGGTAGGGTCTCAGTGCATTTGTTGAGAGATGGAACATGTGTGCCTGTGAGCACAGATGGTGGATTTATACAGGGGTGAGGAAAGGTGGTACCTCAGAACAGTTGAGCAAACCTTAAGTTTTTTTTTTTTTTGGTTTTTTTTTTCCAGCCTGTTGTTTGGGCCTGAGCAAATAAATGGGAGTTTAATTCAATTAGAGCCTGGCTTTAGTCAGTGCCTCATGACAGAAATTATTCAATATTTTTCCCCTCACATTGTTCGGTTTACACATCACTGACTCCCTTGCTTTTGTACTCTGTTTAGAGTGGCCATAATGTGTTGAGCTTTTTGTGTCTGCCATGTCACTGTCCCTTTCACCGTTGTCTGGTTTTGTCAATTGTGAGGTGCAATGGCGTTATTTTGAAAACAGGCGCCCACTATGGTTGTGGATATGTTAGCAGGGATGACTGCAGTTTTAAAGACACTAGACACATCCATCAGTCCAAGAAGGTAGTGATTCCATTATCAGTCCTTGGGAAGGCTCATCTGAATAGTGAAATAAAGTTTTTTGAGGAATGAGTGTCTTCATCAGATATCAAACACAGCATAACGACTGAGGGATAAAAGTTAAAAAAGAAAAAAAAAGATTACAGCTAAGAGATTATTTTATATGTTTGTCCAGTGGTGTGGAGTTTTTTGTTTGTTTGTTTGTTTGTTTTCAGGTAGTTTCTTAGATTAAGGAGTGGCATCTACTGAGCTTAGAAATTCTCCTTGCTTTGGGTGAAGTTCAGAATGCCCAGTAGTTTAAACTTGTTGACTACAGGACCAGAAATAAGCAATTCATTCAGGTGATTTCTGTCACTAACAAAATGCTCTCATATGGCTGTTTAGAGAGCAACACCTCTTTTGAAGGGCTTGTGAGTCTTCATTTCCACCTTAATGGTTTCACTATTCCATCCCCCCCCCCCCCACCTCCATTAGCTATTCAGGTGATCCACACCCCTGGCTGCCTCAAAGAGAATTGTTATCCTCTAACAGAGCTGATCTTTCCCATTATTCCAGCTGATGGGCGAGGAAGCAGTGCAGTATCTACATGTAACATTTCTCAGACCCAAGAATTGCTGTTGACAACAGTAAACTGGAAACCAAGAGAGCCACCAAATAGGTCTGCTGGACTGACAGATATTTGAAAGCAATTATTTTTATGAACAGGCTAGAACCACAGTCTTCTTTTTCATGGAAGCATAGAAGGTCTTTGGCAGGAAAATATTTCTTTAAGGGACAAGCTGTTACTGCTTCAGAAGAAGGTAGGGGTTCATATTAAGGTCTCTTTGGTGGTGGTGGTGGGGGAACTTTCAAAAGATTAAAATAACTAAAACCATATTTTACTTAGTATCTAAATCTTCATGAAACTGTACAATTACAGTTGAGATATAGGGGTGGAGTAACTGTAAAACAGAGAGAATTGTTATAGTTTTTCTATTTCATGTTTATTTTTTACAGAACATTCCAACATACCCTGGCAGTTACTGACTTTACACCTTTTATGGGCTTTTAAAGTTGTGTAACCTTTTCAGAGGAAGGTGATAGACACAATATCTATTTACACAAGGACACATTTCCCCTTTCTTTATATTCAGTTTATTCAAGGTTTTGTTTCCAAGGTCTTATTACTATAAAACTTAAAGCTTAGACAAGGTCTGCCCTCATGTCAGATAAAAAACACCAAAACAATTTTGATGGTTCAGTAGCTTATTATTTCATACTTCCAGGTCCTAAATAAATTACAGTTATTTTCACATTCCTCTTGAATATCCTTCAGGCATGATAATAAGTATATTTTTCTATATAGACTCAATACTTCCTTTTTGCTGGTTGATTTCAAATAAGTTGTTGAATTATCATCCTAATAATTAGAGAGGGTCTTTAAAAATCTTTTTCTGTGGCATATTGTTTAGAGACACACATTTACTTGACATATTTAACAAATCATTACAGAATTGTTGGCAAATAGATGTAGAATGTACATAGAAACATATAAGTACAGCAATTGTCAAGTGTCTTTTTTTCTGCATTCCTTTGCTGCAGCCTTGCTGAGGAAGGTCCACGCCTACCCCCCACCCGTAGGTCATCAAAGATAATTACTGACTTGGGTTTTGAGGTATAGATTATCAAAGTATCATTTCTTTGGAAGGGAAAGAATATTATAGATATAAACTGCAAATAAAACTGACTAATTTCCTAAAGGGTAGAAAGTACAAGTTTGAAAGAAGTGTGATTGTGTGTGAGTGTGTGTGTGCGTGTGAACACTTGCAACATCAATACAGTTGTTTCCTTTGGTACAAGCGAAGTAAGGTAATGAGCACTATTATAGTTTTATATATACAGGAAAAAAGTGTATATGTTTATTTTTGCAAAAATAAACATATTCTCAGTCTCAGGGTGAGCATGAAGTTAATTTGGAACATTGTGACCTAGGAATAGTGTTGCTTACTGAAAGATAACTGAACCGAATGTTGTATATTCTTTGACCAATCCCTATTGTAATAAGGCCTTGGGGTGGTCTTGTACTTATTTGCCACACTCAATTTCTAGGTTTAAGAAAATGATATAAATTAACACTATTATTAAATTTTTGTGGTGTATTATTATATCAAATTTATGGAGGTTTAAGCCTCTCTAATCAGTAGCATATTGAAACAGTGGTACTTTGAATCAGATATTTTAACCTGTGTCTGCAGTTTCTAGAGGAATGGGCTACCACCTCTCAATCAGACCTCCCTCCAGTATACTTGATGATCTGAAATTTGGGGTTCCAGGGATCTACTGAATTGCTTTCTAGCCAAGTAAACCATGACAGTAGAAAAATTTTTCTGAACATTTCATCTAATATGCATATGCTTTTGCATAACTAATTTGAAGTGGAAACATCTTATCCCTATAACTCAAAACGGCTCTTGTTTTATCAGCTGACATTTTACAACTCATTAATCTATAATGTGAACTCAGTGCTTTTGAATACTCTAGAGATAAAAAATTAAAGTGACCAAACTAGTTTGTTTAAAAGACTCACTACAGTATGTTAACAGTAGTTATTTTACAATAATATTTTGTACTTACTAGTTTATTCCCTCTGAATATTTTGTGCTTGAAGTGCCTCTTCTTGTAAATGGACATTAGTCGTGGTTTGCATGAGGTAAAGATTATTCCCATTTTTAAATAGAGAGATCAATGTCCATGGAACTCATTCTCACAAAGAGAAAGAGAGAATTTGAAAACAGGTGGCAGAATGGAGAAAAACCTTTATGTTTGATTTTTTTCTATATCCTGGTGAACCACAAGACCTCCAATATTACATGAAAAATTGAACCTTGACCTTGGTCTTGTGATCTTGACACCGTCAGTGTACGAAGATAAGAGAGTTGCCATCATAAAGAAGTAGTGTCTGTGATACAACTCTCTTAGAAAACAAGAACAGCTCTGTAGAATTCTTGAAAGAGTCACATCCTGCCCTCTTTAGTACAATACCTGGGAAGTGAATCTTTGGGAAAAAAATGAAAGGAATAAAAGGTCATAGAAACTACCTCAGACATTCCTAATACCCTTCATCTCCCAAACCCAGGGACATAAATAGACATTCTAAAAACTGAATGCAAAGAGATCTTTGATTCATTGATTAAAAAATAATCTCAAAGCCTGACAGTTTCCAAAATGTGAATGCTTTCCAAAATTCTAAAGGGCTTAACAAATATGGCATCATATCAGAGTTGACATGTATAAAAGCAAATTGTTGGACCTAATAATCAAGGTATAACAAGGGCTATTATAGTATGAGTCAGTTACTCTTGACCTTTAAAAATATTAAAGGCAAAATAATAGTTCACTTCTGTGTTGCATCAAGGTCACAAATTGCTTTCCTCACAACAACCCTATAAGTATAAAAAAGAATTATTATCCCTATTTTACAGATGAGAAAAGTAAAATTCATGGGGTTTAAGTGACTTACGCAGAGTTACACAGTCAGTAAAAGTCAGTCAGGTTTTGAACACCAAATTCCTTTTTTCTTAAAGGGTAATCCTTTGTATCATCTTGTGGATTTGAACATATTAAAATATCTCTTTCTATCTATGATAATAACAAAGCAAGAGACAGGAAAAAAAGTTAAGTAAAGTTATGTCCTTTTCAATGACTGATAATTCTGAAGAAACTTCAGTTTCCAGTTTCCATTATATCTTTAATCTTTCTACTGTTTCCAAACAGTTTCAGAAGGCATGGTATATTTTTATATTCTGTTAACCACTGACCTGGTAGCCTTCTCTAATTCATATGAAAAGAAAGCATGAAGGTTACTACTATCAACACCAAAAAGTTGGAGAAAAATATCCATGCCCTTGTATTTGAAACTAAAAAGTCAGAAAAAAATGTCAATTTTCTGATTTTGTAGATTTTGTAGACACTGATTACAAAAGTTATTTGGAATTTTTGTTATTATTTGAGAAGTAATATGGCATAGTAAAAAGAGAGCTTTAAGTCAAAGCTTTTAACACATATTAGTTGTATGACTCTGGGCAAGTTATTTAATCTCTTATTACCCCACCCTCCCCATCCAGGAACTTTCTAAGAAAGACTCTAAGTTGCAGAGGCTTGCACTGGTAGAAGGATTTTCCACATTGGAAACTCTCTATATCAATGAAAGTATAGGCTCAATAATAAAGTACGCTCTATCTCTTAATATAATCTCTCTCTTCAATTAAATTGTAAGCTCATCAAGGGCAGGGAATGTAATTTTTGTAACCTCGGTGTGTAATATATAGAAAGAATCAAAGATATGATAATGATTATAAATAAGAAAAAGAAATTTGACTGGTGTAAGATTGGTAGTATCTAATAAACTGAGGTATATCAAAGTCTTGCAGGTCTGTCTTTGTCGATACCCCACCACACACACTCTCACACACATTCAGTAAACTCCAGTGGTTCCCTGCCATCTTCATAATCAAAAAAACTCTCATTATCTTCCCCCACCCCAAACCTTTCCCATCATCTTTCTTATACTTTATATACACACACACCTTTCTATAACCTAGTACAATGGCCTCTTTGCTGTTATTCAAGCAAGATACTCCATCTTCAGATCATCATTACTTTCAATCAATGGCTCTTCCCTATTCTCAAAATATTCTCCCTCTTCCTCATCACTTCCTGGCTTCCCTGTCTTTCTTCATTTTCCTGTTGAAATCCCTTCTTTTCCCAGAAGCCTTGACTAAGCTTCCTTGTTGCTAATGCTTTCCCTTTCTTGATTATCTCTGATTTATTTCGTCTATATCTTGTTTGAACATAGTTGTTTGCATGTTGTCTCCTGTTAGACTATCTTTTGCTTTCCTTTGTATCTCCAGCATTTAGCACAGTGCCTGGCCCAGAAGTTTTTAATAAATGTTTATTGACTAGCTAACTTAAAGGATACCTCAATTATCTGATATTTGTCTCTTTAATCCTGTTGATATTGATGAGAATTCTGCTTCTGATGAAGAGACAGCAGATAGCCCTTTAAGACTAGTTCTTTTGCATGTTAACACATTAGCCACTGATGTCTTATTTGTACTGTAACTGACAGAATAATGGAGAGAAAGCACATAAGTATGAAAAGGGGTTAGTTAGGTAACATTGTGTAGGGCTTCCTCAAGACAACATTGCTGCTACTTCAAATGCCAAGCTAATTATCAGCAACATTTAAATGCTATCACAGGCCATTTTTATAAATGGTGAAATTTTCCAGCAGGTATGGACATTGCAAAATGTCACGTTTGACTGCTGTTATATTACTTTTGTCATCGAAGTACAAAAATAAGAAAATAAAGTTATTCCAATAGACAAAAGAGGAACCATTATTTGTTTAGCTTCTGACTATAAAATTAATTGATACAGTGATGCAATTTGGAGTATCATTTACTTGGAAGGAAAAATAGGGTCGGTTTAATATAATGCAATCTGGTGAAGTGAAAATAATGCTTATTATAGATAAACTATGAGGTCTTTTAAATATAGATTTTTAGGAATTCACATTCAGATATGTCTTTCTAATCCCAGTTGCTATAAAGCAAATTTAAGTATCAGCTTTATACCCTTTAGTAACCCCATATTACACATACAGTTTTCGAGAAAATGAAACTTTAATATGATTCTACATAAAATTGTGTGCAATGCCAATAATTTATATGCACTTCATATGCAAATAGTTTTATCTTATCCATCAATTATTGTGTAAACATGGTATCACATGGCAAATTTCCCTGCAATACAGTACTGTACCTGTATATAATTATGGGTGCATTTTGCCAATGCAACTGTTACTCAGAATTGTAATTAATTCCTCTGAAGATTACTGTGAGAGTTTTGGATACTGATGCTGTTTTTGGACATTTATTACTGCTCTTTAGTTGGCTTTTTGCTGTGCCTCAGAGACAGATGTAAAATTAGTGTCTATTTTGAGCCAGCAAACAGTACATCTTTCCTCTTGTTTATTGAATTGCAGAGAGGAATTCTTTGGGCTCCCACTTCTTTGTGGTTTTGAAGTAACAGTCTGTTTTTGTGCCAACCATGTAGCTCCAATGCATGTGTAAAATTTTGCTGAGACTCGTGCAAGAAGTTGCTTATTTGACCTAATGGAAAGACCAGTGTATGAAGTTAAGTTGCCTTGTGTAGGAGGGGAAGTAAAAATTATGCATCATAAGTTCAAAAATAGCAGTTGGTCTAAAAGGCACTTAATATATTCTACCCGATGACCCACATTTGAAGTGGGTATTTGTGGGTTATTGGGAAAAATAAAAATCTCT
>NC_058132.1:286073613-286108613 GCF_016433145.1 Gracilinanus agilis
AGGAATGAGGGAAATTGTTTTTGGAATTTTAGAGGAAAATATGAAACTAGCTCATGCACTGTGTATCTCTGGGATGAAGTTCTATAAATTGGCTCCACAGGTGATATTTAAAATAAAATCCTTAAGCCATTAAATATATGTCTGATTACCATCATCCCCTCTGATAAACTAGACTCTCCTGCCAAAATAAAAATAATAAAAATGAGAAATACTGATGTGGCACCAGGTATCCAAATGTATTACTATTTCAGATTGTCTGTCTCCTTTTCACGAGTACAAATAACTTAGTTTTAACTGCCTGCTTATGGGGAAAAAATGCTATCTTTTTCCCTTGTTTGTCAACTGGAGCTGCTATCAGAAAAAAATCCTTTCATTTCCCCCCAAATAAGTACTACTGTTCTTCAAAGCTTGCAGTAATGTTTAAAGTAAATAAGTTCTTGTCCAGCTAGTGCAATTGGTTTCATTCAATTGCCCAAACAAAGCTATTGTTTAGTGGTCTACAATAAGCCTTTTCTCTGTTTCCTTTAAAAGAATCTTCCTTGTTCTTGCAGTTGGCATGCTTAGTTTTGTAAGCTCTTCTATAATGTGCAACTGCTAAAGATGAATTTCTTTTTTTTTTTCCACAGAAGAAATGAAGGAAGAATATGACACTATGGGGCCAGAAGCCACAATCCAGACCACTGTTAATAATGGTACAGGTAAGCCAAGAGTCTACCACTGAAACATCATCTTTGTCTTCCGCCATGTGAGATTAGTAAAACATGAAGAAAAAGGGAGTACTTCTGTTGCTTTTGTATTATCATTGAGTCAGTTGGAATCCCATTTCTGAATATTTACTTAAAAATTTAAACACTGTAGTTTGGTATTTTGTGCCCTGGATCTCTCTAATAATGCATCCTCTCTTTGCCTCCTTAAATCAAGAATTAAATTTCAACAAATATAAATTTAACACCAAAAATGTGCTATGCTCTCTGCTAGGGGCAGGGGGATACAAAGACAAAAATGAAACTGTCCCCACTCTCAAAAGCTTACATCTGAAGGTAGTTCAGTAGATAGAGAGCCAGGCATGGAAAGGGAGGTCTTGGATTCAAATGTGACCTCAAGTATTTCCTAAATGTGTGACCCTGAACAATTTACTTAAGTCCAATTGCCTGGATTGCTGTTCTTCTGCCTTGGAACTGATACTTAGTGTTGATTCTAAGAAAGAAGGTTTTTTTTTTTTGGGGGGGGGGGGGTTTGTGTGTGTGGTTTTTTTTTTAAGAAAAAAGAAGAATCATTTGCCCTATATCAGGGAAGGGATATATGGATAGTAGATAAAACATTCACACAGCTAGATGGAAGGAAATTTGAGCATAGAAAGTGGGTTTAGATCATAGACATTTGAGCTGTCCTAGCCCAAGGCCATCATTTTACATCTGAGAAAACTGAGGTCTAGAGATGTCAAGTCCCTTGGTCAAAATTATAAGTAGTAGACTTTGGATTTGAACCGAAGTCCTCTGACTTCAAATCCATCACTCTTTTTTCTGAACCACGCTTTCTCCCATGGAAGGTAGGTTAAACTTTACAGAGAAAGCAGCACAGTAATTGAACCTTAAAGGAAGTTCAGGATTTCAAGAAGAGAAGACAAAAAAGAGTACATTTACAAATGGGTAAGTGCCTGTGCAAGTGTATGGAGACTGGAGATGAAAAGCTGACTTTGGGGAATAGCTAGGTAGGTCAATTTGGCTAAAAAAATTTTTTTTACGAAAAAGGTTACTGTGAAACAAGCCTAGAAAGACAGAGTGGGGAAGAGTTATATAAAATTTTATATTTTAGACTGAAGAGTTTGTATTTTGTAAAAGGAAAATATCAGAGCATAGATTTAGCCAGCTTCCACTAGTCATTTATCCAAAGACTTCATAAAGACTTCAACTGACTCCAATTCACATAAAAATTCAGAGAAAACATTTATACTATAGAGTATTTTGAAATTGTCTTTCCTGAAAATAACTATAAAAAACAATATCTCATTTTATTTTCCTTGATTTCCTCATTGTGTGCCTTTTCCCATATTTTTCTCTTCTAAAAATTTCATGTGTTTTGATGGGAAAAGAAAACTATGGGTAATTGGAAGCTGCCATCTCTTCAGCATTTTTCTTCTAATGAAATGAGGAATTACAGTAAAAAAAAGTTCATTTTTTGTTTCATTTTTCTACTCTAAAATGGAGCCTTAGGAAAAGCCACATACAATCCATATTCTTTCCAAAGAGCTAACAAGCATAGGATATAAAAATATCTCCAATGTGAGTTTGTGATTCAGTATATTTATCTGCATCCTACTATTGTAGCCTCTATGTGTTACAAACAATACTACATAACATTCTAAACTGGATTTTACTGACTATTATAAAATAATCTTTCTGAACAAGGTCTCATCAAAGTATGTTTGTCTCCCTAAAGAACTGATAGATTTCTGTGCAGTTAGTTTTTAGAACATTATAATACCAATAATCAAGATGCTTCCTATGCTGCCCTTCTGATGATAAATGTGAAAATAAACCATTGACCTGTTTATAATAATTTTATGAATATGAGAAATGTATTTACAATAATTTTATGAATAATATGAGAAATTGGTTTCCTTATTAATGAAGTAGAGGAAATGATGAAAAATTAAACTATGTCATTAAATGTCCCTTAATTAGAATAATTAATAGATTCAGCTAATGTAATCACTCTATGTAAAGTATAATAAATGTCACTATGTGACAAACAAACATTCTACAATGACTTCGCTAAAAGGAATCTCAATAAAGATACACTGTTTATAAAGCTGGATGATTTTTAGAAGATTCTAGAATCAAGTTTGTTGTTTGGTTGGTTTTGGACCACACATGTCATTTCAGGAAACTTCTGGTGAGGAGACTCCCTCTATGAATACAGATCATCACCAAATTTTATCTCCCCAGATCACTAAGAGTTTAAGTGACTTTTCAAGGGTCATAAAGTATATTTTAGAAGTTGAATATTCATTCAAGTCAACCTGACTCATGGGCTAGCTCTATATCTACTGAGTGGCACTGCCTCAAAGTTCATCAAAATGTTAGAATCCACAATTGTCATAAGACCCCATATTCTATATTTTGATAACAATGGGGCATACATGTGTACATGTCCATCAGATAGTTTGAAATGTAGACCCACAGGTCAAGATACAGTTGACGGTTAGAAGTGTAAATTTTGAATCCATTTACATAGCAGCAATATTTCAAGCAATGAGAGAGGATAAAATTTCTGGGCCAAAGAAAGTAAAAAGGAAAGAATAGAGGACTAAAGACAGAATCTTAAAGAATACTTGCATTTAAAGAGAAAAAAAGAGCAATCAACAACAAAGACAGAGAAGTTTAGAAGAGATATGGATCGTGTAAATGTCATGGAAGTCATTGGAGTAGAGGTCAAAGAGAAATGAAGTATGAGTTAAGGTCATTGTTTTTGTTCTTGTTCTTGTTCTTGTTTTTAATGAGGGAGTCACTGATAACCTTGGAGAAGGCTTACAGTTTACAACACGACCCTGCACTGGAAAAGTCTATGTCCTGTATGTTCATGTCCACCGGAAGCTTTGAGCCTTCACTAAAACACATATGATTTGGACTAGCACAGGATGCTTACAGTGATACAATGAAAAGAATACTGGGTTCAGAGTATGATCTGAGTTTGAATCTGGGCTCTGACACCTATCACCTGTGTGACTTTCGCTTTCTTCTCTATAACAAAAAGCTTTGGCTAGATCAGGGGTCGGCAATATATGGCTCTCGGGCCATATCTGGCTCTTTTGAGGGCCAGATATGGCTCTTTCTGCAGGAGCCATAAAGTCAATTTTTTTTCAGGTGCTGTTATAGGAGCGCGCACTGTGAGCACTGTACGGCTCTCACGAAATTACATTTTTAAAAATGTGGCATTTATGGCTCTCATGGCCAAAAGGGTTGCCGACCCCTGGGCTAGATGATCTATGAAGTCCATTCCAACTACAAATCTGATTCTAACATTCTTTAGAGATTAGAATTTTCTATCATTATAACTGTATATTATAGGGGGGAAATTGTGTTAAAAATCATTCCTTGTATTCTCCTACATATAATACACCATAAGAGTCTGCATCTATTTCGATCCTAGATCTGATGAATGACTGACCATTGAAAAGCATTTTAAGTGTTTACTGTGTGGTGAGCACCGTTGCTACATACAGAGTTGGACAGGACCTTATCTAGTCAAACACCCTTATTTTATACTTAAATTGAAGCCCAGAAATTAGGTGACTTATTCAAGGTCACATAGAAACATAGTGATAGAGCGAGGAATAGAACCCAATTAGCTAGTCCTTATTGTTCCCACCATTCCACAATTTCACTGGAGAGAGATAGTGTGGCATCATACGCGCGTCATGGAGGGATGGCTTTGGAGTCAGGAAGACCTAGTTTCAAGTCCTACTTCTGACAAATACTGGCTATGTGATTCTGCATAAGACGTATAACCTCTTAATGCCCAGGCAACTATCTAAGACTACAAGTTGCAGGGTAGGTGCTGGGGGAAGTGGCAGAAGGAATTTCCTCAGTGAGATTTCCCCATACCAATCAAGTCACAGGATTAGTAAAAAAATATATCAAAAAGAGACAGCTAGATGGTACAGTAGATAAGAGTGCCAGGCCTGGAGTCAGGAAGACCTGGGTTCAAATGTGACCTCAGATACTTCCTAGCTGTGTGATGTTGGGGAAGTCCTTAACTCTGCTTGCCTAACCCTTGCTCTTCTGTCTTAGAGGTATTACTAAGACTAAGAGAGTAAGGGTTAAATCAATCAATCAAAAATAAAAAAAATTTAAGCAAAATACTAGCCAAAGGCAGGGTGACATACATATATAAATCTTAAAGTGGTATACAAACAGACCCCTGAAATTATCTTTCACTTCTAAAAATCAAGCACTATCTTTTATTGGCCCTAACATTTTAAAAGTGTGGTTTATATTCTAATATGTGTTCATTATAAATAACATAAAATAATTAATATGTATAACCCTAAAATATATATATATAAAGAAGTCCATATAAAATCAACTGTCAGAAAGATAACTCTTTGCTTCTAGGAAAACAGTTTAGCTTTATTGCAACAGAGAAGGAATCTCTTAAGATTTTAGATTCTATAATAAACCTAAATCTCCTTTGAATTTACCTTTTAGGTTTTTTAAGGTGCATAGGAAAAGATAAACAATAGAAAGATTTAGACTAATAAAATCCCAAATTGCCGAAGCTCAAAAGAACATTTGAGGACAAATCCGATCCCCTCCCCCATGCTACAGACAATGAAACTGAGTCTCAGATATTTACCAATTGATCCAAGGTCACAAGCTAATGATCAGAAAAGTCTGAACTACAATTCCTGTCACCGGACATCCAATCCAATGTTCTTTCCATCACACCACTCTAGATGCCTTGCTTAGATTTACACACTGAACTTTCAAAGGGTGCTTACTACCCAAAGATTTGAAGCTGAATTAGGGCACCTTGACCCTGGTTAGAAATAATTAGTGTATGATTTTTTTTAATTGGACTTTTCTTCCACATTTTCACATCAGACATATTTTAGTCTTATTTCTATTTGCATGCAGGCTTGGTGGGAAATAGCCAGGGAGGCTATAAGTCAGCAGTATTTGTCTTTTAATGCTACTAATATTTGACTCCTATCTTTCTGTCATCTCCTCCTAGACAATCATATGCTCCTAAAACATTACTTTTATTATTAAATATCTCTCATAAAACCCTTCAATAAATACCTACTGCCCAAAAGGGTGTGTGGGAGTGGGGGATAATCCAAACCCCTTAACCTAGAACTTAAAGCCATCTTCAATTTGGTCTTCCCTGACTATTTATTACCAAGAGCTTTTCATTCCTGCCAGAGCAGTCCCCTCACTGTTTCCCACAGATAACACTCCTGAACTGTTGCTTATGTTATCCAGCCTAACTTCCCTTTCCTTCCCCCTTAGCCACTCTAATTCAACTCAAATTGCAAGGCATTATAATAGCATGCAAAGACACAAATAAAACAGTACCTGTCTTCAATGAGCCTTCATTCTCCTGGGATATCCCAACCATGTGCACTCACGGGTCATTATAAGATCATTTAAAGAGGGAACAGGACAGGCTTCTAATAGGCGATGGCATCTAAATTGGGGCTTGAAATGAAACAAAAGGTTTTAAGAGGTAGCAGGGAAGAAGTGCCCTTCAGCTATGGTGCTGTTCTATTCAAAGACATAGAAGCAGGGAACCAGAGAATGGGAGCTGAGTTCAACTGTTTGGCTGGAATGTTGAGTGTGTGAAACGGAGCAACATGGAATATCTAGAAAGGTAAACGGAGAAGGCTTATAGAAGGCATTAGATGCTAGGCTGAGGAGTTTGTCATTTAACTTAAAGGTAACAGGGAACCAATGAAGTTTTTTAAGCAGGAAAATGACATGGTCATACCTATATCCTAGCAATGTTAATTTGGTAGCTGTAATAGGAAGTGATTGAGAAGGAAGACCAATTAGGCAGCTATTACAACAGATGTGAGAGATGTGAAAGTACAATCAAAAAGACATAGTAATTGCTGGGATATAGAGGGTGGGGTTAGGGGTGAAGGACAAGTCAAGGTTAACTCTAATAATATAAACCAAAGCATTAGAAAGATGGTACCTTTAACAACCAAGAGGGAGTGAGCTTGGAGGCAGGATGAGTTAAGGAAGAAATCAAGTATTCTATTTTAGACATGGTGAGTCTGAGATAAAGTGAGACTGAAGTTCAGGAGGGAAATTAGAAATGATGTATGGAATCAAGAGCCCTCTAAGTAGAGGTGGTAATTAAATGTTTGAGAAATTATTAGATCATCAAGTGAGTGTGTAGAGAGGAAAGAAAAGAGAGCCCAGGACAGCCCAGGACAGAGCACCGAGGGACCACCACACTATGCTGCTGCTGCTGAATCTGTGAAGTAGATTCAGAAGACAGGTAGTAGGAAAAGCAAGAGAGAACAGTGTCACAGAGACCAAGGGAGGAGGAGGGAGTTGTTGACTCTACGAAAAGTTTTAGAGAAATCAAGCAGAGTGGACTCTGTGGTGGGCATACGGTGGGGAGATCAAGTCCTACCTCAGCCATGAAACTTCTCCTTGCCAGTTCTAGATGACAGTGATTTCTACATTTTTTGGAACTCCTATGCCCCCCATTTACCAGTATCACTCACCTTGATACTTCCTTTTATCTGTTATGTTAGTATTTCATGTGTTTCAATACTATTTTCCTGAAAAGAGTAAGCTCTTCCAAATGGCAATGACTTTGTATGACTACTTTTGTTGCCTCGTGGTAATTTGCACATTACTGTGCACTTAGTAAGCCTGCAAGATTGGTTGAACGAAGAAATGAATAGTGAGTAAAGAAATTGTCATTAAAAGAGTCTAAGGGAAGCCTAGTAGGATGAGTCTAGTGTCCTGGAAGGTAGCAAACAAGTTTAAGCAATTTAGGTTAATCAAAATGGAACTTTACTGGAGAAATAGCTGGATGAAGCCAAAAGTGACAATAAAATGTAAAATGGCCTAGTCATATCAAGAGTTTAGTATAGGGAATTTACTGTAAGTGAAAAAATTTGAAATGCTAAATTCTCTTACAAACTAAATTCTCTTACAAACTCTCCATGTAACAAACTTTTCTGGGTTTTAATTTCTACATGACAAGATTATTATATTTGCTCTACATTATAGGGAATGGATTCTTATAAGAAATCTGACATATTAAAATGATTTGACTTCATGGTGAAGAAATTGTACAGGGCTTTCTTAGAGACTATAAGAAACGTGATTTTCTAAAGTAGAAGAAAGTGATGGAAAACTATAAGGTTATAAACTTTAGTTTGCCTTAATAGCAGGAATAGACCTAGCCTATCTATATACAAATCAGCATAGGTCTCTGGTATTTACTCCTGAATGGGTGAAAGTGATGTTTTCCTCAGACAATCTACTAATCTTGTTACAGAATCTATAAATAGCCATGGTCACCCTCATCTCTTCCTAGGGAAAAAAAAAATCCTGAATCTGGAGAGAGAGAAAGGTCAGTTTAGGGCACAGAGTTTACTTTATATACAAAGACAGGAATGTGACCATTTTAGTGCCATTATGCCATTAGGTATAATTATCAAATATGCTATGATCACTTAGAAGTGCTTTTTATTCATTGTAAAATAAAATGTATTTTTATGAAGTACTTATTTCTATCTCTCTGTGCCCACATTAATTTCTCCTACCAAAATCAAGGGTATTGATCTCATCAGATTCATCAAATTAAGAGTAACTGTTAAATGTTGAATAGGTTTTTAGAAATGCTCTGCCTTGACTTTCTGGAGCACAAAAATCTGCAAGCAGTAAAACAGATTTTTTCATATTACTCTATTGAGAATCAAAGACCAAGAGTTAGAGTAATTTAGGCTTCAATTCTATGTCTTCTGTTTGCAGTCTTCCAAATGTACTAATATAGTATTACATACACACAACATATCTCTTCTATATTGTATAGGTGTGTAATATATAACACATGTTATACACATGCATGGGTATTATATGTGCAGCATATACATGTGTGTATGTGCATATGCTTATACATATATGTATACATACATATATATACATACATACGTATATGTGTGTGTAGTGTCTCACAGGACCTTGCAAAGATTTTTATAGTATTTGATTCCTGAATATCACCCCTGGGTCATGTTTTTCTACCCCTATATGAAAGGGAAGTAAGATCAACATTAAAAACAAATTAAATTAACTCTTTTATATAAGCAACAGGAACTTTATGAGTTAAAGCTTTTTTATATCTGTTACTTCTATGCGTGAGTTACATGGATATTTTATTGTTCAGTTGTGCTGGATCAATGTGCAAGATAATTCTAGTCTAAAATACTTAACAAAGCAGGAGTTAGATAATTAATCAAGTCAGCATGTCATTTTCATCTTGTGTATAGTATCTATCACCTTTTTATGTTGCTGGGATTGTATGGGTGGGGGAAGGGTTGGTGAGGAGAAAGGGGTAGGAAAGAGAAAGTCATCCATCAAATGCGTCATACATATAACAATTTTTAAAAAGAATTCTTATTATTTGATGAATACGCTTGTTTAAAATTTTAAGAAAAAGATACGTTCTAGGGAGAGAAAAACAGAAGTAAAACTTGGCAGGTTAGAAGAGTAGTCGTTTTCAGGCTGTAATCAGTGTGCGCCAAGGAGGGCCTGTCACTTCCTGGCTAATGAAGGTTGTGGTTTTATTAGCTTTGTTTGCGATTAGGAGCAGCTATCTCCACCTCACAGTAGGAGTTCCCACAAAAAGTAACTGGTCTCCTAAGCTTCTTGAATGTCTCCTTTTGTTGTTGTGTGTGGTTTTAAGACAACTCTCAAATTATTTTCCTTAATGCGTTTTTCCCTATTACAATTGTTGCTTTGAATTTTTAACTGAAAATCATTCGGTAAAAGTCTCTGGACCTGGTCAGACTTATTTGGAATTTTTAGCCTTTGAAATTATAGAATTTTAGACTTCGAAGGAACTCTAGAGAGATATGAAATTAAGATCTTGACAAGTGAAGTAACTTGTTCAAGGTCAGAAGCCTAGTTTGTGTAAGACCCAGGATAGAAGCAATGCAAACCAATTCAAATGTTTTTCCACTATGCCATGCTGCTGAGGGTTTGTTTGTTTTTTAAGTTTTTGTTTTTACTGAGCAGGTAAAAGGAAATGTCGGTATGTATCTATGTAGCCTATAATTCATCAATAGTTGTGACTTTATCTATAACATTAAAAAACAAGATGGTCAAAACTTGCACAAATTCCTACCTCATAGACACCCTTTCTGAAAAAATAAAAATTGTCAAATGATTTCTTCTCTATGTACTGAAAGACTTTTTTAGGAATATTTAAATCCCAATACTTCTACTAAACAGCAGTATCAATTAGACTTAAAACACATGGTCCACCTTTGATTCTGTTTGGAGAACAGTTTAACATTAACAATTTTATTTGGGGGAAAGGGATGGAAGGAGGAATTATGGATATTGCACATATATCAGGCACTTAGATAATCCAAGGTTTAGTCCTTGAAAACTAAATATAAAGATCCTGAAGATAACACCTAACTTTAAAACAGTATATGGCACTATGGGTAGTGTCCTGCAAAGGCTGATTATATTCTTGAAGAGCAAGAAGCTGTACCAAAATCCCATCCCCCATTTCATTCTTGAACTCTCTGTCCTGAAGTCCTTGTTTAAGGGTTACTCCCATTGCCATCTGAACACGTGCTCCACAGGGGAAAGCCATGTCAGAACAAGGGTAGAGTGCTCTGCCAAGACACTACACTCATTCCCAAGAAGAGAAAAGGAACATTTCCTGTTGCTTTTGCAACTGCCTCCTTCTTTTAGTTATATGGCTACATCTATGATACTGTACCAAGCTGGAGTTTTGCCATGTGTCATATAACTATGTAATGAAGTCTTTAATGCCATCAGAAAAGTGAATCTAAAGAAACTTTTCTCTTTCTTATCTTCCCCCACTGTTATCATCCCCCACATATCTGGTATCCAGTGTGTGCTTAACTTAAAGACCACAGGCTCAGTTCTGTTAGATAATTAATTCAGCTCTAAATAAGTTCCCAAAGACTTTGAAAGCACTTATATGCCTCAACAAAATGCTAAATATGTGCATTCAAGACGTGACAAATGAGTGATGAGATTTAAAATACAACTTGGCACTTCTATATGCTACTTACCTTACATTCTATAGACATTTTCTAAAAATGAAAAAAATAATGCTAATTAGATCGATTTGTTGTTTGACTCAATAAGAATACATGCAATGCCTACTATGTGCAAAATATTATAATGTTTATGAAACAGCATATTTAAAGGAAAGAGAGTGAAAATGTGTTTTAATTCCTTAAGTAGCATATCTCAGGTTTCATGGAAGGAAGGAAGGGAAGGAAGAGAAGGAGGAGAGAGAGAGAGAGAGAGAGAGAGAGAGAGAGAGAGAGAGAGAGAGAGAGAAGGAAGGTATGAAAGAAATTTGATCTAAAATGGGTGACCAAAGAAAAAAAGCCAAATTAGAAAATCAGCATATTTTCTGGGGGAAAATTATGACCCAGATAGTATATTTAGATGGATGGAGACAGAAAGATAAACAAAAAGAGAGACAGCGAAAGAGACAGAGAAATTTTGAAATGGTGGCAAAAAAATTATTCAACATACTTTATCATTTTCTTTACTTCAATTGCCTTTAGCCCTCCAAAATCTTCTCTTTTCTAAAATTATTTATGCTTTTTTCTTTTTGTGAAACTATATTATGTTTATAAAATTTGTACTTTAATCTTTAGTAAGAATTAAAACCAGCAAACCAAAAATGGTAGTATATTCATTAGTTTATGTAAAGGTCTAAAGGTATATACGTGCTTAATAAAGATAGAGAAGTAAGCAGAACAAACAGAAAACAAAGAATGAGGTAAAAGTTAAATTATCAGTCTCAGTGCTGGACAGGATCTCCAAGATCATCATATAGTCCATTCCACATCTGAAAAAGAACTTCTCCAACATATTTGACAAATGGTGATCCAAGTGCTCTATTTGATTTACTCAAAGGGAAATCTCTCAAGGCAGTCCATTCCACTTTTGTATAGCTCTAATTAGTGAATTGTTTTTCTGACATCAACTTGAATTTTTCTCTTTGCAGTTTTTTAACTTTGCACCTAGTTTCCTTTTAGACCAAGGAAAACAAGTCCAATTTCTTTTCCATGTAGAAATTCTTTATGTACCTGATGACAGCTATCATGTTGGTCCCTTCCCCACCCCAAACTCAAGTCTGCTCACTAGGGCAGAAGATAAAAGGATAATAAGATATAGAAAAGAATAATTATTAGATATTTTTGGTATTATGCTTCTATACTGATTAAAGCTCATTTGCAATTTAAGAAAGCATTCCATATGTATGGACATAAAGATCAATTTGTGTTGTGATAACTGGTACCAACTAGAAAAATCATCTTGGATAAATAATATATTTAAAAAGAAATTGAGGTTTCTCTATCTAGAATTGTAGTGTTCTCAGGAATGGAGTTATATATAAAAACAGTCAAGTGCACGTGGAGATGAGAAGAATATTTTTAATGTCAGACCTTTCAGGCTGGCAAAGTTTTACTTGCCCTTAAGAAAGACTTAGATTTTTAAGATAATTTTTAGGGCCAAGTGAAAACCCTCAAGAGAAGTTAGGAGAAATTGCCAGGATTCCATGCATGTTTATGTGTGTCTTTGTATTTATTTTAGTTATTGTTTGATTGTAAATATAATCCAAATGTCTATTTTCAGGCCATCATGACAATCCTTACATAGGAATCTGAGAATTAAAAGGATTAAATAAAAATTTTAAATGAAGTTGTGTCTATACTATCATAACATACTGGTTATTTCTAAAACTCTCCAGTGAATTTTCTTCCCTATCCATGTGCCTACTGTAGAAAATATAGCTTAGAAAATTTAACATGTGAGTTCCTGTGTTTTATCAATATAAAATAAATGCTTTCAAGTAGGATTGAAAATCCTCATTCTTACCAACAAATTTTGTAATTAACACAGCTCCCGATTTCTGACTAATCATACCAAGACCCCAAGGAAGGACCATAGAGAAAATATAGTTACCTTTGTGAAAGAATTTCTCACAGAGACACCAGGGTGTGGTTGAAAAAAACACTAGATTTGGCAACAGAAGGTCTAGATTCCAGTGTGACCATCTACTAGCTGTGGGACCTTGAGTAAATTATTTTACCTTTCTGAACTTGTTTCCTTATCTATAAAATAAGGATGCAAGTACTATTTAATGAGATGATAGTTGTAAAGCACTATAAATGTCAGCTATCATTGTTGTTATTATTCTTATTAGTATTCCTTTCCAGCAGTGTAGTAAATTAAATTCTTGCCCATAAAAGCTGCATACTGCAGTGGAAAGAATTTTGAATTTGGAGTCAGGAAATCAAGTTTTGAATCTTGGCGTGGATGCTTACTTCCTGTGACCTTGGACAAGTCACAACTGTTCTGGCCTCAGTTTCTTCATCTGTGAAATAAGGGGGTTATCCTTCCAGCTCCACATTTCTAAACATATGAGCCATGGGAAGCTCAGCTGCACTTAAATGATCAAACCATAATGGGTCATACATCTAGGATTGCAACTATCCCCCATGAAGCCATATCCTAGTGGGTCAAATGCTGCAGATCAGAAATATTTAGTTACACCTGTTCAGGTAGCCTTCCTTATTAGATTCTACCTACACTGACTTTTTTCCTTTCCCAAACTTTTCCTGAAGTTCAATACTAAGTAGTTTTCTACTCAATCACTTCCTACAATCAATCTTAGGTAGTTTCCTACTTAACTGTTGCTTGATGGTTTCATGGATGGTAGTTTAGGTCTTCTTTCCAGCTAGACTATAAAGCTCTTCAGTAGCACAGATAGTATCTTACACGAGTTATTAGATTTCTTTCCTGGAGTCTAGCACAATATTGAGCACATGAGAAAGGGCCACAATCAACACTTGTTGACTGATTGATGTGTGGTACAGATGAGGCAGCACCTTTTTCCTTTGCAAAACCATTTGATATAGGCAGTGCTTATAAAGTCCTCTTCTCCCTAGCAGAAGTCTACCAGAAATAACTAAATGTCACCTCATAAATGATCTGCCTCTCAAATAAACCAGTTGTACTGCTGATGAAAACTGGATAAGAGCTATGCCTATCCAGAAACATCAAGCATTTTTCTGCCACACAAGCCAAAAGGATATAAATATAAATACAATAGAAACATCCATTTGCATTTGATTCCATTTTTCAATGGAGATATTCATATGCAAATAAAAGCTCAGGCTGCACAATGCAGCTGTGGCCAAATAATTCAGATGGTTACTAGAATATCAGGGCAAGAGTAGAATGGTTAGTGTAGATGCCACCCAAGCCACCAAGGATGATAATACCCCTCACCATCATAGTCATTTTGATGATCTGTTTTATGAAAGTTAAGTTTCTTTAGGCCCCAGTTACTATGATGCAAGTTAAATGGCACCATCATAATCACCACCAATTTCTACCCTTTGGAAAGTGTCCACAAGATCATGAATATGTTAGTGGGTAACAAATACTCACTGGTAACTTATTTTTATACTAAATTACTGTTCGGTTGTTGTTTTTTTAAATGGGTTTGAAACAAAGTTCCAAGACAACCTAAAAGAGCTGGCTCCATCTCTGCACATAATGTTTCCATCCTTGAGGAAAATATAGGACATTTGAGTAGTGTTGACATTTCCCTTAATGCACAGCTTTGGTTAGCTTTTCACAAAACTTGCAAAGACAAGAGAAAAAAGTTTGAGGCTAGCATGAATTAAGGTTACCAGTACCTTAAGTTTAACATTCCATAAGGTGTTATCCTAAATCCCAATGTGTCTGTTTTCTTTTCATTTCAACTAATGTAAATTGTTCATTGTTGCAGATCACATTTAAAGATTTCACTTTAAAACGTTCTCATAGATATTTTCATTATTTCTAGATGATGAAAATAGAAAATATAATTAAGTTGCCCTACACAAAATTCTCATTTAGACAGCCAGGCAGATTCTTCTTCTTTTTTTTTAAATTACCCTTTATTTAACTTAGATTATAACTTAGAGAATATAAGGGAGATAGACATGGATCAGGGCTAACACTTTTGAGAAATTTTGAAAATTCATTCATTCATTCCTCCATTCCTCCACTAACAGTGAATTTATAAGCATAGCTAGAAAGTAACATTAATAGTCTCTCTCTCTCTCTCTCTCTCTCTCTCTCTCTCTCTCTCTCTCTCTCTCTCTCCTCTCCTAAACAATTTATTTTGTATGTTAAAGTCACAGCTTATTTCAAAAATATGTTTAGAGGTTTTAAATATACAAAGACTTGTGACAAGTCACTAAAACTGTTTTATAACTTTCATTTATTTTAGAGGGAAAGGCACACATTTTTAAGTCCCCATCATTGGGAAATCACATTTCAGCTCTTCTTGCTTTTTCTGCTATTTTTTATTCCCTTTTTACAAGCAATAGGCTTACCCTGATATAATTTTCAGCAATGTTAAAATATTAAGATTAACTAGTACAACTTTTAAGGACCATGAATTCTCTTTTCTATAATTTTTCAACAGTCATGCATTTTTTAAAAGGACATTCCTATTTCTCTACATCTTAGGCTTTGCACTCATTCCTGTATGTGATATTCAGAAGACAGGAGGAATAAAAGCATATTTTTAGAAACAGGATGTCTTTGTGGTTAGGACCATGTTATGTTTGGTGGGCAATAAAAAATTAGATATACCTTTTTTAAAAAGAAAGAAAACTTATAGTAAACTGTAAAAGTAGCTTTGGGCTTGTATTTTCTAGCAGTCAAGATCTGGAAACATGTGGTTCTATTTGTAAAATTTTACTGAGTAACATTTTTGAAATAATGTATTTTCCCTTTGTAAATTACCCAGAGATGAATTTTCCAGGAAGAAATAAAGACAATGTCATCATTTATTTTAAAGAAAAATACCATTTAGTTTTTGAATCTAGCACATGACGTGGCCCAGAACAGGGCAATGTTCAATCAATAATTGGTCATCTGGTTCACTTCTTGCAAATAAACCATATATTTGTAGTTCCATTGTGAATCAGCATTTCTTGAAAACAGTGACATCAACTGGCTCAAGCTCTCTCAGAGAAAACCCTGAAAAACCATTTCACTTTCTTTTATGATTTCAGTTAAGAATGCAAATTGCACGTCGGACTTTGAGGAATATTTTGCCAAAAGGAAACTGGATGAAGGGGATGGCCATGCAGTTAGCATCGCGGAGTACCTACAGCGCAGTGACACAGCCATTATTTACCCAGAAGCCCCTGAGGAACTGTCTCGCCTTGGCACTCCAGAGGCCAATGGGCAAGAAGAAAATGGTGAGACTGTAATTCATTTTTAGCCACTATATTGACCCCTTGCAGCTGTTGCAATTACAAATGCACTACATGCCTGGGTGTTTACCTTAAAATTTGAAGAACAGCTGCAGAAGCATGGAATTTCATGAGCAAAGATTGGAACTGTAATTTTAGTGTATTGTGATTTTTTTTGTCAGCAAATTTGTGTCATTCTGTACATCCAGCAAAGAAGGGGAACAATCAAAGCTTATTTCTAAGAGAGAAATATCCAAGAATATCCTTATCTTTCTGAGGGATTTTACTTCTGAAGAAGAAATTTAGAGGCACTGGCCTCCATTACCCTAATCCTTTGTCAAGCAATGGCAAAGGTTCCTCAGGCAGTCATGTCCATGATGTTACTTGACTAAAGAATAAATCCAAAGTGCTAGTCACCTGAAGAAATTTTCTTCATTTTTCCAGCTATTTACATTCCTCTCACCCCCCTCGCCCCACCCCACCCCCCAAAAGCTCAAGTCATTAATTAATTTTCTAGCACAGTATGAAATGATTCAGACAAGTTTGTCCTGGGTGTGTGAGGGGACTGGTGTGTGTTGAGACCAGTCTGAAATGATGGCACTCTGGTGTAGCAGATTGCAGTGATTCCTGTCATACCATCCCGGGCAATAAGCCCATTAGCTGCCATTGATTTACTGACCTTTTGGCCTGCTTCTCTCTCTCCTGTCTCTCGGCTACAGACCTGCCACCTGGAACTCCAGATGCTTTTGCCCAACTGCTGACCTGCCCCTACTGCGACCGGGGCTACAAGCGCTTGACATCACTGAAGGAGCACATCAAATACCGCCATGAGAAGAATGAGGAGAACTTTTCTTGCCCTCTTTGTAGCTACACATTTGCCTACCGCACCCAGCTCGAGCGGCATATGGTGACGCACAAGCCGGGGACAGATCAGGTGGGGGGTTGGTTTTAAGTGATTTCTTTCTATAATAACCCCTTAGAGAAACGATATTGCTTTGATTGGCAATCATTATTAATTTTTCATGGCATTTTGAAGATGCAGATCTTTTAATGGTAATAGCTTTAATTGAGGTCTAAATGATTTTTTGATGGTCTCTTCTAATATGATTTAATAGTCCTATGTTCACGATCGAATGAGTGTGTTAATTTCTAATTTAGAAATTTTATTTGCACTTTAACTTGACTTTAGTTTCATTTTTATGTTCCTCAAAAAGTGAATGAAACTGTAGCATTTTAATTATACATTATTAAACATCTCAGCAATTTTAATTCCATTTTTCACCTACTTTTACTTTGCAATTTTTGCATATGGGATTCCAAAGTCATGGTGAAAGATGAGTTTATTTCTTTCCTTTGCCATATACCATCTTCAGTCAGTTAGAGTATTTTTGCTTGCCCCTGCTAGTTTATAAAATCCAATGGAATGTTTTGAGGAAAATTGGAAATGTACATATGTATGATTAAACTATGCATACATCCAGTATAGCTGATGCAAATCAAAAGAATTCTTCCTAAGTTTGCATACATACACACACATGTATGTGTATATAGAAACACAGTAGAATGTTAAAATGCCACTAGTTTATTCGGTTCATTGTTTCCTTGGTTCTTTAAAGAAAAAGACAACTCTGTAGCCTAAACAGGTAACTGCAGCTTGCTTAAATTCATAAAGAGATTCAATGGAACTGCTTTACAATGCTCCTTAAATGTTTTAGCAAAATTGCTATTTCCGGCATCCTCAGAGAATTATATCTGCAAATTGATTGTATGAAGTGTTAGAGTGGAAACGGAAATGCTGTGCCTTAAGTCCAAATAGATGGATAGGAATAGATGAAGTCACATTGTATGGACCATTATACCACATTCGGAATCTTTTTTACTTTGATGTATTTTTTTAAAAAAATTTTTATATTTTTAAATTTTGTTGGCTTCACCTTTTACAATGAGGAACATTGGTTAGGAAAACAGACCCCCAAGTAATGCTGCTCATACTTCCATTTGGAACTTTACCATTTAAAGTGGACAGGGGACGTAAATCATCCTAACTGCATCTGATATGGTTTGTTACGTGAACTGCTTTCCAAAGTTCAAATATGGAGAAATGTTTGCATATTTACACTTATGTAACACATATTTTTCCTTTGCTTAATTTCACTAAAATGCTGAAGAAAAAAACTGCCTAGATATTTATCTATCATAACTGTCTGAAATTTCATATGCAGAAGTGTGATTGTGTTGGCGCATTATGAATGGTAGCTTTGGTGTTGAAAAGTCCCCTCATTTGCTCATGGCATTTACAATTAGTAAATTAAAATGATTGTATCATATTAACAGTGGCACAACTAAAGTTTATAGTAGTCCTCTGAGGGCTGTGGGGGGAGACAAAGCAGCTGTTGCTGTTTGTTTATGCAACTCAGCAACATATGAGCGCTGGTCCCTCAATGGTGCTCGGCGGGCTGGGCTCTGCTTGATCTTTGAAGGTTGCTGCTGTTTGAACAAACCTCCCTGTGTCCCATGTAACACCATCTGTCTCACTAGGAATGTGGGAAGATTCAGCACACCCTACCAGTTGTCATACCGTTTCTGTGCTGTCTTTTTGCAAAAGGCTTTTGTGTCATTGCTGCTCAAAAAAGGCTGACCTCCTACCTTGAGCATCCAGAGTGGATGACTGAATCCTTTTTTTTTTTTTTCCAGAATTCAAAGTCACAGCACTTTTCTCTCTTGTTCAAAAAGGTCAGCTGTGTTTGATTATATCTTCACTGCTTTTAGTCTGTCTTTCTAGCAAACTTTTTTCTGGATCGCTCCCCTCTTCCTTAGTGCAAAAACGGAAAATAAAAATCAACAAAAAAATGAAAACTATCCAAAATTATTGCCGTTATTTTGTGTTAAAAGTTGTGCTCAAGAAGTTCTCACCTGGGATGTTGTCTCCTACATGTTCTGATGAAGTCTGATAAGCAATACCTTGATAAAAAAAAAAAAAGATGACATTTTAAACTAGCATCCTGAGAAGGATGCTTAAATATGTTTACCGCATGATGAAGCATTTATGATCAAGTGTTTTTACTTCTTTAAATTCAAAATTGCCACCACATAGGATGATGTGCTCTAAACTTATAAATATATTTTAATTATTGTGGTTTTATGTTTTCAGGATAACTTAGAGTTTTCAGGAAAACAGTTTGTTTCCCCCTTGTCAGTCTCTGGTGCATTAGAGTAGGGAATTCCCAAGTTTTTAATTTTGCAATGAACACAAAGAGCTGCAAACATTTATATAAATAATTTCCTCTCATCTCAGGACAACTTAAAGAGACATTTTGGAGAAGGGAGTTCAAAAATAATTCTGAAGCAAATATTGGATACTTGTACTAAAGTGATTTTTTTTATTTGTTTCAGTTTACTGCAAACATTAAAACTTTTATGGCAATACTGAAAGACTGGGCAAAGAAATGAATGTGTACACAGACCTTTTGGCCTGTCTGAAAAAAAAGAGGTGTTCTTTATATTCTATCAAAATGTCTTTGTTCCTCTGCATATGACTGATAGCTGCCTCTGTTCCTCTCATAGCATCAAATGCTGACCCAAGGAGCAGGTAATCGCAAGTTCAAGTGCACAGAGTGCGGCAAGGCCTTCAAATATAAGCACCATCTGAAGGAACACCTGCGAATTCACAGTGGTGAGTAGCAGAGGTGCTGGTGCTCGCATTTGCATTCTGTTTAATTAGCTGAGTTTTAAAGATTGTTTAAAATTTACACAGTTCTGTTTGTAGCTTTTTAGAGCTACTAAGGTATTTCATAAATTATGTGTGCCTGACTCATCCTCATGAGATTTGTCCTACCATTAATAGCACTGTCTTGTGAAAAGATTTGTAATACTAACACTTATTAAAAATTATAAATGCTTTGCTTTGTTCCCAGAGCTCAAAGAAATCTACATGGGTCCCCCCTCCTCCCTTGAACCCTTCCTTATATTGAATAATCTTGGGGCCTAAAAAAACTTCAGTTTCAAAAGGAGGGGGAAGGTAGAGATATTCAATGTGGTTTATATTTTTATAACTAAGAAAGACGTAGGACGGTCCTACATAATCATATGAATTAAGAATTTTGTTAGAAAACTTGGGCAGAGATTTCTAAATGCTACTTTGATTCTGAGAGCTGTGTTTGAGCAAAAGAGAAACCTACCATTTATATTTCCACTCCAGAACAAGTCTGATAGCTCTGCCAAGCATTTTATTACCAAATTGGAAGCCATTCAAAGGACTTGTAGGATTGGTGGAATCAATGGAATCTCTACAAAGTTGATTAAAGCCATGGCTTCACTCCCCTTTAAATAGTGTGACATCTTTATTGTGCTATTGACTACACATTAATCTGACGCACTGTTAAAATGGGAGGCTGCCGATGGCAAGGCGAGATTCGGAATCTTTCCTGAGAGCAGAATAGATAGCTGTTCACCTTGCACGGCTGACATCTTGAACTATGTCAACTCAGTGGAGATAAAGCCTAGGAAACAGTTATGGTCAAATAATTCTGACTTAAACCCTTAGAACCTAGAGTAGCATCCTTTTTGCCCTTTCTGCTGAATCACTTGGGGTGGCTACCCTGGTAGCTGAAGAAGATTGTTATCTATCATAAGATAGTATAATGTTTGTTTTAATTATCATTTTAGGTGAAAAACCATATGAGTGCCCAAACTGCAAGAAACGTTTCTCACACTCTGGCTCCTACAGTTCGCACATCAGCAGCAAGAAATGCATTGGTTTAATCTCTGTAAATGGTCGAATGAGAAACAATATCAAGACGGGTTCTTCTCCTAACTCTGTTTCTTCCTCTCCAACTAATTCAGCCATTTCACAGCTGAGAAACAAATTGGAGAATGGAAAACCACTAAGTATGTCTGAACAAACAGGCTTACTTAAAATTAAAACAGAACCACTAGATTTCAATGACTATAAAGTTCTTATGGCCACACATGGGTTTAGTAGCGCTAGTCCTTTTATGAATGGTGGACTTGGAGCAACCAGCCCATTAGGAGTTCATCCCTCTGCTCAGAGTCCAATGCAGCACTTAGGTGTAGGGATGGAAGCCCCATTACTTGGGTTTCCTACAATAGGTAGTAATTTAAGTGAGGTACAGAAGGTTCTACAGATTGTGGACAACACAGTTTCCAGGCAAAAAATGGACTGCAAGGCTGAAGAAATCTCAAAGCTAAAGGGTTATCACATGAAGGACCCGTGCTCTCAAACTGAGGAACAAGGAGTTACTTCTCCTAATATTCCACCTGTGGGTCTTCCCGTCGTGAGTCATAATGGTGCCACTAAAAGTATTATTGACTATACTTTAGAGAAAGTTAATGAAGCCAAAGCTTGCCTCCAGAGCTTAACTACTGACTCAAGGAGGCCGCTCAGTAATATTAAGAAGGAGAAGTTGCGTACTTTAATAGACTTGGTTACAGAAGATAAAATGATCGAGAACCATAACATATCCACTCCGTTTTCATGCCAGTTCTGTAAAGAAAGTTTTCCTGGTCCCATTCCCTTACACCAGCATGAGCGTTACCTTTGCAAAATGAATGAAGAAATCAAGGCAGTCCTTCAACCTCATGAAAGCATAGTTCCCAACAAATCTGAAATGTTTGTTGATAATAAAGCTCTTCTGCTGTCATCAGTACTTTCTGAGAAAGGAATGACTAGCCCTATCAACCCATACAAGGACCACATGTCTGTACTTAAAGCATATTATGCTATGAATATGGAACCTAACTCTGATGAACTACTGAAAATTTCCATTGCTGTTGGCCTTCCTCAGGAATTTGTGAAGGAATGGTTCGAACAACGAAAAGTGTACCAGTATTCAAATTCCAGGTCACCATCACTGGAAAGGACCAGTGCCAAGGTGGCGCTGGCTGCCACCAACAACACACCCACTAAAGACTCTTTATCAGCCAGGTCTCCTGTAAAGCCTATGGACTCAATAACATCACCATCTATAGCTGAACTCCATAACAGTGTTACTAATTGTGATACTCCTCTCAGGCTAACAAAACCTACCCACTTTACCAATATTAAACCAGTCGTTGATAAATTGGACCACTCAAGGAGTAATACTCCTTCTCCTTTAAATCTTTCCTCCACATCTTCTAAAAACTCCCATAGTAGTTCTTACACTCCAAACAGTTTCTCCTCTGAGGAGCTTCAGGCTGAGCCTTTGGACTTGTCATTACCAAAACAAATGAAGGAACCCAAAAGTATTATAGCCACAAAGAACAAAACGAAAGCTAGTAGCATAAATTTAGACCATAACAGTGTTTCTTTATCGTCTGAAAATTCAGATGAACCTCTAAACTTGACTTTTATCAAGAAGGAGTTTTCAAATTCAAATAACTTGGATAATAAAAGCACTAATCCAGTATTCAGTATGAACCCATTTAGTGCCAAACCTTTATATACGACCCTCCCACCGCAAAGCGCATTTCCCCCTGCCACATTTATGCCGCCAGTGCAGACCAGTATTCCAGGGCTGCGACCATACCCAGGACTAGATCAGATGAGCTTCCTACCACATATGGCCTATACTTACCCAACTGGAGCAGCTACTTTTGCTGACATGCAGCAAAGGAGAAAGTACCAACGGAAACAAGGATTTCAGGTATGGGACATCTTTGGCTGTCTTTCTGCCAGGAAGCAAACAGCTGAAAATTGTATAGATTATGTTCTCCTAGGAAAAAATAATCTTGGGGAAAAAAATCAAATGTTGTATTTTTAGCAGAAATAGAAGGGTTTATTTTAACTTGAACTTGAAAAACTGAGTGGGCTAGAAAAATAAATGGATTTAACACTGGAATACTGTACTATGTAAGCACATTTGCTAAAAAAAAAAAGAAGAAAAAAGATAAAAGATAAAAGCACATTTGGAAAAACTTAACATTTATTTTTTGAGGTTTATTTATATTGTATTTGTCAGCCATTAGAATTTTATATATTGCTAACAGCATTTGGTAGACCTTATGTATATGCCAAAAATTATAGTCCACAGCAGTCACATACCTTTACAGATGTTCACAATGTGTAAGAACAGATATATGTGCTCTGTGTGTATGTGTGCATATGTGTGTGTATAACATTAGTTTAGTGAAGTGAGTGATTTTGAGGAATAATTTTTAAAATACTTTAAGACATTCCCTTATGTCTTATTAAGTTCCATTAGTAATTTTACTGACTAGTAAATGTTTTACAGTTTCAAATGTAAAAATCAGGTACATTTGAACATTATGGAGAGTAATCCCTGCCTGCACAATAGGAGCACAAATAGCACTGCACCTCCAGAACAGCTGTTCCAGTATTCCAATTTACAGTACATCTGCCCTCTTTGTAAATGTATTTAAGCCTATTTAATCTTCTCTAATATTAATTAGTGCAGACGTAGTCTAAGAAAACTGAACTGTGTGATAGCAAATGGAAATGTATGTTATCATGCAAGTTTGCACTCCTTAGGATCAAGACAAAATAAATATCAAGAAATTTAATAATTTACTGATCCACATTCATTATTGCTTAATGCTGAAGGCTGTTTTAACATAGATAGAACATTGATAAAAAGTGTTATTAATATTCCCTATTTCAAATTACAAAATTAAATATAAAAATATAGCTTGAGGCCTTTAGTCAGTAGACATACATTTAAATAGATTGCATAATAATAACATTTTGTACCTAAATATAAAATTCAATTAAAATGGTTTTCTACAGCTACAGTTATCTCTAAAGTTAGGCCACTGAAAAATAAACAAATTCAGATTTCGCATTCTTGTGTATACTTATTTCATGCAATCATTTTTAAAATTTTTATAAATATTCATTTTTTAACCTAGGTAGTTTACAGTATAGTATCTTGCCAAAAAAAAAAAGTGAAATCTGCTCTCCAAGACAGAAATGTTTCCCATATCATTCAAATCTGAGGTGTAATAATAGAATGATGTAAAATTTGAAGCATGTCATTAAAAAATAAAATAACTTAGATCAATTTCTAAGTATTGTTTTTGAAAAATTCCAGATGTCACATTGTGAGGGTCCAGAGTTTGTGGAAAATTAGGGCAAAAGAAATAGAATGTGTTAGATAAACTATTTGATTCCATCATAGGGAGAATTGCTTGATGGAACACAAGACTACATGTCAGGCCTAGATGACATGACAGATTCCGACTCCTGTCTGTCCCGAAAGAAGATCAAGAAGACAGAGAGTGGCATGTATGCATGTGACTTATGTGACAAGACATTCCAGAAAAGCAGTTCCCTTCTGCGACATAAATATGAACACACAGGTATGAATGACTTTAACTAGCTAGTTAGAGCTTCACTGCATGCTGTACATTTCATAATATTTAATGAGTACACTTGTGCGACATAAGATGTAGCATATGCTGATACTTTCAACAAGGAAGAAATAATGCTTTTGCCTAGCTCAGTTGGACTTTTTTTTTTCTTTGCCTGTTTATTGGATCGTGTGTGTAAATATGAATGCATTTGTCTTCACCTCTTTTGACTTATCTGTAAGCTGAATTCACAAGTTATGTCAGAGAATAGCTTAGTGGGTAGCTCTGTGAGAAGATATGGCAATCAAAAGACTAGGTATCAGAAGAATCTTGGTATTCTTAGACTGTGACTACATTCTACTAAAACATCTGCTTGAAAATAGTTAGTGAACCAGTTGTCTGCTTTATCAATACACCACCAAGCAACCAGCTATTGCTGCTGTTGTTTGCCAAATATTTGGAAAGAGTGTAAGCACAGCCATAGACAGGTTCCATGTATGACCTTGAAGCTAAGGGAGCCACACTTGTACCATCCACAAAACCTAAAAGAGGAAGGGTAAAGGGATGCATAGTGTGTACATGAAGTTGTATTCTAAAGGAGATAATGAAATTATCTTTGGATGGAAAACTAAAATAAAAATCCTTAAAATGTATTACTTCATCCCTAATTCATGCACTCCTAACTTTGGGAAATGGTACAAAATAAGGAAGAACTTGCTAACAATTGGAGCTATCCAAAAGTGGAATGGGCTGCCACGGGAGGTGGTGTGTTTCCTCTCATTGGAGGTCTTCAAGCAAAGGCTGGATGACCACTTGTCGGGTATGTTGTAGAGGGAATTCTTGTTTGGGTATGGGTTGGACAAATAACCACTGATGTCCCTTCCAACTCTCAAGTTTTGTGATTCTAATATTCTATGAACATGCCCACAAAACTATATCTCTAAAGGCGTGGGCAAAATTAAGGGTGAAGTTTTAGTGACTTTTAATGTGGGGAGATAACTGTTCACCACATTTGTAGGTCCTCTTTGCATTGGTGACCCTGTGCTTTTCCAGGTCAAATCAAGTGAAAAGGGGAATTGACTTAGGATGAATCAGAATTTGGATAAGGGAGAGTGTACCTGTAAGTATAGCTTTGGTGAGAATTTGGTCATAGAATCATAGAGTCTTAAAGCTGGAAGGGAACTTAGGTATCATCTTATTAAATCTCATCCTATACCCAAAGTCTAGAAAGGTCTATAATATACTGGAAAAAGAATTGGTCTTGGAGTCAAGAAAGATATAGGTCTAAATCCTGCTTCCTGTCCAATCTAATCCAATAAGCATTTATTAAACACCTTCTACATGCAAAACCATGTGCTAGGTACAGTTGACTCAGAGATAAGATCAAAGGAAACACTAGAGAGGAGGGGAGTAGTTTATAACATTTTATGTGCTTGACCAAGGGCAATTCACCCCACCTCTGAGGTTCAGTTTCCTTATCTATAAGATGGAAATAATAATATCAGGCATACAGACTTCTCAGGTTTGTTGTGAGGATCAAATTATATATAGTCTTTTGCAAATCTTAAAGCACTATGTAAATGTTTACATTAATTAATAAATATTTTAATAATACCCTAAATCTATATTGAATTTCAGTTTACAAAGTGCTTGTCTCACAACATCCCTGTAAATGAAGTAGGAAAAACATTATAATCTACTTTTGACAGATGAGGAAACTGAGTCTCAGAGAGGTAAGAATAAGGGTGTCAGTCCTTCTGACTTGGAACTGAGGATTCTTTCCATCACATCACACTTATTTGTCCAAATAGTCATACAATTGTTTAACGTAGTCAGAATTAGAGCTCGTCTCCTGATTCCCAGTTGAGTGATGCTATCCATATTCCATGCTACCTTTCTAGTCCAGAAGTCTATGCCAATTGTGACAAGTATGCTTTTCCTTCTTTTTTAGGAGTCTAGATAAGAATAGAACTTTAGAGGAAGATGTGTGTCTGTAGCCCAATCCCTTATTTGGTAAATAGAAAAATGGAAACATAGTAAAGTTAAGTAGCTTGCTAAACAACTAAACAACTAACAACTAAATTTAGCAGACCTGGAATTCAATCCAGTAAGCAATTCAATTAAGTAAATGCCTGTTATATACAAGGCTTCGTGCTAGGTGTTGAGGATATAAATATATTAATAAACAACAATCCCTCTCAAAGAAGTTTACATGCTCTGGGTTGGAGGTGGCAGATTGGATAAGGGTACCATTTACATAAAGTAAATATAATAGAAGGAAAAGATGAAGTAAACACCAAAAAACTTGAGAGGATCAGGGAAGGAAGATTTCAAGGTGACACCAAAGGTGATAGAACACTGGGTGAAGGCAATGAGATGATAAGGAGAGAATATATTTGTCATGGGAGATAGCTTTCATGAAATTAACAGAGAAGGAAATGGAGTTTTGAGTTTGAGTCTAGATGTAAATAGTTTGGACTAGAAAGAAAACTATAGAATCCCATTTTTAAAGTAGCATTCTTTCAGCTTGACCACACTGTTATTTTTCCTGTGTCCTGAACTCTAACTGAATGGGTGGAGAGTTCCCTGAGTAGACAGAGCAAGGGATCACACAACCAAATGAGAGAGAGAATCATAACATTTTGATTTTAAATGAAGGGTCTAGATTTGGGTCTTCTAAATAAAGTATTTACCAAACAATTAGAATTATTTGGGGGAAAAGTAAGGGTATGAAGTAAGAGAAAGAAGAAATATTATTAAAAGTTTATTTATAAATAAATTTTAGTTCATAACAAGAGAATACATTGTACCTAAATTTTCCCAATCTTTGTGTCTCATTCATAAATATTTTTGTCAATATCTGAAGATGATTATAGAACCTAATAAATATTAACACTCTTAAATTAAACATTAAACTAACTTTTAATATTTTAAGCATGTTTGGTTATGAAAAATCTATTTAATATTTCACAGTTTAAACTTCACCTTTTAACAGAAGCAGTAGCAAAGACACTTATCTGTATCTGAATGATTTTAACACAACAATGTACAAACATTACCTTTTATAGCACGGTTTCTGTAAAGGTCTTCTCAAGCTTCCCTTCATATGTAGTAAGACAGAGCTGACTCTCACAGCACAGACTGACTCCATGGTCAATAGTCTTAATGAGATTAAAAGCCAAAAAGTTGACAAGTAGAAGATGGAGGCAATTTTTTTTTCAAAATACACTATATTTAAACAAAACAAAACAAAAATAAAAATTTGCTCTTTTATGATACCTAGAAGTAGAGTTATCAATAGGACAGTAATTCATCAATTTTAGAATTAAACAATAACAGTCCTGCTGTTAGTTTTTCATCTTGCTGGATTTGGGGCTTGTCTTTGTTGTTTTCTTGAGCCAACAAAGAATAAATTTTCCTTATCTCTGAACCTTAGTTTCCAACAAAATGAAGATCTTTACACATTTTTCTATCACCATGAAATATTTGGAAATTTAGCCAATTTTCTTTTTTCATTGAATATCTAAATTTTGTGTTTGTTATCGATAATTGATAGTAATATTTTTATCCTTCATAAAAAGATATTTGAGAAATTGCTATTAATGGAAACTAAGTCTCTAAGATGCTAGGGCTAACAACAGTAAAACTAATGAAATAAACATTCAGATAAGTACTATCTCTAAATTTGTCATCGATATGATGCATTGACTGAATTCATAGTTTAACATTTAAAATGTTTTCTTTTAAAAGGAGTAAGGAGGAAATTATGATACATTCTCAGAATCCTATGTACTTTTATCTTGGTACTGTTGAATTTGTTTTCCTAGAAGACTCAAACCTGTTGTTAGCTTACTTAGTTATTGTCAATCTATTCCTAAAATTAACCAAAAATGCATTCAGAGATGCCTATTGCTGCTTTGGTTCACATTTGGTCATCATTATTGCTGATTTTGTGAGGTTTATGGTAGCTAGGAGATCTAAGCTCATTTTATGATATACTGAAAGAGTGTTTGAGATATTTCATTTGGTCTTTAGGACAAACTACTTTGGAAAATTTATATGTTAAAGTTGATTTGTTGAAAACTAATCTATCATTACCTTTTGTCCCCAGCTGTCTCTCTCATTCTACTTGATCCTTGTTCACAGTTCACAGTGAATTTACTTTAGCCATCCTTAAGAGAGCAATATAATCTTTAATGTTTGAAGTCTATGGCTTCTTAGTTTCTTTTTCTGAGTACAAAAAAAAAATCTGCTAAAGGATTGGCCTTTGCAACATTCTGGCACCAAAAAGTTAATTATCACAAAGAAAGCTTATGAATTCCATGTATGACTTCCCTTAAAATACTAATTTGAAAATTCCTTTGATCATACACTATTGGGACTCATGTATCTACTCCACTAACTTCCTTAGGTCTTCTTTATTCAAAATGAGCTGAAAGCCTAGGGGTTAAGTCAATCACTAGTCAAATTCTTTCTTAGGTTGTACACTACTGTTTTTATATCCTAAACCTTCTGCCATATGATTTATTTCAAACATCATTTTAGCTTCCAGGTGAATCATCAGGCTAGAGATTAAAGAAAAAATAAGCTGCAAAAGGCCTTAAGCATTCAGAAATTTGTATGCTTCTCTGAAGCTTGTTCCTATACAAATGTATTTCTAGGAGCTCTTGATTTCAATCAGGCAAATAGCCTAAAAAGGGTAAGAGAAAAGATGAATGTTTAAGCCACTGTTTCTTTAAACTAGATTAGAAGGTATAGCAGTTAGTGAACTTTCCTAGTATGTGATAGGAGTCAAATAATTTTTCCATTAATGTTGCCTTTAGCCTGGTATGTGTAATAATAGTTACTGTTCACATTTATATGATATTTTAAAGTTCACAAATCTTTTTTTGCACAATAGTCCACTGAGATAGAAAAATTATTATCCCCATTTGATAGATGATAAGACTGAAGAACAGAGAGTTTAAGTAACTAATTCAGGACTATAAGTAAGTCATCCCAAGACTGCCTATTCCATGTTCTTACTTTCACAGATTTCCTTGTGATTTTTCCCTTTCTCCCTTTTCTTCTAGAATCTCTCTCTCTCTCTCTCTCTCTCTCTCTCTCTCTCTCTCTCTCTCTCTCTCTCTCTCTCTCTCTCCTCTTTCCTCTCTCCTCTCTTCTCTCTCTTCCTCCTCCTCCCCCTTCTCTTTCTCTCTCCCTTCTCTCCCCCTCTCTCTGTACTCCTCTACTCTCTCTTTCTCTCTCTCTCTCCTTTCTCTTCCATTCCTTCCTTTCTTCCTCCCGTTCTCCTTCCTTTTATTACAGTATTTCTTTCTAAGTTTCCAAATGATTTGGAAGAATAAAAGCTTTGTTCCTCAATTCATAGACTCTTAGAACTAGAAGAGACATTATCTAGACCATACTCCCTCATTTTGCAGGTGAGGAAACTGAGGCCCAGAGAAGTTAAATGACTTGCTCAAGTTCCCATGGTGAGTTAACAATGACAGAGTTGGTGCTAAAAATCAGGACTCCAAATTCACAATCCACTTTTCCTTCCATTACATCATCCATCTTAAAACTGACTCATTTAGAACTTAACTCTTCTAATTTCATTGAAAAAAATCCATTATGTTTTAAGATAAATTTCATACACTGCCTTCAGATCATGAAGCCATATAAATGTTTTCATACTATAACAGTATTAGCGACAGTATGTTCTGGAAAGTAATCTCCAGCCACAGAATATTTTATGGGCTCTAATTTAATTAAGCTTCCTATGCTACTTTTAAGGATCCTAAATCCTGTGCTCATAGTAACATTATCCTTCAAATAGAGAGAACCATTCCATTGGTAGTCCATTTTGTAGCTTTCTACAGATTTGGAAAACAACGGCAAAATTGAAGTTCTCTAGTCTTCTTAATCAATTTGATTAAGTAGATCATTAACTCATTTCAAATTTTAGAACAAAAGATTAACCCTTAACCTGAAAAACTTTCAACAAAAGGAGATGGTTCTGAAATAGAGCAAGATCCAAGTATACATTATTGTCTTTTAGAGATACCCTTGCTCTACATTTAGCCATTAAAGGAGGTTCTAGAGGTATTTTTTTAAGTTTCTAAGCTTGGCCATTTATCCTGAAATTTGTTTCTATTTTTAAAAATTTAAATCATGTAGTTGTTTTGGCCCACAGTGGACCACTGGAGTCATTCTAACATTAAATTTCTTTCAAAATAGTCAAAACAATCTAGCTAGCTATACACAGCAGCATGACTGGCAAGGTGCTAGAAATATCATTTATTCTAATTGGGCTGATTAGTTGTACTTGAACTTAGAAGAGATCATCTATTCAGTTCATTTCTACACTTACTAAGCACTTTCTTGTGTGTGTGTGTGTGTGTGTGTGTGTGTGTGCACTTGCGCATGTGTGTAGAGCATTTTATGATATCCTAGGAATGCACAAAGTATATGAGATACAGCTGCTGAGCCAGCAGGACATGGTGGTCTATTAGAGAGTTAGTCTTGAAGCCAAGAGGATCTGCATTCAAATTTTGCTCCTGACACCTACTGTTTGTGTGACCCTGGACTTATCACTTAGTCTCAGTGTTTTAGGCATCTCTTTAAGATTATGAGTTACAGAGAAGGTGCCAACTTACTTTGGTAAAGGGAGTTTCCTCACCTGGGAGTTCCCTATACCAATCAAATTACAGGTCCAATCTTTACCTCTATCTTGCTCATTGTCGTATGGAGCTGGGGGAAAGAGATAAGACATTACAATAAATGGTAGAATTTGATAAGTACAAAAGAGAACTTCAAATTTTATCTGAAATGATATGAGAGGAAAAGACTATTTTAGACTGAAAAAAAGGGAGGATAGGGTAAGGGAAGCCTTTGTGATAGTGATGGCATCTGAGTTGAATTTGAAGGAAGGGAGGAATTTCAAAAGGAAAAGGTTGGGGGGGGGGGGCAGAGGGAGTCCATTCCAGGCATAGGGAATGGTATGAGCAAAAGCATACAGAAGAGAGAGTGTAGACCAATGATTCCCAAAGTGGGCGATACCGCCCCCTGGTGGGTGCTACAGCGATCCAAGAAGGCGGTGATGGCCACAGGTGCATTTGTCTTTCCTATTAATTGCTATTAAATTTTTTAAAAAATTAATTTCCAGGGGGCTAAGTAATATTTTTTCTGGAAAAGGGGCAGTAGGCCAAAAAAGTTTGGGAACCACTGGTGTAGACCAAGGACAGGTAATATATGACAGAAGATTCCCAGGTAGCTGCAATGTAGTATATATAGATGGGAGAAGTGTGACTTAAAGCTGAAGTAGAACTCTGGAGTCATTTAGTCATTCCACAAACATTTGCTAGCACTTAGAAGTACCAGACACTGTGCTAATCACTAGAGATACTAAGAAAAGCAAATTAAAAAAAAAAATCTCTTCCCATTAGGAGTGTACATTCTTGAGTAAAGTAATAAATGTGATAAGAACCATGCACAAAGATTGCTTGAGGAATGGTATGAAGGATTTAGGTGGACAGGGAAAGCTGGGTGTTATTGTTCAGTTGTTTTTCAGTCATGCCTGACTCTTCATGACCCTCTTTTGAAGTTTTCTTTGCAAAGATATTGGAGTGGTTTTCCATTTCCTTCTCCAGTTTATTTTACAGATGAGAGAACTGAGGCAAACAGGGTTAAGTGACTTGCCATGGGTCTTGCATCTAGTGTTCGAGGCCAGATTTGAACTCAGAAAGATGAGTCTTCTGACTCCAAGCCCAGGATTCTATTCACTGAACCACCTAGCTATCCAAATAGTTTGGTGATTTTCATAAATATTAAAACAAGAGCTACTAAGAGTCTGAGTCTGTTTGGTGGCAGTATGAGTGAAGATCAAGGGAAAGAGGAGTAAAATCAGTAAGCATTTGGAATTGATTTGATACAAGAACTAGGAAAGAGCCAAAATGACTCTGATTCAGGGGCTGTGTGCAGTGTCATCATAGGTTCATAGATTTATATGTACAAGGGACCTTTGAAGTTATTCAGGTCAACTCCTAGGCTTTACAGATGACAGAACTGCAAACAAAATAAGATAAGTGATTTGGTCAAAGTTACACAGGTATTAGGTGGCAAAACCAGCCTTCATATCTTACTGCTAACTCTAAATCCAGTGTTCTGAAAATGCTAAATTCCATTTGGGGCATGTTGATCTTAAGGACCAGTGTTACAGGGAGCTGGAAGTATTCAGCTAACAGGAGGGGAATACAAGCCTAGCACTGGGGAAAGGCTGGAATTTAAGAAATGTGATATAGTGGAGGTGTTACTACTATGTGACGATCATGGAAACCTAAGCAATGGAGAAAATTGCAAAAGAGAGTGTGTACAAAGAGATGAGAAGAGGATCAAGCAACAAACCTTGGGGTAATCACCCAACATTTCAGGATGAATCAGTAAAGAAGACAAGGTGGGAGGATATCCATGATGTCAGAGCAAAGAAACCAGAGGAGAAAGCGTGTACAGTGAAGTAAAGGGAAGAGCTGCAGATAGGTCTAAGAAAAGAATGACTGAAAAGATCTCATTAGATTGGTAAATAAAAAGGTTATTTGTTAAAGACAATAGTTTCAGCTGAGCAGAAGGGGTGGAAGCAGGTCTGCTAGTATCCACTCCTACACTGTCTGATAGTGCCCACAGGATATTAATTCATAATCCCACCAATATTACCTTTGACTAAAAAGTTTCTTCCACATATTTTGACACATTTATATCACTTACTCTCAAATGTACAATTCTGTATTTCTAATCAGAAAGACCTTGATTCAGATCCCACCTCTAACATTTAAAGTTTTTTATTTTATTTTTTAAACCCTTGCTTTCTGTCTTAATAACAACTCTAATTCAGAAGGACAGTGGCTAGGCAAACTGAGTTAAATGACTTGCCCATGGTCACCAGAAAGTGTCTGAGGCAAGATTTGAACCCAGGTCCTCCTGACTCCACTGTGCTCCCTAGCTGCCCCTCATAGTTGTTATCTGTGTGACAAGTCACTCATCCTCTCTGAGCCTTTCTCTTAAGATGTATACATTCAGGGGGCAGCTGGGTAGCTCAGTGGATTGAGAGTCAGGCCTAGAGACAGAAGGTCCTAGGTTCAGATCTGGTCTCAGACACTTCCCAGCTGTGTGACCCTAGGCAGGTCACTTGACCCCCATTGCCCACCCTTACCACTCTTCCACCAAGGAGCCAATACACAGAAGTTAAAGGTTTAAAAAAAAAAGATTTATACATACACATATATACACATACACGATCACAAAACTTTAACTAATTGGTATAGAATTTATTCGAAAATTCAATGACAAAGATCAAGATAATTGTTATCTTCTTTTAGCATTGGGTAGAAATGGGGTAGTTTTCAGTTCAGAGCTATTTTGTGAGTATATTATGACATTTAAACTCTATCCTTGATCGTAGTTACTTGTGTCAAAGTCTTATCTCCCCCATCAAATTATAAACTCTGTTAAGGGCAGGAATCATAGCTTGCTCATCTTTATATCATATATAGCACCTAGCCTAAGGCCTTCCACATAATAGGAGCTCAACAAACTAACTACTAACTTCTTATCCTCTTTTGATAATATTTCATTTACTGTCAAGTCCAGAAAAGAAAGATCAGACTTGTAACACAACTGCATAGACCTTCCAAGCAGGCATGATCTCTGCCTTCTTAAAATATTCTGTGTCATGTTAAATTACCTTTCCATCATGGTGGTCTGTCAAATGAAAGAGCATGCCATCTCTCCAGATTCTTGGCTCTCCATTGGAATTCTCTCTTCTGCTATTCAGTGTACCTCATTCATCACATCTTTTCCAAGGGACAAGGAGTGGCTTTTTTGTGTGGTTTGAGTGATTTTTTTCCCTAGACTATTAACTGCCTTAAACCTTCCTGTAGATTTTAGCTTTCTTATTTTCCAATATAATATTGCAGTCACCAAGAAACACAGACCTCTTTTCTCCCTTTCAGGTATATAGCTTATTCACACTCTAATCTCATGCCTCGTCACCATAACTATATTGGATACACCATTAAGACAGAATCCATTAATGAGAGAGTGCATAGAAATCTACATAGCTTTTTAAAAAAATAGTATTCCATGAAGGCATTCAATTACATCATTAAAGACATGTAATTACTAATATTACCTATAGCTGAAAAATCGTATAAATAACACGTATGGAATGAAACTTTTCACCTAACAACCTGACACTTAGCAAATGAAAATAGGGTCGATGATATTATTGTTATTCTTAAAATCATTTGAATCAAATGTGAGTTTGTATTGATGAAACTTGTAGCTACATATATGTTATGATTATATGTCTTGCTATTGCATGACACATTTCTGATTTTTGTTGTGAAGCATCAGACTGATAAGTAGTTTTTGTCAGTTCTATTTTGGAATCAAACTTTTAAGCATGGCAGCTATGGAAGGTGTTGAAGGCATTCCAGTGCTATTTGTGGCCTGGAATCAACCAGATGTGTTTAGGCTTGGCACTGGTTTCAAGTTCCAAACACTGGTTAGAAATTGCCTAGGATGCCAAAGGAAATAACTGCATTCTGCTGCTGAAGAGTACTTTAGCACTCAACGAGTAGCTGACATCTCATGGAAAACTTTGTGGGGGGCAGGGAGGGAATCCTGTTTGGAATCAATTTGGCCT
>NC_058132.1:286113613-286166579 GCF_016433145.1 Gracilinanus agilis
CCAGGATGCTTAAGAACATCAGGAGTATAGTAAGTGCCCTAGAGATATAGTCCACACAAACATGCATGTGTATATCTGGAGTGTTGCACATTGAAATAAACACAGCTGCATTTATTTGAGCATGTGATCCCATGTACATGTAAAAACATTCCAACAAACACACTCAGTGGATTTATTTGAATATGCAATGGGGCAGTTATTCAAATAAACGTGCTCAGTGCAATTATTTGAATCTCATATAGCATGTTCATCAATCACAGCTCTCCATTAAATAAAAAAACAACAACAAAGAATTTACATGGAAAAATATATGTGAGTACAACCTGATTGTTGAGATTTTATAGGGTAGCCAAAGTTATGACTCCCTCATTAACTCTAAGTCAGCTACACTGCATTCAATGACATTTTTTCCTGATGATTGATTGGCTCAACAGTCACTTGAACATTTGAACAGAATGACCACAAGATGAAGATCCATATAATAATGAACTTTCCAAATCTGAAATGTATGGAAATGTGAAATTTTTCTCTTTCAAGAACAGAGTAATTCCTCCTAGGCATTTTAGATCAAGGGCACACTGGTCAAATTATTATGGCTCTAATTAGCACTCCCATAAACTGCAAGATTTTTTTTTTACGTGCAACAAAATGGCACATCCCTCCATTTGAAAACATCAAATAAATCATAGCTGATTCATCTGAACATTTTAAAACATTGATTAAATCTTATGACATGTATGTGTACCAAGAAATCATCTAGGTGTACCAAGAGCTGATTTATGCTTCTCATAAATATGTACTGACATAACCTAATATACTAAAATGTGGAGGGGCTTTTAGTCATTGAAAGCTGCATTGTGTAACAAAGATGATGAAAAAGACATGACTTCTGCCCATCTTTAAAAAAAAAAAAAGACTAATATTCAGACTGAAGGCTTAACCTTGGTTTTATTCAATTAAAATTGTTAAACTGTGCACAGTGATTTTTTTAGAACTTGAAACATTTGTGATGTTGGCTGTTGAAATCTTTGTTACCTTCGCTGTGAGTTGGAATTGTACATATTTAGTAAACCATGCAGACAAAACAAACTTTTTAGACAATATTTTTACTGGAGAGTTTTCTTTTCCTGTATTACATGTTTTAAAATCTCCCTTCCCAAAATAAAAATGTCAACCCCAAATTTGAAGAGGTATAAAGGAATGACTGCTTCCTTTAGAGCTTAAATATTTAAATAAACAATAAGATAATCAGCAACATGCTTTCTCTTGGACTAGTAGGTCGTGTCCAGTTTGGGTTGTTTTTTTTGGTTTTGGGGGCTTTTTTGTCTGAGGTTTCAGAGGACCTTGCTGCCTCTGCTTTCAGGGTTGCGGAGGTTCTGTTAATCTCTGAATCAAACAAATGTTTGATGACATAATCTTCAAGTGGACTCTCGCTGCAAAAGGAATGTAGGATAAACCTAGGATGTAGAACTATATGACACCAAGAATTGCACCAGGTGAAACTCCAAAAATCCTCCAAAACTGTTAATGAATCTCACAGTTCCCACTTGGCATGGGTTCAAATAGACAAAATTTCTAATGACTTTAATTAAAGAAAGCAATTAGTAAAAAGAAAACTTGAATATCAATCTGAAACAATTGGACTTTGAGGCTTCTTTAGAAATTTTCTTTTCCTATTTCTGCCTATGATTCTATGGGCATCATAAATTCCAGTGACTGAGGTTTTTAAAAGCACTCAGTCAAATGTCTGGCTTTGAATAGGTAGAACATGCCTGCCAGGTTTGGAATGAAGGATAAGCCCCCAAAATGTTAAAAATAGACTATTGCCCTGGCAGGAAATTCAGCATTGGCAAGCATAGGACTTAGAAGGAGCTGATATTACAAAAGGAAGTGTTCAGAAAAAGACTTATATTCGTGTTCTGACCACTTTCAGAATGAGAAAAAGATCAAGGGAGCATGTAAAGTATGTATGTGTGTGTGTGTGTGTGTGTGTGAGTTAAGTGTATTTGTGTCCCCAGGTTTATCTACACTTTATATCATTTGCCAAGTTAACACAGAACTAGCACGCACAGGTGTGAAAGGGGGAGGCCTTGAAATAAGTCCTTTTGAGACTTTCTGTGCTTTAAATTTTTCCCTATGGGGAAAACACTAGAGGGAAAACATTAATATTGATAGAAGGATGGATCAGTCCAGAGTGTCAGAAAAATGTTTTCTCTTCATGCCAAAATATTCATGATCATTAAATAGAAAAATTATCCAAATGATTGAATTATCTTAAAACATTTTATAAAAAATCTGAATTCTCTCGTCCTTGTGCTTAAAAAAGAAAGAATTATTTTATAATTCCCTAAATAGTTACCTTTGGGAATCCAAAAGCCTCATTATGTCATTTATTCTGGCTTGCTTTAGGAAATGAAGCCAGCTATCTCCAAATTTTCAAAGAAAAAGGATAGGAAGGATGGGGGGAAAGATCACTTTGGAAAGAAAATGGTTAGAAACATCCCCAATCTCAGTGAAAGTATTAGGGTACCTTGAATGACCACAAGTGGCCCAGAACTTGGTTTTCACATCTCCTCTAAAACAGACCACTTCCAACACACACACACACACACACACACACACACACACACACACACACACACACACACACACACACACACTGTTTCCCCAATACTGCTCTGTCAGACTGGATCAGTACAGATGTGAAAGGGAGAACACCATCTATTGAATAACCCTCAACCACTTCCTGAAGCACTGAAATATTCTTTGGAGGTCTACCACTTCGTTATTGAACATGCTTAGAAAGTGTGAGCTCACAGGTTTCCGGTGGAAGGTACATCAAAGCAAGAAAAAAAAGAAAGGGAAGTAGAAACCATGCTACCCAACTTTTTTAACCTTCTAAATGGATTGATGGACAGAACTGGTTTAGGTATAAGTTGTTCTAGCAGAGATGTAAACAGTCAATTCTTTTTTGGAAGTTATAGTTAACTGTGGACAAAGTTATAGTTAACTGGGCAAAGACTATGAGGTTTTGTTTTGTTTTGTTTTTAACAACTTGAGACACTTGAGATGTGTCTTTTGAAATCTTTGCCTTTGCTCTGAATAGCAATTTTATATAATTAATAAAACAAACAGACAAAACAAACCTCTTAGACAACATTTTCATTGGAGTTTAACTTTCTGATATTACATGTTTAGAAATCTCCCTTCCCAAAATATAAATATCCACTCTAGGTTTGAAGAGGTTCAATGAAGTGATTGCAACCTCTAGAAGTCAAGTCTATTTGTTGACAATACATTTTTGATATTGATTTTTCATCCAAATGGCTTTTCATTACTGTAGGGAATCCTTCTCCCTCCCAGTAAGGAAACTCCCCTCACCATTACAGATTAGCAATTGCCCTTCAATTTATAGGCTTAAAGAGTTATGTGGGGAAACTAAATTAAACCCTGGGTCACATAGCCAACAAATGTCAAAGGCAGGATTTGAACCCAGTTGTTCCCATCTCTGGGGTTGATCTTCTATCTGCTATACCATGATCTCTGATCATTAGCCAAAAAAAAAAAATCCACAAGGGGAAAGCATGTTAATTCAGTTTAAAATTAACTGTGAATATGTTAACCATTAGTTCCAATCAGAATAATATGAGTTTGAGTTTAGATTCAACTGTGATTGCAAGTATTAAATAAATATTTTCTGCTTTGCCTAGAAAATAAAATAGTGATAAAATGGTATCCAAACACACATACATACACAAATATATATATGAAATATATATATATATATACATACATATATATATATACAGAATTTCCTTTAAGTAGCTATTAAGGCCACCATGCATCTGAAACCTCCCAAACCCAAAAAGGCCTATAACAGTTATAAACTCTTTTATAGCCTGTCTGAGTTATAACCTAGTCCAAGCCTAAGATTGTTTCAAGCCATGTTCTAATCCGACAATAAAATTCTGCTATGAGCTAGCTTAAGAGCTAATCATAGTCATAGAATTGTAGATTATATAACCACCCAGGATCTTTTTTGGAAGTAAGAAGGGTAATATAAATTTTAAACAAATAACAACTAGTCTCTCTAGCTCCAGAAGTCCCATGATCCGCTGGACCTCAAACCTGGAAAAGAACATTTTGCTCAACTATATCTCACTGTTTACAGATGAGAGTGAGGCCCAAAAAAGCACCCAGAAAAGTGCCTGGCCCTAAGCAGTCCCTTAACAAAGGCTTGTTTATTGATTAAAGATCTTGCGGTTATTGATGGAGCTGGGATTAGAACCCAAGGCTCCTGGCTTCCCATCCAATACATTCTCCATTATGCCATTCTCTGATGCAAGGAGGTTGTGGCATTCTGGGCACAGGAATGATTCAGGGGAGGGAATGGAAGCTATTTATGTTAGGAACCCTGACCGTATTACCAGGATATCATTATATCATTTACATGCTGTCAGATGTTTTGCATGCTGACAGGTCATAACTATGTTCCCCCGTGAATAAGACTCTATTAACTAAGGGGGATAGAGAAATATCTTCTCTCTTAGAAAGCACACTCTTTTTTTAAAAAAGGGGGTGTATAGAACACATATTTGGTCTCCCAAAGATGTTACAGGATCATAGGATTAGAGGCAGGAGGGATCTGGGAGGTCATCTTGTCCATCCCACATTGTTTCATGAGTGAGAAAACCAAGGACCAGAAAGTTAAAATGACCTGCCTGAAGTGGCACAGCTAGTTAATGGGCATAGAACTGAAATGGAAATTGAATCCAGGGCCTGCCTCCAGCTCTAGTCTCTCAGTTGCACCACATTCTTAGATTCAATTAGGAGGCTATAGTTCTACCGAGTCTATTAACAGCTCTCCATACAAGCCAACTGTCTGTATTCTCAATACCAGTCATTCTTCTTCCCCTCAATGAATTTCATGAATCTTGTGGGCACCACAAGACAAGGAGGAGGAGGAAATATGTAGTAGGTGTATGCATAGTAACAGGAGCAGCAGGGGATTCATAAATCAAGAATGGAAAAATTGAAACAGAAATAGATCATAGATATTTAAGACTGGAAGAAACCTTCAAGATCATAGAGTCCAACCCTCCCTCATTTTATGGATGAGGAACTTGAGGCCCACCCAGAGTGCTGAAGTAATTTGTTCAAGGTCCCAAGGCTAGTTACTAGAAGAGCTGGGAGTGGAATCCACATCTCTTGCTTCCCATTCCAGCCTTCTTTCTATATTGCATTGCTTCCCATATTGGTGTATAAAATAAATTCACTGTAAAACATTTCTTGGTCAGCCTGATTATCTCCAATTCATGGGTGTCTTCAAATAGTTTCGAAGATATAATTCAGGAAGCATGGACTGTTTGAGCTAGAAGGAATCTTAGAGATCATATGATGCAACCAACCTCCACGTTTTACAAATGAGGCAACTAAGTTCATTAATCCAAAGCACTTCCTATTTAAGAGAAAAGAAAAAAAGAGAAAATGAAGCTTAGTAATATATTGTTCATAGTCTGCCAATAGGAGAGAAAAAAAAATGTAACCCAGGTCCTTAGGTCTCAACAAGAATATCTTGCTTATCGTGGACCATGATTTTCCAACCTGGAAAAAATAGATATCGGTTGACCCAAATATAATTGGCATCTTGGCCATTTAAGTGACTTCTACAGCAAAATAGGATGCTTGTAATATTTAACAACCAGCTCTTGGGAAGAAAAATGTGTATACAACTGTTTTAAGCTTAATTTTCATTAGTAACATTTTTCTCCATCATTTCCTTACATGTAGACAATGAAACAATGAATCAAACTCAGATTTTGAACATTTTCTGATTTCTAGGGTATAAATGCTCATGCTGGAAATTTAATAATCAGCTCTTTCTACCCTGTTTGAACTGGCTCCTGCACACCCCAACCCCAGAGGGAACTTTGCCAGTCACTGCATCTGGGAGAAAATGCCCCCCAGATGCCCTCCTCCTTTGGCAGCAGTACTACAATGAATCCTCTGCAAGGGTCATCAGCTTTCTCCCTTCTCCCGAACTTATAAACAACAACAACAACAAAAACTCAACAACCCAGAGAGCTGTGAGAAAAGCCAATAAGAAGTAAGGAACATGCAGCAGGTGGTACCATCTGTGCCCGTCTCATTCCAGCCAAAACAGTCTGCTCCCTAGAGCTCCCAGTTGTGGAGAAGGGAAGAGAATCTGACAGAGACAGAGTCAGGGGAGGGGGCGTGGGAGGGCGAGTGCAGAGGCTATTATTCAAATACTGAGTCTGTTGGGGAAAAGTAGATTACTGATGCCAGTGAACTATTATCTCTCTTCTTCTCTCTATACAACCACTGTGGGAGATTCCTCCAAAGTCAAGCTAGCTGGCAAGCATCAAATCCCACACCTGTGAGACAGACACAGAGGCATCCTCGTGAGTCTGTCACCACTGGGATGGGAGGAACAAGCATTCCATAGTAGGACTAGATCAGTGTAGCCCACCACAAAAAGCAAAGGGGATAGGTGAGGGGAGAGTGTTTATTATTGGGTTCCCCACTCCCCAGAAACCCCAGTTCCTTCTCTTTCCCATAGTCTTCATTGGTTTAAAATAGGTTTATATGCCTGGATTCTGTGTGTGTATGTGTGTTCCTGTCTCACTTGTGGGACTCTCCTACCAGTTTTATTCATTTCTCTGACCTACTTGCAGGCATGGGAATGCAAACAGTTCCAAAGATGAATTAAATTACATATAGCAAAGATTTTTTTCTTCCTTTTTAAAAAAAAGTGTTAAGTTCACCTAAAGAGAGCAGAAACACAGAGTTGGCTTTATTCATGGGCGTCTAGGCAGCTGTGATGTGAGGAACACCTGCTCAAAAAAAAAACACAAAACAAAACATAAAGCCCTCCCCCATTGGCCTGTCACAGGGCTGGGCATTTCCACCTGCTCCTTTTGGGGTGAGGCATTGTCACTTGAACCCCCTCACCATTCTCAATCCATTAAAATATAAATTCCTAGAAGGGGTGACACATTCACCTATTATCACCCATTATCACCTTAGAGTGTTGATAATGGTTTATCAGTTCTTTAGCAGAGATCAGGGACCTGAGAAAATTGGTCAGGAGGCAGATATTTTTGGTGGAGGGAGAAAGAAAGAAAATGGAGTATCATAATGAGGGACCCTGGGTCACCACATGGAGGAACCCCAGGTGCCATTGTGCAAGGTCTTGAGTGTCCCAATAAAGGACCCTGAGTGGCCTTGTTACCACTGGATGACACACCTCATATTCTTCTCTGCCTCTCTTTATGTATCCTGCTTTACATACTCTTCCCCCTAATAATACCTCGATATCCTAGGAACAAGATATTCCATCTCAGCTCTGGGCATTTCCTCTAGCTGTCCCCCATGTCTGGAATACTCTCCCTCTCCATCTCTACAAACTGGCTTCCCTGGTTACTTTTGAATCCCAGCTAAAATCCCATCAAAAAGAAAAGAGAAACTTTTCAAACACCTCATAATTCTAGTACCTTCCCTCTTAATTATTTCCCTTTTATTCTGTGTATATAGAGCTTATTTGTATAATTTTGTTTACTTGTTGTCTGAGTAAGATTGTGAGTTCCTTGAAGGCAAGGTTTTTTTTTCTGCCTATCGTTATATTCCCAAAACTTAGCACATTTCCAGGCACATAGTAGTCACTTAATAAATGTTTATTGACTGACTGACTGACTATTGGGCTCATAGGAAAAAGTGATGGGAAAAAAGTGATGGATTGGAGGAGCTGAGTAGAGGGAAAGAAGGCACGGAAAATAGAGGTGATCAGAGGCATTCAAAGCAAGCTGGTTTTGAAGTTAGAAACTTCTTAAGGGTTTTAGATTTCATCTTGTGAAAAGAGGATCATTTCATCTTGAAGAACAAACCCTATCCCCTCTGTGCTTATAATTTAAAAGATAAAACTATCAGGAGACATGTCCCTCTTGTTAATTTCAATATGCATGTCATCAGGTAAAAATACAAACTGCTTGCCACTTTTCCCAATTGTCTTCTGCAAGGTAGTCTTTTTAATTAGGATAATTAATTCTTATTACAAAGGGCACCAAAGTGCACCCATTATCCCTCTATTTCCTGTATACAGTGTTTTCCTGGCTTGCTGCTCTACATGGTGTCCATTAACAGTAATGGCACCAAATGATTCAGAGATCACAATTTCAGTAAGTTCAGAGACTGTGTCTGGAGCCAGGACTAAGAACAAGGAAATGGGAAAGGAAAGCATAGTATAGGAAGCAGTGTCAAAGGGTGGCCCAAAATAATAAAGGAACCAAAGGAAGAGAGGAAAAGGGTGTCGTACAAGAACAAAAGCCTTGATTCAGGTAGGAAACTTGGGGGGGGGGGGAAATACAGTAAAATTGTGTGTGTATGTGTGTATATATATATATATACACATACACACACATATACATACATATAGCTCTCTGTAGTGTTTTCCCTCAAGCTCTATGGTCTTATAGATCAAACACAGCAGTTCAAATCAATGAGCTAAACTCTCTCCGACAATTCACTACTGCTATAAAAATCTTGAGGAAGTTGTTTAACATTTCTGGTTTCCAGCTTCCTGCAAAATAGGCTATCAATGCTTACAAAACATTTATGTCACTGCTGTTTGGAAACAAATAAACCATTAAAGTCAATAAAGCAAATTGGGTATCTAGAGATAGCATTTTGATTTTAGCCTTCATTCCTAAGCAATTCACTCAGTTGACCAAAGCAGGGTATCAGTGAGACCAAAGTTATAGGGCACAATTTTCAAACTTGCCTGTTAATGTTCATGGTGGAGTTTGATGTATTTAGAGTCAGAGCACCTGGGTTCCTTTCTTGGTGCTTCCATTTACTACCCTTGTGACCTCAGGCAAATAAGTCATATTACTTCCCTGGGTCTCAGTTTGCACATCTATAAAATGAGAGATTGGGACTAGATGTCTTTTAAAATACCTTCTATTGAGTGATAATATACCAACAACCCAGATCAAATTGCATGTCAACTCAGGGAGGGGGCAGGGAAGAAGGGAGGGAGACAACATGAATCATGTAAATTTGGAAAACTTATGTGTAAATTTGTTATTAAAATAAAATAAAGAGAAAAATTAAAAAATGAAGTACCTCTAGGTTAAAAAAAAAAAAGGATCCTAGGAGCTCTGCTCTTTTCTTTGGCTCTACTACTAAAAACAGCCAACAATCTCACAGATTTGTGCAAGGGCAACAAGGGAAGAGAAAGAAGTTGCTTCTATACAAATCTATATCATTAATGGAAAAAAAAGAAGTCAAAACACACATACTCCTGAGTACTTTGTCTAAGATAATACCCCTATTCTTTTAATATTACAGCATTAAATATGTGTATATATACACATATATTTAACAGGCCTCAGAGCAGGAAGTTTCAAACAGGTTCAAACCATGTGTCTAACACATACTGGCTATGTGACCTTGGACAAATCATTCGAATTCAGATTTTAGATAGCTTTCTAAGATCATAAGTGCCTGGGAGTGCACTAAACTATTTTGGTAGAGAATATTATTCAAAGGAAGCTTCCTACACTGTTAAAATAAGAGGGGATAAGACATACACACACACACACAACAAAAGACAAATCACAGTACATATAAGGTAGAGCTCTAGCCAATGGCTTATGAGAAATTTCAAAGGGTATGGGACATTTTCATTTAGAAATATCAATGAGGATTGCATAGAGAAGTTGAGTTGGTTTCGCAGGGAAAGGAGAGATTTTAATAGAAGAGATGGATGAAAGCCCATTTATAGACATCTGTAATGGCTAATATCTGAGGTAGAAAAAAAAGGAAATAAGCACTTTTTAAATATCCACCATATGACAGGCACTATGCTAAGCATTTTACAAATACTTCTTATTTGATTCTCCCAACAACTCTGAAATGTAGATGCTATTATTATCATCATTTTAGGTGAAGAAAACTCAAACTGAGAAACATTGAATGTCCCAATTGCTCAGGGTCACACAGTTTATTTAGCATGTGGGAATTTGAACTCAGGTCTTCCTGAACTATGGACCTTGAGCTCTATCCACTAGAATTTGGAATATATGAATGGGGGGGGGGGGCGCAGCTAGGTAATGCAGCAGATAAAGTGCTGGACTTGCTTTTAGGAAAACATGACTTCAAATCCAACCTCAGCCACTTCTTAGTTCTATGACTCTAGGCAAGCCACTTAACCCTGTTTGCCTCAAAAAAAAAAAAAATAGAGTATGTGAAAGAAAAAGAGTATAATTGAAGGGGAGAGACTTGAGACAAGTAGATTCTCCAGCAGGCTATTACAATAGTATAGGCATGAGGTAATAAGCCTACACCAGAGTGTTAGTGTCAGAGAAGAGAAGAAGGTTTGTTCAAGAGATGTTGGAAAGGAGAAATCAACAGGCACTGGCAACAATTTGGATGTAGGAAATGAGAGGTACTGAGTAGCAAGAATGACTTGTTAGGTTAGAGCAGAATAAGTAGATTTGAGAATTATGGGCATAGAGGTGGTAATTAAAACCACGAGAGCTGATGAGAAAAGAGAGCCCAGAACAAAGCCTTGGATACCTATAGTTAGAAGGTATTATCTGGAGGAAAATTCAGTGACTCAGAGGAGTAGTCAGATAAGTAAAAGGAGAATTAAGAAAAAATGGTGTTCCCCAAAACCTGAAGAGAAGACAGGAAAAGGAAATCAACACTGTCAAAGGCTGCAGAGAGGTCAAGGAGAATGAAGATTGAGAAAAGGTCACTAGATTGGACAACTTAAAGATCTTTGGTAAATGGGGAGAGTAGTTCAGGTGGAATTATAAAGTTGAAAGTCAGAGGTAAAAAATTTTAAAAGACTGAAAAGAAAAATTGTGGAAGAGGCACCCATTGTAGACAGAATTTCGAGGCATTTGGCTTCAAAGAGTAGATGAAATAATATAGGATCATAGTTATTAGGGATGGAAGAATGAAGTTAAAAACTTTTTCTGGATGGAGGAAATAGGTAGTCGGGAATGAACCAATAGACAGGAAGAGACTGGAAATAAATGATACTGTGAAGATAGATGATAGATGGAGCAATCAGTTGGAGGAGATAGGATGGAATGGGATTGCTGTCAGGTTAACCTTGGTAAGGAATAAGGTCACCTCTTCATGTGAGCCGCAAAGGAGGAGGTGAGGAAGAATGGAGAAGAGGGAACTCATGACAAATAACCTCAATTTTTTCTGTAGAATATAAGACAATGTTCTCAGTTGAGGAGAGGAGCCACAAAAGATTTTAGGAAGGATGAAATAGTTTGGAAGAGCTTCTGTGGAGAGTGGGATAGTGAGTGATAAGATTGCCTAGAAGTAATGAAGAATCAGTTGAGATTGTGTAACATCTGTAGTGAATCCAATCAGAATGGTTGCATTTTTCTCTACCTTCATTCAGCAGTGACTGTGTAGTGGCAAAGGCAATGGATGGTGGGAGTGATCCAAGGCCAAGGCTAAGGGTTGGCAGAACTCAACATGATATGATAAGAAGTTAGAGAATCAAGAGAATAGAGTAGGGTGGAGCTGAACTGATTCAGCAGGGAGGTAAAATGAGGAAAAGGAGAGAGTGACAAGGGAAGATGACCTCAGAGTGAATTGATGGATTAAGGGATTGAAGTAACAGTGTGGCCAAAGAGTAAGGTTTGGTAGATAAAGACAAGAGGAGAGGTGAAAAGCCTATAGATTTTGGTCAGATCAGGGGATTTTTGAATTCTTATGGAGGTGGTGCATTTATGAGTGATGGCAAGATTAAGGGTATGACTATCATTTTGTGTGTCTAAGGTGAGGTAGAAGAGTAGGTCATGGGAAGTGAGTAGGTCGAGGAACTCAGTGGTTAGGGTGTTTGGGGACAAGCCATTCTATATGTTGAAGTCCACAAGTGTGAAGGCAGTGGTTGGGGAGGAGAGAAAAGTTGTGACTCATGTACCAAACTTATTGAGGAAGGAAGGGGAATGACCTAAAAGACTGTAGTCAACAGCCAACAAGATTTCAATTGAGTGGTCAATACTTATTAGCTGGGTGACCCTAGGAAATCATTAAACCTCTTTAATTCCCAGTATTCCCATCATTGAAATGAGCATAATATTACTACTTACCTCCCAAGACTATTGTGAAGATCATATAGTGGTGTACATAAAAAACTTTGCAAATCTCATAAATCTATGTAAATTTCAGGGATTATATGTTTTTGCTTATATAATAAGCAAAAGGAAGATAATGAGGACTTTTAGGTAGAGGAGTGGCACATAAGCAAGAATACTCTGACAGTGTAATGAAGGATGGTTTGGCTATGAATGGAATGGTGGCAAGAAGACTATTTGAGAGGCAATAATAATAGTTATAGAATTTTAAACAGAAAGGACCTTAAAGACTATTTCATTCAATCCTTTTATTTTACAGATGAGGAAGCTGAGATTGAGGCAGATTAAATTATCTGTTCCAGGTCACCCAATAACAAATAAAAGAGCCAGAATTCCAATCCAGTTCATCTGACTCCGTATGCTGTGTGCCATCTACTATGCCAACAGGCTAAGAGTGATAAGAACCTGAACTAGAGTAGTGACAGTGAAAGGAATAAGCTAGATTCTAGTATTATTGCAGAAAAAGAAATAGACAAGAAATGGCAATATTTTGAGCCTGGGGGACTGATGGTGACCTAACAAGAAGGGACAATTTGTATATGTGAAATTACCAAGGGAAACTGCTCTGTTATAGTAAAACAGGAGGGTAAAATGGAAATTGAAAGAATCCACTGATCACTTCCAGAAAGAGATCCATCAAATGAAAAATTCCCGGACTGTTATAGCCAAATTCCAGAATTCTCTGGTCAAGGAGGAAATATTGCAAGTAGTCAGAAAGAAAGCACCCAGATATCCTGGAATCAGAGTCAGAACCACACAGAATTTAGCAGCTTACATCTTAGAGGAGCAGAGGATTTGGAATATGATATTTCAGAAGGCAAAGGAGCTAAGATTACAACCAAGAATAATCTAACTAGCTAAAGTGAATATAATCATTCAGAGGAGAAATATGTATACTTAATAAATGAAGATTTTCAGGCCTTCCTGATAAAAATAACAGAGGTGAATAAAAAATTTGACTTTCAAATACAAGACTCAAGAGAAAAATAAAAAGGTAAAGAGGAAAAATAAATCATTAGGACTTTAATCATTTTAAACTGTTTAATTCCTATATAAGAAGATGACACAAGAAACTCCTAAGAACCTTATCACTATTAGGGTAATTAGAAGGAGTCTACATAGCCTGAGGGCATGGCTGTGAGTTGATTATATTAGGATGTTAAAAAAAATTAAAGTGTGAGAAAAGGGTTGCATCTGGAGAAGGGAGAGGTAAGAAGAAAAATCAGGAAAATTATTCCACATAAAAGAGAGACTTGAGGAAGAGTTTTTACAATGGAGGAAAACATGGAAGAGGCAACAGGCAATAACTGGGTATTCAGTTAGGTATGAAAATTTATCCAAGAAGGAAATAGCAGGGCAAGGAGATAAGATAAAGAAGGATATGATAAAACATCAGACAAAGGGAGGCAGTTGTCAGAAACAAAATAGACTTCAAGGAGGAACAAAGGAGAGCTAGAGGGGAGGGAAGGAGGAATGAGATGGGGGGAGAGAGAGAAAGAGAGAGAGAAAAAAGGGGAGGGGGGAGGGAGAAAGAGAGAAGTTCACTATTTATTAGAGAAATACAAGACCACCTCACTCCTATCATATTGACTAATATGAGAGAAAAGGGAAACAACAAATTCTGAAGGGAATGTGGAAATATAGGGACACTAATGTATTGTTAGTGGCTTTGTAAACTCGTGCAATCATTCTGAAATATGCCCAGAGGGCTATAAAACTGTACATACTTTTCAACTCAGCAAATTTAATAATGTCTATATCCCAAAGAGACAGAAGAAAAAGGAATACACATACACCCATGCATAATATATTTTTACAGTAGCTCTTTTTGCAGTGTTAAAATTTTTTTAATTAATTGAGAAATGGCTAAAGAAATTGTAGTATATGATGATGATAGGATACTTTTTTGGTACACGAATGATGAGCAGGATGGCTTTAGAAAAACCTGGGAAGAGTTACATGAATTGATGCAGAATGAAGTGAGCAGAACCAGGAAATTATTGTACACAGTAACAGCAATGTTGTAATGGTAATCAACAATAAAACTTAGCTACTCTGATCCAATACAACAGTCCAAAACAATTCCAAATGACTCATGATGAAAAATGCTACAAATCTCCAGAGAGAGAACTAATGAACTCTGAGTACAAACTAAAATATAATTTTTTCACTTTACTTTTCTTGTTTTTTTTCTGCAACATGGCTTATATGGAAATGGCTTTATATGATTTCATATGTTAAATTGATATCATAGTTCTTGCTTTCTGAATGGGTTGGGGAGGGGCTGGAGGAAGGAGAGAATTTGTAGCTCAAAATTTTTAAAAATGAATATTAGCGGTAAATATTTTTATATTGATAGAAAAAAAGTTTTTGTCTTGCATCCATTCACCCTGTGATGACCTTCTTTATTGTAAGAGGGATTGGGTTCATGATTAATGCTGTTCTAAAGTATATGTTTGGTAAGCACTAAAAGTGGAGAAAATATAATGATGAAAGCTATTGTCACATCCGGGACTTTGTTGCTTAATAGGATTGTATCAGCTGGATGTTTCCATACCAAAATAAAAGTACACTGCATTGATCATCATGTGTGAGTACATAGGGAACATAGTGAATTAAGGACAGTGCCCCCTATGACAATATGAACAGTTGTCATTTCTGTGAACTCTTGGAGTTTGGGAATGAAGTTTAATTTGTTTTATCTACCTATTTAAATTCCTGCATTTGATGGCATAAATGAATAAATGAGGTAAATCAGTATCCACATTGGAAAGGTAAAAGGGGAAATATGGGAAATATGAAAAAGGCTTACATGCCCAAATTATATGTACTAAAGAGTATTCTTTATACCTGAATGGAAACAGGAGGTATGATTTTGTCCTTCAACTCTATGCATTGCTAGATGTAATTATGTGGGAATTCCTACAGGTTTGGGTATTGGTAATAGCAGCTTCCATTTGAGGGTGATGATGTGGGGCAGCTCCCAAGAGGTTTCCAATCATTCCCTTTCTGAACAGAAAAAGATCCATCTCTAACCTGTGTTGGGGATGCTGTCAGTTCTAGAAGTTTCCAAGGCAGTGACTAGATTGGAAAGCAAGGTTGGGATTTGTAGAAATTGTAATTGGTTGATTAGGTAGAGAAAAGATAAAGGATAGTTTTAGATACTACAAATGTTGACACTTTTAGATTGGAAAATAAAACTAACTTTAATTATGTTCAGTCAAGAAATTTGTTTCAGATCCACTGCTTAATCCTATTTCTTTAAGTGAAGCAGTAGCAAAGACACTGGATTATTTTAACATGACCATATCTATCCCTGATCAAATCACTTAATTTCTTTGGACTTCAGTTTCTTCCTCTGTAGAATGAAAGTTTGGGACTAGAATTTCAGAGGTCCTTAACCAGGAATCCACAATTTTTCAAAAAATTTTTATAAATGTGTTTCAATATAATTGATTTCCATTGTAATTTTATGTATATTATTTTATGCATTTAAAAAACATTATTCTGAAAAAGGATACAAAGGTTCCACTAGATTGCCAAAGGGATTCCTGGCACACACACCCTAAAAAGAGAATAAGAATGCCTGAACTAGATATTCTCTGGGGTTACTTCCAACTCTAGAACCAAGACCCTTTTTAAACAGTATGATGGCTATCACCTGTCTCTCTCTTCTTTTTTGTCTAATTTTAATGGGAACATACATCTATGTAGAAATTCTGGGGACTCTATTCTCAGGGAGGTGGGCAAAAACTAAAGAAGACCTAGAGCAGGGGTCGGCAACCTTTTTGGCCGTGAGAGCCATAAATGCCACATTTTTTAAAATGTAATTTCGTGAGAGCCGTACAGTGCTCACAGCACGCGCTCCTGTAACAGTGCGCACTCATGTAATAGCGCCTGAAAAAAATTGACTTTATGGCTCCTGCAGAAAGAGCCATACGTTGCCAACCCCTGCCCTAGAGATTGCTTACTAAGGAATAGGAAGGTTATTCCCCTTCCATAAGAGTAGAGCACTTAGTCTGGTAGAAAGAACACTGATTATGAGTCAAGAGAAATGGGACTTAATTCCAGCTTCATAACATGTGACCATGAGCAAGTTAATTCCTATCTCTAGGCCTCAGTTTCCCCACCTGCAAAATATAGGTATTAAATTATTTTATCCTTAAATCCTCCTTCAGACTTAAGATCCTCTGAATCTAATAATTTTCAAAGTCTTCTAAATACTGGAAATCTCAAAAACACAAAGATCCAGGACAACCTCAAGGGACTGTGATGAAAAAGGCTATCTACCACCATAGAAGGAACTGATAAAATCAGAATGCAGATTGAAGCATGCAATTCTTCACTTTATATCCTCCCTGAATTTTCTTTAGTCTAAGCAAAACATGCCTTCTTTCATATTGTATGATGACATATGTACAACCTATATCATATTACCTGCTGTCTTGGGGAAGGTGGAGGTAGACAGAGAGAACATGGATTGTAAAATATAAGAAAATGATTATTTAAAATTGCATAGACATGCAAAAATAAAATAAAATGGGGGGAGTAGAAATAAATAAATTAATACTAGAAACTATAAGTTCCCCAACATGGGTTTAGGCCTGAGGCTAAGAAGGCAATAGTGAGATTTTCTTTACACAGAAGGGAGAATAAAATATTGAATGTGTTTGATCCAGAAAGGTGCTTTAGGGATATGCACAGGTAGCCTTAAGCAAAATCATAATTCTTAGCACCCTACCTAGTCCTTTCTACTCATTCAGGTGGCTGCCCAATTTTGTGGGTTATCATACCTTACATACCTACCACACCACAATAATATGAGAAATAGTAGAAAGGCTCATATAAGAGGCAAAAGGAAGAAAGAAATGGCTAGAAATAGGGAAGAGTAGAAAGGATCAGTGCAAATGGAAATTTGGAATTCTTATAAGCCTAATGATTTTAGAAAAAGGCAGAGTAGTGTGGTAGATGGAAAGCCAACTTCAGAGCAAAAAAGAAGCTGAGTTCAAGATCTACTTCTAACATATACTATCAAGTGTGACAATGAGTGAATCATAGAACCATTTACTGCCCTAGCCAATGCTCTAAAATTACATTAATAGATATGCATTGATAGAAGGAGAGTCTCCTCCCTAAAGGTCCTTATCCCAATGAAATTACAGGATCTAAAAAAAATTTTCTTTTTTAAGGTATCAGAAAATCATTTGCAAAAGTTGAACCAGTGGACAAACTTTACTTTCTAGAAAGATTCCTGGTCAGATCAATTTCCCAGATCACCACCAGATCCGCATGTAGCAGAGTTAATTTCTAATATTGACATCCCAGTGATTGATTAAACTATAGTATTAAAGAGGCAAAATTTACTGATAAATTAAGTACTGTTAAAAGGTAGCCAATACTTCCCAAATCCACTCAATAAAGGCACCCATGGCCATTAGTGATTTACCTCCAGATTCTGAAGAGAGACCATTGCTCTTATTTTCCTAGACTTGAATGTAACAATGGCTTTTAAGCAGTGTCTCAGAATGAGGAACATTAACTAAACAAGTAAGAAGAAGAAGCTGGAAAGTATTTGTTTTGTTTTTATCATCTCTCAAATTTCCTATTACCTCAGTTCCCTGATTGGGCTTCGCTGATGTTAATGATTTATAGTAATAAGCAGCAAAATAACAGCAGGTTTATGTGGGACCGAGGTAAATTTGGGTCTAACATGAGTAATACACCCTGCAGTGAAGGACAGTGGGAGGCATGAGAAAAGGTACTATTTCTATTAGAGAGTCTTAAATAAGGATTAAGGCCATATGCACATATCACAGAGTAAATGCAACCTATTGCTGCTACCTGCTGGTCCAGGCAAAATCTAACTAGCCCTTTGACTCAACTTGAAAGACCATTTTGTAAGCATATGTCCATGCTAGGTGTTTTGCAGAAGTGTCAGATAAGAGGCATAGCCTGCATGGTCAGGTGGGTAATATAGTGCTTGACAGTATTTTTTGAATACCCAGTGTGTTAGGAACACAGCATCAAAGGCCACTGAAATGTTGCAGAGGAAGTAGAAAATTCCTACCTGCCCTCCCAGGACTTATGGTTTAAAAGGACAGAAAAAAAAGTGAAAAAAAATATATATCATCGAAACAATCACACTCTTATTGACTAGGAACTTCAGTGAACTGAGAATTCTTGAGAACAGAATTTCTTGATTAATGAAGACCAACCAAAAATGTTTTGTTTCATTCTTCAAGGCTACGTTCTTGCCTTAGTATGTTTGTTTCCTAATAGGTGATAAATGAATACTTGTTTATTAATAACAAAGGATCTTAAGGTTCAAACTCAACAAATAAAATCGTATTAAGCAGTTACTTTGTACAGAGTGGAGAGGCAAGGTTGCATAGTGGATAGAAAACTTGTCCTTGGGAACCTGGAAGATACAAGTCCAAGTCCTGCCTCAGAAACATAGTTGCTGTGTGATCATGGGCAATTTATTTAACTGTTCAGTGCTTCAACCAATTCTTCCAGATGATTTGCCTATTTTCTTCAATGGAAGGAGTTTCCAGATGGGGAAACTTATTTACATAAATGAAATCTTAAGTCTTTTTTTTTTTTTAAACCCTTACCTTCAGTCTTGGAGTCAGTACTGTGTATTGGCTCCAAGGCAGAAGAGTGGTAAGGGTAGGCAATGGGGGTCAAGTGACTTGCCTAGGGTCACACAGCTGGGAAATGTCTGAAGTCTGATTTGAACCTAGGACCTCCCATCTCTAGGCCTGGCTCTCAATCCACTGAGCTACCCAGCTGCCCCCTGAAATCTTAAGTCTTGAGCACACATAAAAGATGAACATATTATGTTAGTCTCTATAGATTTACAAAGATGAAAAAAGGGACCCTGATTTGAGGGTGGGTCTGGGGAGGGGATATTGAGGCATGTACACAGACAATTAAAAAAACTGAATATGATTAAGCACATTTTCAATTCAATTTAATAAACTTCATTAAACATGTTCAGACATAGAGCTCAGTATGCTAGAGGCACAAATAAGAAAAAAGAAAGACAGTCCTTGCTCTCAAGGAATTTACAAACCAAAGGGGAAAGACAACATACAAAAAGAAGCCAAAAGGGAAGAGGAAACCACTATGGGCATGTTGTTGGTAGAGTTGAAACCAAGCAGAGATGCTGATGGAAAATGCAGTCAGCTGTAAAGTTCTGAAAGTTCAGAGTCCTCTATTTGTGGTTATTCATTTGCTTCAGTTGTGTCTGTCTCTTCTGGACCCCAGTTGGAGTTTTCTTGGCAAATATAATGGAGTAGTTTGCCATTTCCTTCTCCAGTTCTTTTTTATAGATGATGAAACTGAGGCAAACAGGGTTGGTGACTTGTTCAGAGTCACATAGCTAAGCTGATAATTGTCTGAGTCTGGATTTGAACTCAGGAAGATGAGTCTATCCACTGAACTATTAGCTATCCTTTTTTTCCCCCTCTACATAAAGGAAGGCTTTGGGAAGAGTTTACTGCTCCACTCCAGCCATCCAATCAGAAGATAAGGATAATAGAGGGGCCTGAGAAAGTATTGATTACCAAATACTGAATCATTCAGCATAGTGATGAGATTTCAGGTCATGAGCTTTCCACTTGGAATTAAAATCAAGCAGAGCTTCCTGAAGGAGAATAGAAAGTGAATTAAGTCATTAGGTGAAATACATAAACAAGATCAAACAAAACCACAAAAGATATATACTGGGAGGGATCCTTTTTTTCTTGAGAGAAATCAAGATGGGCTTCATAGTGGCTCCTCAATCAGCACTTAAGAGAGAGAAGGATTTCAGGGTGGACAGATGAAGATCACATGCTCCAGGAACAGGGAGCATCATGTTCAAAGGCAGTTCCTCAAGCTCATCATTCTGAATATCAATCCCCACTGACATGGACTCATCTGAAGTACTGAACTAAATGTACAACTACCTCCAGATGTAATTTTCTTCTTTTTTCTTTCTAATTTTTAAAGTAAAATCCTGACATTAGTTTATTTTCTGATGATTTGATTGTTTTTTCTGAAAGTTTAGCAAAGCAAAAATTAATCCAGTTAGACTCAGAATTCTAGGATTCTGTTCCCATCTATAAAACAAGAAACTTAGACTAGATCATTTCTTTGGTCTCTCTCTCAGCCTAAAAATTTTATGACTCTGATTTGGAGGACTCCATTTTGCTTCAAATGAGGTTACAATTCAATTGTTTAACATCTTCCTCTGGCTCCTAGTGAGTAACCCTAACTCTTTCTTTGACCTTCAGATTCTTGTAACTTGCTCCCTATTCAGATGAATAGTGAGTTCCTCTCAATTTCTTTGAACCTCCCCAAGCCCTAAGAGATTCTCTGAAATGGATATTATTAACCCATCATATAGTATTGTATGTCATGCAATTTGGGAGGGCATGGGAAGGTAGGAGGATTAGAGAAAAGTAAAGGAGCAGGGAGGTGCCAGGACCCCTAGAGAGAATTTTGTTTTCTCTCACTAGCCTAGGAATATTGTTAAGGAAGAAAGAGTGGTTAACAATGTCAGTCAGAGAAGTCCAAGTGGAGATGTGAAACAAGAGTAGGCCGTCTTATCTGTTGATTTTTAAATTGTCTCTGAATGTGCTTCTCTGAAGAAACATTAGGTAGTGACAGTCACAAGGCCAACCTTGGTGTAGGAGGCCTGGCACACACAGAATGTCTCATATTTCCATACGTTGCCTGGAAATACTTTCCCCCAGGGTTTTTACCCTATCCAACAGCCTGAACATACACTGGAGAGGGCCTCTTGCGAAACTGAGAGGAACTGAGAGAGGAAATGCTGAAGAAGAAAGCTGATGGTCCACATTTCAGGAAAAAGGTTTTGATGATGACTGTTCTTCAGACAATTTCAATTCTGATGAATCTTGGATTTTCTGTGGTAATTTTTTTAGTTCCCCTAAAAAAGTGAGTGAGAGTGGGGGATATACTTATGTTGCTCACAGTCTATGCTAGAAAATCTTTCTTGAATCAACAGTTACATTATACCCAGTACTATGCTCTACCCTCTACTCAAAGAATACTCTCGGAAACCTGGCTTAAAAAACAAATACTAGTAGTAATTCAAATTGCTCTCTTCTAAAATATAGCAAAATGAGTCAGGATTAATCCAGGTTACTTAAAATGGATGCAACTCTTTCCCTTCTTCCTCCCTACTTCTCTCTCCCTCCTCTCCATTCCTCCAACAATCTAAATAGGTGGTTTACAAAATCCTCCATATGAGCTATGCCTCCCTCTGATTGGGGTCCATGTGATGGGATAAATTACAGCTACAACAAAATCCTTATCTTTACCATTATAGAGCCTTTGATATTGGGGGTGTGGGGTCAGGGTAGAGTGATTTGAAAAGTTGACCCACTATCTAATGGATTCTATGCTAAAACAGTTTTTGTCTTGTCAAGACTCTAGTGTATCCATGGCATACTTTCTAGAGTTGCTAATGAATAACAAAAATCCAATAGCAATATCTGGGCCTAATCCACACTGGCTAATGAATTATAGGTGGTTAAATGAAGAGTGACTACAGGGCTTGGAAATAAATTTTTGTTCCTTTTTGGGATAGATTAGGTTCTAAGTAATCACATGCAAAGGAGCAGAGGATGGTGACTAGGGTTTCTCCACTTAGACTCTGACCTCTCACCTGAGACAACACACCATGAGTGACTTCCAGATGTAGAAGCCTGACCATTACAGATGGGGAAAGACTGAGAACTTATTATCCGTGAGTTACTAATAAGAAAAAAAAAAGGTATTTTCTTCTCATCTCGTCTCATCATTATCAACCCAAAGCAGATAGGAACCAATAACTTAAGGCATTTAGTGAAATATTTGCTCTATCTCTCCTTTCCTGAAAATGACATTTTGAAGTTTGCCTTTATAACAGGAACTACAAAGGCTTAACAAAAGGAACCACAACTGTATATCTAAACTGGCAGTATATTTGTATGGTGTGGAGTGATACATATGTTTACCGCCCTTGACTGGCTAAACTGTTCTCATTATCATGTCCTTATTTCCACTTCTAATTCTAGCAGAACTATTTCCCGTAAACAGGTCAGCTCTCTAACACTTTTGAACACAAGAATTCTTTCAAAATGCTGGATCCTAACTTTATTAAGCAATGTTTTCCCTAGATCTTAATTACAGCCCCTGAGGCACACACTTAACAGGTCCATCTCCATAATTGGGAAGAAAAGTAAATTTACCACCAATTCCAACTGCATCCTCTATATGGACACTTATGCCATCTGTGTTAAAAAAAAAAAACCCAAAACTTCATGAATTAAGAAAACATATCTTCATAGACAGTATTAGGAAATTGCTAAGCTCTTTAGTACAATACCAAAATAAATGATACTCCATAATGTTTTCAGCAAACCTTCCCAAGAAAACATTAAACTTACCCTGTAAATCCCATTTCCTTTCCTTCGTCATTGGTATAATTTGTGTAATTTAAAGAACAGAGAATCCAGATGTGATCATGTGAATGCTTTTGTTTGAAATGGATGGTCACTTCAAATCTTAGATATTAGCTGGGCTAAGTGGAGTGTCTGTAGGTGTGGTGGTATTTTAGACTGCTGAATCACTGGAGTTGGGCTGTGAATAGTTTTAGATAGTGACCAGCAGTGTTAGTGGCATTAATCAGGAAACCATATCCAGATGTCACACGATCTCCAAAGGCCATGATAATGCATCACATTATCTTTATTTTCCTTTCAGCCCACAAAAGCTAAAAGTGAACCAGCAACTCTATGCTAGGATATGATTCCTAAGAAAAATAAGTGACTTCAGTCATGTAGCAGTTCAGTGGTAATTCCTTCATATAATCAGGAAGTACCAAGAATAGAAAAAGTGTTTTGATGCTTTATTTTTAAACCAGCTTTCATTTTACTTTCATCTAAAAAAATGAAGACCACCACCTCGAGCATTCTGATTAAGCAACTGCCATCCAACCTAAATTTTCTATGTTCTTAAATTGAAGAGTTATTCAATGTCACAAATGGAATAGTCTTTCTAGTGAGTCAAGAATTCATACTTTAAAGAGTTTTTTACACATTAAGATTGGATTAGCAAAGAACATGCAGCTTGTTTAATTTTCTTTTATGTGAAAACAGATGCTGCCTCTTTCCTTTTTTATAGCCCCCCCCTTCTCTTGCCTCTCCTTCCACAGAAAGATGTAAATATTATATCTGAGTCATCTCGTGATGGAATGTTTAGTATTAAAGGTAGATTGAATTTGGTGCTTTTGTAGTTCCTGGTTAAAGAATTATGGGGCAAAATGTGTATAGGGTCAAATTCTCAAGGAGGGAAGCTAGCTCCTCTAGATTTATCCTGTAAACTGTCTTTAGCTCAAGTTCCAGAATTCCTTCACTTTTGGAGGATCTTGACTCTCTCCTTGATCCCAAAGGGCAAAAGAAGAGGCATAAACAATCAACACCATATCACTCCCACTCATGTTTCTGACTTCATCTCCATTTCTTCTGTCAGTGCTACCTTAGCCTCCATTTTGTCATGAAACCCCAAGCAGCCCAGCTTTCAGATATTTATGAATACCAGAAGAACTATGCAAAATTCCAAAGCACTATGCAGATAACTTGGTTGGGTTTTGGGGTCAGGAAATACCACAACATGCTATACCTCTATAAAGAGATGGTGGAAGCAAGGCCTGGCCCTAGAACCTAGAGCTAAATGTGATTTTACACAGAGTAGGAGCCAGGGACCATATTTTCGTCTCCTTCAGATAGGATATTAACAAAGTGGTGAAGGCCTCCACTTTCCAACATTCTGGTAAAAAAAATGCTAAGAGGTCCAAGGCATAGAGTTAGGGAGAAAAAAATTCAAGGACTAGAAATTGGGTGAGGCATAGTTTTCACACTGCCTAGGTAACAGGTACTAATGACTGAAACAAAATGGAACACCAGCCCCAGCCTAGGGAAGACCAGAAGCATTTGACAGTTCCTAGAATCACACTAATTTTCAATGAACTTTCCAGACCAAAGATAATATGGGACCTCAATGATATTTCTATCATATCCCTGGGGAGTGTTTAGGCACCTAACCCATGACGGGCAGTATAGAACTTATATTTTCTTCTGTGTTTTTTTTTCAATCTTCTCTCCTTGGTTTAATATTTCTCCTTGTCTCTTGGAATTGTTTCTTCCAGTTTGACCAATTCTGGTTCCTAGGGAGTCCAGTTTTGGGGTGAGGCTTACTATCTTCTGTTCTAAGCTATTAAAATTAATTCTACTCTTTCCTCTCTAACCTCTATTTCATTGAGCATTTTGTATTACTTCTTTTTTTTCTACAGGGACTTATATAGTCAGGTCACTTTTCTCTAGGGCTCTACTTGGACTTACAGAATGACTCCTTTTCTGGGTTTACCTTTCTGCCTTCTCTTTTCCCTATTTCTTCATCACACAGCATTTTTTTCCTTTGAGCTCATATTTCCAGCCTCATTTTATGGATAGGTATTCTGAATTTTGGTCAGATTCTGTTCACTCCCATACTCTTTGATGATGTAGGTAAGCCCTGCTTGGTAGTAGATGTAGTAGTTAAGACTGACCACCTTCTACAGGAATTCCTGGGTTTAGGCTTAGTATCCTGGTGGCTTAACTTTGGTTTTGGTCTTTGCCCCTTTGCTGTCTCCTTTACTTGCAAATACCCCAAACCCAGGGTTTTCTACTATATCTTACTGTGACCTTAACAGCTCTCAACCACATATTGTCAGTTATGCTTGCAGTAGGTTTCCTGTATGACTGGTTTCTGTCCTGGCTAATTCTCTTGCTATGATATAGAAGCAGGTTATCCCTGTCTCATGCCATGGTGCAAGAATGGGCTGTATGGACTCTGGTTTAAATATGGCCTTCCTGGGTGCTTGTCCGGCCCTAATTCTTCTGTGACTTGGGCATAGGTTTACCTGGGTTTTGTGCTGGGTGCTTGCCCTGTTTTCTGCAACAGGGCTAGGCTGTTTGTCTGCTATACCTTCCATCTACTCGTACTCAGACTCTGCAAGTTTCTAGCAGCTTTTTTGTACTAGTCTGGACTGAATACTTATAATTTTTCTTTGATTTTCTTTATCATTGTTCTTTCTGGTGCATTTTTAGAGACCTACTAGGGTCATGGGGAGGATCTGGATTATTCTAGATCCTAACAAGGCTCCATCATGGCCAGAAACCTCTACCCATGTGATTGGAATGTATGAACTGGCATCTAAAAACAATCTATCTTAAGAGACTTGGAAAATATGGTTTAGTTCAGATCCAAAAAAGAAAAATAATTAAGTTGTATGTTGATCCTTGCTTTCATGTCTCCATGTTTATTTTTGTTTTCATAAACTGGAAAATTAGAAACATTTGAAATACATAAAGCAATGGAATTTAGGTAGGGTGCACAGGGGGGTGGATTTGTGTATTAAATCAATAAGCCCTGAAAGGAATGGAACGGTATCAATCAATTTAAAGATGAGAAACCAGTTTTCTTGACTTAGGTGTCTACTCAGAGTTGGTGCTCAATAAATGTTTGTTGAATGATACCTAAAGGATTCAAAGATAAGTAAAGACATTGTTCTTCCCTATAACGTTAAAAAGTGTTGTAGCTTAAGGAGGAGAACAACTATTCCTATGCAGAGTTTATCCAAAAAAGTAACACAAAGATGTTTGTGGAATGGTCTTGCCCATGAGGAGGAAGGGATTAGTGTCAAGAAAGATCCAGTGGCTGATGACTCCTTATAATGAAGAAGGGATTGCATTCCCCAGCCAAGGACTAGGCAAAGAAATATTCTATTCTTGCTGGACTTTGGATGTGTCTTTTAGTTTAGCTCATTCAATAGAAGCAAGTAAGGAAGAAAGGTTCAGAACAAGCAAAAAAGTTAAAGAGAGGAGGCAGACTAATTAAAGGCCTATTGGTGAGAACCTTGAGGCCTGGGGTCCATGTAATGTTAGTAGAAGGGATGATTATTTTTTTCATCAGTTTCTCAAACATGCAGTTCTTCAGGAAGGATGAGGAAGCTCAAGGCAAAAATTCTAGGAGAGAGAGTTTGGGGGCCCAAATAGAAGAATGTATTATTTTTGGTTGTGAATTGGAGGGAGGGAAGGAAGGGAAGAAGATAAGCATTCCTAAATGCTACTTGGTGAGTTATGATAAAATGACTAAAATGATTGATCTTGAGGTGCAGGAGAAGTGAAGTCCCTTATGAGATCATATTTTCATGTGTCATATAGGATCTGGGAAGTAGTTTCTGGAAGGCTGTCTAATTCTATGGTTATGGAACCAGAACTAAATAAACATAAAATTCCAGCCTGAGATGGATTTTAGTGGCCTATAGTTTGGGCTAAACATGAAGAACATTCATAAGCTATAAAAGAAGATAGTAGAAAGAATGCTGAATTTGGAATTTGGGGATCTAGTTTGGAATTAGAGCTTTGTTACTTGCTACCTTGTTGTCTTTGGGCAAGTCACTTAACTTCTGTGTCACAGGTTTCTCATCTATAAAATGAGGGAGTTAGACTCAATCACCTCCGAAGTCCCTTCTAGCTCCATATCTATGTATCTTTTCATGGGCCTTTTACCTACTCCTTGAAGTAGTTCTTAATAAATCCTCTTTAAATTAAAATGAAGTGAGAGTCAACACTCAAAATATAAAAGGGGAATAGTAAGTCTAGAAGTGAACTTGTCTCAATAGAGTTCAAGAAATCCTTTATATCCTGCTTTGTACTCTGGTGTCATACCAAAATTTCATAGCCTTTTGAAAACTCAAGATTTGAACTGCAATGAGTCTCATAGAACAGGCTGACTTGTAATGTAACATCCCTCATTACTGGAAATGGTCAAGTAGAGACTCAATGACCATTTACCATTTATCTAGTTGACTCCTAAAATTTCATTCATCTCTAGAATTCTACTTCTAAAATTCATCAGTAAAGCAAGACATGCCTATATCGAAGATGTCTACTGCCTTTTCCAAGTGTGAAGAGAATTTCATTTCCTTGATTCTTCTAATCATTTCTGCTGGGCTCCATTTTTAAGCCCATGGCTCTTATTTTAGTTGCTGCTTAGGATTCTCTTTCCTCTCAAAAGAGAAAAAAAACCATTCTTTATTTACTTTGTGGGGGTTCAAATTGAGTAAGAAATATTTCCACTATATGAACTCACATACTTTGCTTTATACCCAACTGTCTTCCCTCCTTAGACACTTTTCCAATGAATGAGGTAACTTTCCTTACCTTTGTGAGGGAAGCTTTTTACAAGCTGTTTTTCGTTTCCCTCCATTAGGTTCTTAGCACTGAATTGGCTTGTTTACTAACCTCTGCCCTCTCTTTGCTTTAGCAAAACATCCACATATTTGTCCTTAAAAGGCTCCTGGAACCTTCTGCCATGCACTGAATAGCACGTATCACTGAAATGCACAGTTGCAACAGCTTTGCCCTGTTGCCAATGCCCATTACTTTTCTCACAATAAATCTTTTTGCAAAAAAATCAAGTTGAATATGAAACTGAAAAAAGGTGAGTGGGAGAGAATCCATTTGTAGCATAAAATAGGAGTGATTAAATAGAAAAAACTGGTTAAAGAAATAATCTCAATAGGTGACAATAGTAAAATGGAACTTCACATTACAAACTTAATGTTAGTGATTTCTATATCAATTAATCAATATACATTTATTAAATACTAGCTATGCACACATTAATAGGTAGGTTCTGGGGATACATAGATAAAAATTCCTCCCCACAAAGCATGTACTTTCTGTTGGGAGTAATAATACATTCATAAATAAGCATTAATAAAAAATATCCACAATAAATCCAAGGAAAATTTTGGGAGCATGGGGAACTCTACCCCTGAGAAAGGCTTAAGAAGGCTTCATATAGAAAGTATGCCTTGAGTACAACTTTGCAGAAAACAGAGATTCTAAGAGGTAGAAAAGGGAAGGAACACATTCCCAGCACATGCTCTCCTCTCATACAACCATCACCCCTAATTTAGAGCTTCACCTCTTTTCACCTAGATGATCATTGCAATAGTCTAATTAGTCTTCCTGCCTCTAGTCTTTCCCATTTCATTCTAAAACATGTGTGATGTTTTCACAGCCCTGCAGCAGCAATAAAACGCCAATGGCTCCCTATTACTCCTAGAATCAAATACAGCATGTTCCAAAAGTGTACTTCTAACTATTATTAATTACTCTTGTCATCTGAAGTTCAACTGTCCCCGTTGCCTGCCATGCTCTCCTTCCTATTCTCTGCTTCTTGGAATCTTTCTTGAAGAAATATTCAGTACTTCTATCTTAGGTTTTTCCTGGTCTCCTCTACCCATAGCTACTACCTTCCAAGAGAAATTTAACCCCCTGAATTTTTGTGTTTTGTATATATCTAGATAGATAGCTGTTATCTCTCATGTTAGGATGTTGGCATCTTGAGGGCAGGATTTGGGGGTTTATATCCTCATTGTCTAGCACAGTCCCTGGCACATGATGGGCAGTCGAAAAAAGCCTGCTTCATAGTTTGTTGGGAGATAGTGCAACAGCCTGAAGAAGAGAGACTGAGCGCTATGTGTGAGTTAATAGCAAGAAGTTTAGTTTGTCTAGAACAGAGTATAAGAAGGAGATCAGTTCATAAGATGGTTGAAAATATAAGTTGTAAGGGATCCTAAAAGTCAAACAGAGGAGCTAATATTTGATTCTAGAACAACTGGTAGCCAGTTGGAGTTTTTTGAGCAGGGGAATGACATGACCAGTCCTGTACTTTAGGAAAATCATTCTGGCAGCTGTGTGTAAGGTAGATTGGAAATGGGTAATAATTAAGACAAGATACTAAGTGGTAAGCTACTGTGATAGTTCAGGTGAGAGGAGATATGTGCCTGAAGTAGAGTAGGGGCCAAGAGAGTAGAAATAAGACAGATGTGAAGGCAGAAACAACTTTCATGCACATAATAGAAATTGTTATGTCTATATAAGGAGGTTGTTTATTTTGCTATATACATATAAATAATGAATACCTATATCATCTGCTTATCTATCTAACCCCTATTTAACACTGCCTCTTATATATACGTGAAAAGCAGTGTTGCATAGGTTCTCGATATAGAGAAAATATCTTGATTGATATTTATTTTATACTATATGTTTATATTACATACTTATTTCTATAAGTCAATAAATAATATAAATATATTATTCTTGTTATATTTTTACTTATATTCATTTATATATTTATGAACAGCCTCCATATATATATATGTATATATATATATATATACATATATATATATATATATATATATTAAGCAGTGTTGCGTAATCAATATAAAGCTGACTAGAAGTCAGGAGGATATTGCTTCCATCTTGCCACTGACATCTGCTATGGGTACTACAAGTTAGTTCACTTCCCAATACTGCACAGACTATTCTCTTAAACTATGTTAAAGAGTCTTGGTGATCTGTAAGAGAGGAGGAAATTTCCATACTTGGATTTCCCTACATGAAATAAGAGGTCTATACCACCTCGCCCCCACAAACATCTAAATACATATATAAAAAAAAAATATATATATATATATACGTATATATATACATTGATATGTATGTGAATGTTCATGTGCTTATGCACTATATACATATATAGACATATGGCCAAAAGGGAGGGCATAAAGCAATCTGGACATAAACCAGGAACATGAGCTGATATAGTCTGATGACTTGGCCAGGAAATCACCCTCTGCTACACCAGTTTAGTAAAGGGACAATAGTGATAGATCGAGTTGGCTTTAATCCTCTTGAAAAGCAATAACAAACAAAGCAGTTTGCTCTACCTGGCAACATTTCAGCTCCATGGAATCTGGAAAGCCAATAAAGAGTTCTATTTCTAGGCTTTTTGGTTTTAGCCTAGTATAATAAATAATACTCTGGAAATTTGTATTAGAATCTCACACCAGGTCAGCAATTGGTATGTGCAAGGGTGATTCAGACTCTAATCCACTGTACAACTCTCCAATCAGCTTTTGCTACATAGAAATGAAATGTAGAGCACTTAAACTATGGTATTGCTAGTTTTGCAGTTCTGACGTGATATTTTATTACCTGGACATCTCATGGAACAAGTTTAAGATAGATCTGGAAAGTGGAATGAGACTACAGCACGTTCTTTTTCTCCACCTCTATGATATTGTCATAGCTTCCAGTCTTGGATATATTTTAGTCCTTCAGTAGTTACAGTCAATTCTCAATTAGCAACACTAATGGAGGGAAGCAGCAGCATAGATAATCCAAAGTGACAGATAACCCCCGAATAATTTATATTTCCCTTTGGAATGCATTTTTATGCTTAGAGCTGAATATGTCTGATGTTCATAGAATTCATAACACTTCAAGCCAAAATGAGAAGCTTCTGCCTAGACTCCACTCGGGTGTCAGAGAGAGCCATAATATAATGTAGTGGCAAGATCGCAGGCTTTGGAGTCAGAAGACTTGGATTGGAAACTCAGCTCAACTGCTTCTTACCTGAAAGTCACTTAACCTCTCTGAGCTTTAGCCCCCTCACATGTAAATTGAGAGGGACAGATTAGGTTATCTGGAGTGTCTTTTCCAGCTCTGTTATGAGTAATTGGAAAGCTTCCTATCTTTTAAGAATACCAGCTTTAATGTAACTGCCTTCACTTTAAATTTATGTAACCCTTTTCCTCCTTGGTCCTAGATTCATATGGATTATGATTCAAAATGGGAATATTTTGGATAATTATAACTTGCTTCATCTATCTTGAACCTCCACACACCCAAAAAAAATTCCACTCATTGGTATTTTTTTAAAATACCAATACTATGCATTGGTTCCAAGGCGGAAGAGTGGTAAGGGCTAGGCAATGGGGATAAAGTGACTTAGCCAGGTCACACAGCTAGGAAGTGTCTAAGGTCATATTTGAACCCAGGATCTCCCAGCTTTGGGCCTGGCTCTCAATCCACTGAGCCACTAGTTGCCCCTCCACTCATTTTTCTAGGAACTTCTAAAGGTCATCTAAATTCAGCTTACAATTAACTGACAGGTTATGCAGAAATCATACATTTAGAAAATGAAATATTAATTAGGGTAGCAAAGTAATAGAAAAATATTTCAATATCCATGCCTGAATGAAAGCAACATCAATTCTGATTTCTGAATACCACAGTAGCACAGAAAAATAGTTTCTCTTGAGTCTCACACTTCTCATACTTCTGAAATGCAGAAAGAATGCCTTAGTCCTTAGCAGAGCCAGATTAAAGATTGGTCAGTCCCTCCATTTCAACTGGATCATTGAGTGGATTATGAAGATTCGTTGAAGCACAAACATCTTCTCTCTTTACTTCATGGGACCTCAGGGGCATACCAGGGTGAGTAGGTTGCTGGATACCACCATTGCAGTAATAGAAACCCTATTGTTCAGACCTTCTGCTCTAGTTTTTCTTTTTTCCCATGTCTCCCTTTCATCATCTCATCCTGATACAACCAACCCAAGACTATGGGCACATCATCTTATGGCAAATAGAATCCTAAGAACTTCTTCCAATGAGGTACCGCTCTCTGAACTCAAGCATTCTGGGAATTGCAGCCAATGCCCCACTTTTGGCCATCCCTGACACTTGCTAACTATATAACATGTGTCTTCCTCCAAGTAGAATAGAAACTTAAATTAAATATTTGGCTTCAAATTCCTGAATGTAGTCACAAAGAACTTCTGCCTAGTGATTTGCTGAATATGCCCTGAAGAAAATTCCAACAAATCCTATAATCATGTGAAAGAAGTGTTTAGTGAAATGCTAGCAAATGAGTTTTACAAAAAGAACTGATCTATATTCTCAAAAGAAAAGGTCTCTTCCTTCTAACCATCTATTGAGTTTTTTATTAGTTATTGAAAGTTAACTTTGAAATTTCCTGTATTTGAGAATTTCTGGTTATATACTGCTCTTCCATATCTACATGAAATTACTTTATTATTGTCCAATCACCTTTTAAAAAATAACTCTTCTTTCTTCTTTCCTTTCCTTTCTCATTTTTAAGGCAAAAAATGAACCAACAAACTTAAAATTGGTGCTTCCCATATACATATTAGGTAAAAGAATCCAATAAATTTTGACATGAAATTAGACACAAGAAACTAGTGAATTCAACCCTGAAAGCACTGGAAAGAGTACTAAAGTCTACAGAATTTTTAGAAATGTCCCTATCCTTTCATTTACCTCTCATGAAACTTGTTTTTCTTTTATGCTCCAGAATTAAGAAATGTTTTTGGTTCTTTTCCTTTGTTAAATATCACTTGCCATTTTTTAGTTCATTTTAAAACTATTTTTTCAATGAACAAACATTTGTTACTTTCCCTCCTACATCCCCCATTATTGAAAAAAAAAAAGCAAAACAAAACAAAACCTTGTAACAAATATCTAGAGTCAAGCAAAACAATCCTCTCATTAGCCATTTCTAAAAATACATATCTCATTCTCCACCGTGTCAACCACTTCTCTAAGAGGAGCCAGAGAGCATTCTTCATCATCAGTCCTCTGGAACTGTGATTTGTCAATGCACTAATCAAAGTTCTTCTAAAAATATTTTTATGTCAATATGCCATGTTTCAGCTACATTATGGGTCGAATTTCTATGTGTGAGTTAGTCTGGGGAATAACTATCATTTATGACATTGCTTTTTACCAAGAACTTTATATATGAGATCTGTTTGATCTCCCCTGAAATAATGAGGTAAGTGCTTTTATTATCCTCATTTTAAAGATGAGTATATTGAGGATAGAGGGCAAATGAAATGCTTAGGGTCATATAATTATTAAGTGTTAAGTATTAAGAATTTTTAAGTGAATTCTTCAGTTTTGCAAGAATATTTATGTTTCAGCCTTCTGAGAATCTGTTTCACTTAACTCCAAGTCTAGATAGAAGAATCTATAAAATCCCTCTCTCATCATTCTCTTCCCCTCCTCACCCTTCCAATTCACTTTTCCTTGTGCACTTCTCAAAGCTTTTGCCTCTTGCTTTAACTATAGGCCTAGAGAAGATCCATCTAATTCCAGGTGTTAAGTACTGAATATTAAGTTATTAAGACTCACAATTTCCTGACTCTAAGTCTAATTCTCTATCTACTCCACCATTAAGCTGTTTTCTATGGGCAAACTACTAATTCAAACAACTAACTTACAAAATTTTGGAAAAGAGTTTAATTTTAAGCCAGGAGCTGCCTTTGTTAATACTTGATAAAATCAACTATAGAACTTTCATCAATAATTCAGATGTTCCAGGAATATCAGATATGGAATATTTTCTTTACCACTTTGATAATTGTTACTGTACTACAAAATTATGCAAAAATAAAGCCAACAAGTAGTTATTCCACCTATCTGCTGTGCTGTTTAAGCTACAAAGGCTAGATACTGAAAACTGTAAACAATTTTGTACTCAAATGTTTATTTTGCAATTTAAAAATTCTTTGGTTTGTGGGGAAAGGATGATGAAATGAGGAAGAAGAAATTCAAGGAAAAGCCAGGGAAGGGAAGCAATGATGATTGTCATGAACTCATAAATTTTTTAAAATAGAATTTAAAGTATTTGTTCCACAGAGAGTCTAAATGTCAAGAAGAGATGGAAAAAAGAAGGTGCACCTCGGAGTTAAAACAAATTTTGGATAATGTTGGAAAGTAATAGAAGAAAGAATAAATGGTAATAATTTGTTAACTCCCATTCCATGTGGCCATGTCAGTATCACTCATGGGAGCCATACAGAATCATAGAATCCAGGAAATGTGATGTCATGGGCCCAGAGCACCCCACCAATTTATGGAATGACATTCTTTTTATCTATCAACAAATCCTTAGGATATACTAGTTCCCCTTATTGGGTTTTCCCTGTAGTTCATCTCCTCTCTGAAATGGATTCAAATAATTTGGAACCTAACTACCTGGCTACAAGAGAGAACTTGGTCATTTTTCCTGTTTTTCCTTATTTTCCTTTCTGGAAATAGCATGCAACCCTTCTTTACATGTTGGGACTTTTTAAGTGTTAATTACTACATACTTCAGGGAAGAATATACTGAAGTGGAAGGGCAGGAAAGGAGATTCAGTCAATAAGGTGGAAGTCCACAAACTTATATAGTTTCAAAAATTAATCCTGATCTGATATGATAGTAACAGAGAACTAGGTCTTACTCTGATTAGTTCCTTTTTCCTCCTTGATTGGCTCCATTCTGTTAGGTCTTGATCTCAGATGCTTCTTCAGTTTTGCCAGACTATTGATGTCTCAGCCTTCTGGAATCTGTCTCACTTAACTCCAAATCTAGATATAAAAACCTACAAAATCTTTCTATCCATATCCTTTTCCCTTCCTACCCTTCCAATACACTTTTTTCCTTGTGTGCTTCAGTCTTCTGCCTCTTGCACTAGGCATAGCCATGAAGAAGGCTCATCTAATTCCACACTTGGATCCCAGGTGGAAAAAAAAATCCTCCCTCTCTGCTCTTCAAATCTATCTCTGCAAAGAGGCTTAGGTCATTGTTTCCCTCACCTTCCTTTTGGAAATCTCAATTCTTTACAGTCTAACCTTAAGTGTTTCTTTCATCCTCTCCCCTCTTGACCTTGTCCTATTTAACATCCCTCTCTATCCTTCTCCCTTTCCCTTTCTCATTCCTTTTCTTTCACTCCATCATCTTTATTCCTAGATTGTCAAATCTGAGCAAAATACTACTGGCCAGATTACATTCTAGTGATCAACCTGCCTCTTCCTTTTTCTGCCTTAGGTTGCCATCAGGCTCTATTGACCCTGGGACCTTCTATTGACCTTCCTGGAGCCTGGCTTTATCCAAGCATCTCCCAAATGTGAGCTAAGCTTCTGGTTTGATGATTTCTGATATTTTACCCAATGGTCACTCACCTACTTTTATTTCCTATCTCATTAACTAAGCAAGGAGAAGAAGCTCCTCTTTCTAGGAGCTCTTCTTTCTAGGATGAATAAACACTGAATTAATATAGATTAAGCCACTGCTGCTGCCTTAGATTATATCAGTAGGTAAAGACCTTGAAAAGGTCTTTAGAAAACACAGTAATTTAGAGCATTTGGTGATAATTGTGACTTTTTTTTTAACTTACACAAGGGCCCAAGATCTATAATACCTAAAGGAAAGAGCAAAATTAAAAAGAGATTTAGGGCAAAGGACATCGCATAGTCTCAGGTATTGGAGTCTATGGATACTACCAGGTTCGGTCACCAACTAGACTGGATCATTTGCTGCAGTCCTGAATAGTCTGGTCTTCAGGTCAAGGTGGAAAAAAGGAAGGCATTGGCAATGGTCCTTTTAAAAGATTTGGCAATTCTAGCAAATTTTCAACCAAATATTTGAGATATCTGAGTTCCCATCATTCCCACAACAGGAAAGCTCACTGATGTAGCTGAAGGCCATGGATTTTATTGGGAGTTCTTGCTAATAGTTAGCATTATATTATGGGTATTATCTCATTTGATCCTCATGACAATTCTATAAAGTACACGCTCTTATATCCATTTGACAGATAAGGAAACCGATGTTAAGGTTAAGTGACTTACCCAAGGACACAAAGTTAGTAAGTGTTTGAGAGAAGATTTGAACTCATATTTTCTTGACTCCCAAGTCCAACACTCTAGCTACTGGATCACCTAGATGCCTCTCATAAGTTGTATCTGATTGGTTTTCCATCTCTAAAGTCACAAGCAGGAAAATACTAATTATTGTCAAGCGAGGCCCAATGGAACCCAACAAAAAATTTGCATTCCAGAAGTTCCTAGAAAAGAGAAAAGGGAATAAGTCTTATGAAGAACAGAGGTGGTTGGCTACAATTGAGAATTATGGTTTTCATAGAGGCATATGACCTTCATGTTTTTTGGAATATTACAACTCCTTCAAAATGCCATATGTGGATCCTGAACATCTCTTCAACAGAGTGGCTCACTCTATCTCAGGCTAACAAATAGAGTAATTGGAATTATAGTATCTAAGAGTTGAAAGGTGCTCCTGAAGGAACAGCATTGTGAAGTGGAAAGACAAATTAATTCAGAGTCAGAAGATATAGGTCAAAATCCTGGCATACCACTTGTTACCTATGTAACCTTGGCAAATTATTTCATCCCTTGAGTCTAAGTTTCCTCACCTATAAAATGACAGATTAGGGGGGGAAATGATCTCTAAAGTCCCTTCCAAGTCCTAAATCTTCATCTCTAATCTATTCCAACCTCTGAATCCTGTCTCCGTCATAACTAACAAATGCTCATCCAGAATTTCCCTGAAGAATTCTGGAATTATGGTCTCCGGTATTTGCTGAAGCAATCTTCACTTTGGGATAGATCTGGAAGTTAGCAAGTTTTATCTGACTGTTAGCAAGTGAAAGGAGATGCCAAAACTGCCTTTCTATATCTTCTACCTGTTCCTGGTTCAGTCTGCAGCTACCAAGCAAAATAAGGTTACTTCCTCTTGCCTTCTACAGCCTTTCCAGTTCTTTAACACCTAATCTTTTCTTTCTCTATAATAACCTTCCTTACTTTGTTCTTCATGCAGCATGATCTTGAGGTCTTTTACCATACTGACTGACCTCCCTTGAATGTTCTTTAGCTTACAAATGCCCTTTTTAAAAAACAAAAAATAACAACAATAAAAAACTCGTCGACCAGAACTGTACACAATGTTCCATGTTCTCTAGAATACAGAAACTGTCACCTCCCCAATCCAGCTTCCTACTAACAAAGTCTTTCTGGATCATCAAGGATAAAAACATCATTAAGTCAAGCATTGAAATAATTAGTGACTCTACTTTTGACAGAGAAAAGCTCTAAAATATCTGAATGTTTCAAGCTTGCTACTACATCATATTTCTAAGTCAATCTGGAATTACATTTTCTGATCTTTTTCTCTATATATCCAAGTGGTATCTGATATAGTCCGATGTCAATTTCATCTTCTCTCTACCTCCACTTATTTTCACTCACACAAAAATAGCTAACATATATAATGCTTATTATTTTACAATAATAAGCATTATAAGACTTATAATATTATAAGGCACATTATACACATTTTTTCATTTGGTCCACACAATATCTCTGTGAAGTTAAGTGTTATTACACCCATTTTACAGATATAAAGCTAAGATATTACGTGATTTATTCACTAAAGTCCTCCAGCCAGTAAGTATATGAAGTGGGATTCAAACTAAGGTCTTCCCTAGTCCAAGCTGCCTCTCTCCCAAATGTTCTTCACTAAGTTTCTCTCATTTACAAAGAATTTACACTAACAACTTCTCCTCACACATGGGAGCAATACTGACAGGACTAGAATAGAAGAAACTATTTAATTCCACATTTGTGTGATAGATGAGCCAACAAAGGCCCCAAAGTGACAGATTAGAAGTCAAATAGGTAACAACATTAATGGTGTGTTTTCATTCATTCATTCTTTCATCCATCCGTTCATTCAATAAGAATTTGTTGTTGTCTGCTATATAGATGATCTATTATATTCGACACTGAGAGATAGACAAAAACAAACATCATCAAGGGAAGAAAAAAGGCATGGAAAAGAGAAGCCCAGGGCATACAACAAATAAGACACACTTTATTATAGAATTTTGCATAGGAACAGTTCTGCCAGTAAAGCAGGTTAAATATAGGAATTAAACAAGGTTATGAGGGCAAAGCAGGGTCAAAGCAGAGCACTGAGTCACTAGAAAAGGGGATTTAAAAAAGTCACTGGAAAAAGTTCTCAAGTGTCTTAAAATCAGGGACCTGGTTTTACTCTATCTCCTGTAGAGCCTAGTCCCCTAACTCCTAGACCAGCGTTTAATCAGTGTTTACTGAATTAATAAACAAATATAGGAAGTGGTTTCAACAACAAAGACCCTTTCTCCAGTGAGAAGCCAGGTCTGGGGAGAAAAGTTAGTAAGTAGTACAGGCAGTCCCTGACTTACCAACAGGTTTTGTTTCAAAAATTTTTAAGTCAGCAGTTTGGAACTCAGAAGGTATTTCCCTTTAGAAACTATGTTATACATCATAGTTAAATTCCCAGGCCAGACCACAAAAACCTACTTAACCCCTAATTTGCTGAAGGATAGCACTAGACTAAAAGGAATAAGGAATTGAATCACCTTTTTGTTGTTGTGCAGTCCTTGTAGCCCTGACCAACACTTTGGGATTCCTTTGGGGGTTTTCTTGGCAAAGATCCTGGAGTGCTTTGCCATTTCCTTTTCTGCCTCACTTTACAGATGAGGAAACTGGGGCAAACAGGGCTAGGTGAATTGCCTAGTGCATAAAGCTATTAAATGTCTAAGTTCAAATTTGAACTCAAGTCTTCCCAATCCCAGGCACAGTGTCATAGCCGATGTCCCACCTAGCTGCCCCAATAACCACTGTTAGAATGTTTCTATAGGAAAATTAATTCACACTTGCAACTTAGGAGGCCAGGAACTTATCTTCCCCATTTCTGTAGTAAAGATCATAATTCCACACATCCCACTCCATGGGGTGAAAGGAGTTGCATAGGAGGGAAAGGATGAGAGTTTCAAAGGCAAGAAAGTTTAGGGGATGACGATTCATCAAGTGTAAAACTTGGATGGTCCCCCAGTCACTCTCTGCTTTTTCTTTTTTCTTGAGTCCCTGAAATTAACCAGAAATCAATAGGCCTTTCTATCTTTTTTAATTTAACTTAACAATATTTATTAGGTGTAAGTGGGAAGAGGGGGACTAGGTGCCCAGCATTGTGCTGGGTTATGAGTCTATAAATATAAAAATGAAGTAGTTTCTACAACCAGCAAATTTAAATTGAAATGGGAATGTCAATTTAAGTATAAATATGGGAAGTAAATGTTCCTTCCTCTCACCTCTATCTTCTTTTTTTCCCTCTTGGATGAACAACAACAACCAAAACAAAACAAAACACTGAGATTCCTTTTCTGAAGAAAAGCAGACAAACTGTCCTGGGCATTACATCACTGAGGGTGTGGATGAGGGTCTTACTGGGTGGAAATGAGGGCAGGGGGAAAGCAGAGGAGGTTGTGACAGAGGAGATTCCGTCTGTGAAACCATGACTATAGCTGATGATTTGCAGTGGGGGGCAAGGGGAGGGAGGAGAAGGAAGGGCAAGAGCCAGAAGTTTTACTCTCACTTCTCACCTCCTCCTCAACACTTTTTAGTGACATATAACCACAGGTCCAAGAGTAAAGTCAAGCCCTAGAGAGAAGCGGACTAGGTAGGGGGATCAGCAGTAGACTGAGGGAGAATGAGAGGGTCATTCAGACTGAAAGCAGCTGGAGGGCAAGGGCCCTAGAGTAGGCAACCAGGGAACTTCTGTAGAAGTGGGTACCTCTGAGGTGAAGCTGGATCCCAGCTCCCACCTTGTCATGATGCTCCCCGGACTGGGTGACTCAAACCAGCTCTAGTACTGATAGGGAATTGCCTGATTGCTGTTCAGTGAAATATGGAGAATAGCTAAATTATTAAAGGGAAATGGGAATGAGTTCATTTTTAGGCCAAGTTGAGTTTTGCAAGATATTGTTTGTGTAACCCTTGTGCTGGGGTGCAGTGGCATAAAGGGCCTGAAGTCCTTTTGGGGTGTGGTATATGTGTGTTCGCTTTATGTGGTTTGAGCTCCCACCCTGAAACCTGGGGGGATTTCTGAATTGAAAAGTACAGAAGGCTGGCACCAGCTCTGTATTTGCAAGTGCTCTTCTTACATTCCCACAGGATTTAATTTGGCACCATTAGAGTCTCTTCCCCATAAGTCCTTTTGCATGCCTTGTCTGCTGCTACTTAGTGTTGGACATTACCCAGAAGGAGAAGGAAGGCGGTGGCTGTGGGAGCTCTCCAGCTAAAGGGACTTGGGAGGAAGCTAGAGGCTGGGGTCAGCTGCACTTGACTGAACATGCATGAGCCCCCTGAGTGGCTGAGTGTGGTAAACTGAAATGATCACTGAGTTATAGCTCAGTACACTGCTGATGCCTGATCTGATGGTTGCTCTGGCGTAGCCTGAACCCCAGTCTCTCCTCTTGCTAACCTCTTCTGGGGACTTGATCGTAATCCTCAATTTGACCTTGCTTCCACTTCCTCATCCTACTTCCTAACTCTTACCCTTTCAGTACCATGACCCATATTTCTGTTTTGTTGTTGTTGTTGTTGTTGTTTTGGGCTTGTTTTCCCACCTTCTTTGCAGTTGATAACCCAAACCAAGGAGGTTTCAGTAAGCAATGTGAAGCCCTGACCACAGAGGTGGGTAAGGGGGAGCCATATTGCCCTCCTTTTCCGGACTCAATTCCTAACATTCTGCTCTTTCATCCAGATCTAATACTTTATCAACTCACTGGCACAAGACTTTATCCAAGAATTCAAGGGTACATCTAAGTGACACATCCTTGTACAGGACATTTTTGTGGCTACTTTCAGGAGCCAGAAATCAAGATTTATGGTTTGTCAAAAGATATTCCTGTCGCAAAGACTTATTAAAAGTACTTTTTAAAAAAATCTGTCTCAGAATATGTGAGACAGATTGCTATACAATTTATGAGAATTGAATATGTGGCTAGTTTATTATAGCTTCCCACTTCCTGGTCAGAGATTTAGCAGACCTCAATGTGACCTTGCTCACCCCTCACCCCTAACCCCTGTTGCCACAATCGTTTAAGTTCACCCAGAACCTTTCTGTAACTTTGCAACATTTACATTTTGAATCCAAAACACAATGTAGATGTTGGATATACAATTCATTCTTAATAGTCTTTGCTTGTCTTCTTTGAAAAAGTCATACCCATCAATGCCAATCATAAGTTATCACACTAAGAGTGTGTAATGCCAATTAACTCAAAATTTCCATCATGTCTGAAGATTTATGCTTACTCTGGTTACATATGTCTTGGCTTTCTGAGACTGCTGACACAAGGTGTGTGTCTTCAATGAGAACAAAAGAGTCACTTCAGTAAAATGGCATGAACTCCTCTTCTCATAGACTGATTATTATATTTGAAGAACAGTCCTTCCCTTAACTGGTATTAATTTCTTATTTTTATTCCTCTTTATATGAATGAGTAACTTATATAATTCATTTGATTTTCATACTCTTTTGATAACCTAAAGACAGATGTGAAGGATGAGTCTGACATAGGCCTTTGAACTGTTTACCTTTGTGTTAATCTTTGTAGGAGTGAATGAAGAATGCTAATATATATATATTAATTTATACAACATCCTATTTTGTTTCTTTTTCTATTCAAGCAAGAAAAAGTAAATTGTGTTTATATACAATGTAATACAATTACTGTAATTATAGTAATGCTTGGAAAATAATTTCTAAAAGCATAGAATATAGATTTTCAGACCTTTTAAGTAAATGGTAAGTACAATAGCAGATCAATTAATCCTGATTATGTTTTTAGAGCTATGTGACCTTTAATTAGTTACTTATCTATTTCCCCCCAGCATTCTAACCTCTGTTAATTAATTCTACCTACTTAATGCCAGTGTTAGAGAACCGCTATCTCTCTCAAATGTTATTTCTTGAGAGTGGATGGAGATAGGAGGTATACTATCAGCCATCAGACAGCTGGTAAAGTCTGGGACTTACTTTCATTACCAACTGCCTCCTTTTCTGATCAGACCAGAAGAGGCCATTTTGCCTGGTTTGATCCCTCTATCCACAGACAAAGAGAGACCAGCAGTTTTCATTCTCTTCAAAAGATCCAGGACAATCCTTAAAATCAAGCCCAATGATACAGAACATTAAGGAGGTAAACAAATTTAAAGAAATGGATTAGAAGGAACAGAATCCTGGAATCACTCTGAATGGTGGAAATTCTCTACTTCTAGGGTCTCACTCAAGCCTATAAGAACTTACTTAGAGATCACCAGTATCAGAGTTGTCTTTACCACTGGCTCTAATATCCTATTTTTTATTGCTTTCAAGGGAGGTAGTGGTGAATGAAAATAACCCTGGCCATGCTGCCTGAGTGGTTACTACCATTGACCACTGTGGCAGAAAGTAATGAAATCATGCTGATTTGGTCCACTGCAAATTAAATTTTCTGACCTCTGTTGGGCCCTTGATGTTGCATGAAATCCTTTTACTCATCCTTTTATTGATATTCTACCACATTCTCCACAATTCTTTTTCAGACCTTTTGTACTCTCCATCCATGTTCCTGTCACTGCCAACAGATGACTTTGTTTCTTGCTTTACTGCGAAGATTGAAGCCATTTGACATTATCTCTTCCAATTCTCCTTACTCACCCCCCTGCTGTTCAACTTTAAAAAAATTATCAGGGTCTTCTTTGATTCTCTCTTTTCCTATCTCAGAGGATAAGGTGGCCTTCCTTCTTGACAAGTTTCATCTCTTTTCATGTACCCTTAACTTCCCTTCCTTTCTCCTCAATTCCATCCCTCCCTATCTCTTTGACACTATCCTTCCTTTGCTCTAACGATCAATTTTCCCCTTCTTCTTTTCCAGGCCCTCCTTCTAGATTCCTTTATCTCAGCAAATTTCCCTTTCGGTCCACTCCCTGGCTTGCACACAAAGCATATTTGTGTTTCACCAAAAATAACTACTACACCAAACTTGGGGTCCACACTCCAAAAACATATAGTTCACAAGCCTGTATTAGTTGATTTACAATTAAGAGTCAGTCAGTTGACTCAATCAGTTAAAAGAAAAAAGCTTTAAGGCAAATAGTATAGCATGAATAAAAGTAGTAAACCGTTCTTCCTCTCCCATTCCCTCAATAAATGTGGGACATGCTCTCAGTCAATAGTTAATAAACATTTATTAAGTGCTTACTATATGCCAACACTTACTCAGTGCCAAGCACTGAGAATACAAAGAAAGATTTAAAAAGTCAATCCCTTCTTCAAGGAGCTCACTGCCTAATGGGGGAGAGAATATCCAAACAACAATGTACAAACAAGCTACAAATAAAGACAAATTAGAGATAATCACAACGGTAAGGGGGAAATTAAGCATTAAGGGGGGAAATTGGAGAAGAGTTCTTGCAGAAGGTGAGATTTTAGCTTATACTTGGAGGAAGTCAGGAGACTATAAAGGAGAGAATTCCAGGTATAGGGGAAAGCCAGTGAAAATGAGTGGGAGGATATAGTATCTTGTTTGAGGATCAGTAAGGAGGCCAGTGTCATTGGATCACAGAACATGTGTCAGAGGTGTAAAAAGACTGAAAAGTAGGAAAAGGTGGAGCTAAAGGCCTTTAAAAGCCAAACAGAGGATTTTATAAATGATCCTGGAGATCACAAGGAGTTTGTCAAATAGCAAGGTCACGTAGTCAGACCTGAACTTTAGAAAGATCAATTTGGCAGCTTAGTAGACGATGTATTGGAGACGGGAAGGATGCTTAAGGCTGACAGATGGACTGAAAGACTATTGCCATAATCCATGTGTGAGAGGCTGGTGGCAATGTTGGAGGATAGTAAAGAGCATTTATGAGAGACAGTAGGAAGTCATATATGACAGGACTTGGGACCTGATTGGATAGAGGTGAGAGAGGGGAGTTGAGGATGTCAAGTTGAGGTTGCAAGCCTGGATGACTGGGAGGATGCTGGTGCCCTCAATACTAGTAGGGAAGTTAGGAAGAAAATAGAGTTCTGAGGGAAAGATGAGTTTTGTTTTGGATAAGTTGAATTTAAGATGACTCCTGAACATCCAGTCTGGGACATCCAATATTCATTTGGAGTTATGAATCTAGAGATTGGGATGGAGGTTACAGCTGGATAAATAAATCTGAGAATTAATCAATAAACAGTAAGTGCCTACTACATGCCACACACTTTTATAGAGATGGCAAATGAATTTATGGGATCTGATGAATCACAAGGCAAAATAGTATAGAGGAAGAAGGGAAGAGGTCCCAGGACAGAGCTATGGGTTAGCAAATGAGGCCTGAATGAAGATCCAACAAAGAAGACAGGTAGAAGGAGAACTTGGAGAGAGTCGTGTCATAAACTTAGAGAGAACAGAATATTCAGGACAAGAGGGTGATTGACAATGTCAGAAGCTGCAGAGATTGAGAGGAATGAGGATAGGGAGAAGACCATTAGATTTGGCAATTAAGAGATCATTTTGTAACTTTAGAGGGAGTAGTTTCAGTAGAATGATGAGGTAGGAAGTCAGAATACAAAGAATTAAAAAGAATGTTAAAGGAAAAAGAAGTGGAGACACAAATTATGGATAGCCTCCTTAAAGATCTTAACCACATTCCCAGCTGTGTGACCCTGGGCAAGTCACTTGACCCCCATTACCTACCCTTACTGGAGCCAATACACAGTATTGACTCCAAGACGGAGGTAAGGGTTTAAAAAAAAAAGTCTTAACCACAAAAGGGAGGAGAGGTATGGAGGACAGCTAGAGGGGATGGATGGATCAAGTGACAGGGTTTTTTAAATTTTTATTTAATTAATTGATTTAGAATATTTTTCCATGGTTACATGATTCATGTTCTTTCCCTCCCCTCTACCCCCCAAAACCCCCTATAGCCAACGAGTAATTCCACTGGGTTTTACATATGTCACTGATTAAGACCTATTTCCATATTATTAATATTTGCATTAGGTTGATCGCTTAGAGTCTACATCCCCAATCATATCCCCATCAACCCATGTGATCAAACAGTTGTTTTTCTTCTGTGTTTCTACTTCCACAGTTCTTTCTCTGGATGTGGACAGCTTTCTTTCTCATAAGTCCCTCAGAATTGTCCTGATCCTTGCATTGCTGCTAGTAGAGAAGTCCATTATATTCGATTGTGTCACTGTGTATCCATCTCTATGTATAAGGTTCTCCTGGTTCTGCTCCTTTCACTCTGCATCAATTCCTAGAGGGCGTTCCAGTTCTGAGTGAGGGTTTTTTGAGGAAATGGGAAACATAAAAATATTTGTAGACAGCACATAAACACAGCATCAGTAGGAAAAGGGGGAAAGTAAGCATACACACACAGAGTACATATTAAGTGAGAAACTTAGAGTAGGTAGATGGTTCAGTGAATAGAGAACCAAGAATAGAACCAAGAAGATTTGAGTTCAAATCCAACCTCAGGCATTTACTACTTGTGTGACCCTGTGTATGTCCTTTAATTTCTGTTTGCCTCATATTCCTCATCTGTAAAATGAAGATAATAAGAGCACCTATTGTGGTGAGTGTGGTGAGGGTCAAATGAGATAATGATTATAAATCCTTAGGACAGTGCCTGGTCTGTAGTAAGGCCCCTATAGAAATGCTAGCTATTGCTCTTTTTACTTAGTGTATACAGGTGACAAGTCATACCTCTGACACTGTGTAGAGTCATAATGTCCCTTCTTTTTTTGTGGGGTCCTCATGTGATTCCTCCTAAGCATGATATCTCTGAATAACTAGTACCTCAGCCAGAATCCTTGCCTAGTTCCTTCTAGGTTTCACTACAATGTTTCATTGCTGCTGGAAGGGAGGTTGAGGAGAAAAGCGAGAAATCCTCTCCCATCCCAAGCCCATCCTCACAGGATTCTCAAAGAGGGAAAGGGAAGAGCAAAGAGCATATTTAATTTCTTCCTCCATAGCTGGCTCTGTTATCATTTCCAGAGCTCACTCTCTCAACTGAAGGAGCTCCTGGGGCTCTGACTTTCTCTCCTCAGAGCTACTCTTGCTTATTAAGGTCACCATAGAGATGGCTAATATCTCAGCAAGTCAATGCCTCACCATCCCATAAGTCTATCCATTTCACCAGAGCATTTCTTCATTCTTCATTTATTTATACTTCCAAGGTTCATCAAATCAAGGTAAAAATGGACCATTACCAGTGTTATATTCTTTATAGTCTGAGTAGAGGTCACTCAAGTGAGCAATTTACTCAAGGTTTCATGATCTTTATAAGCTATGAATGCAGCCCTTCAAAGACTGAAAAGGGTGCAACCTTAACATCTCATGGTCTCTGTTAATTTCACTAAATTCATCAGCGATTTCCTGATCACTTAAAAAAAAAGAGGAAAAAAGACTTTCCTATTCCCTTGAATTACTGACTGAATTCTCTCCTTCCCTTTATTACCAAACTTCTTGAAAGAGTAGACTACATATGCTAAATTTTGTACAAGCCTCTCTCCTACCCCAGATATAGAACTTCATACTCTATCTTCAGCTTTTTCTTCCCAATACTTTCTTTCTTGGATATCTAATCTACTACCTACCAGAACAAGGCTAAACACTTTCATCTCATCTATAATCTGACTCCAACCTTTCTTTTCACCCTTCATTTATTCTACCACCTTAATAGAATGTGTCATTCTCTGAATTAGTGCATTTGCTTGTAGAGTTCCCTATGTCAGGAATGTACTCTCTTGCTCTCCACAACCATCTTCATCTGTCAAAATATTACTCATCCTTCAAGGCTCAACTCCAATGTGACTTCCTCTATGAAGCTATCTTTGATTCCCCAGATAAAAGTAATCTCTTTTTTCTTTCATTTTCTGTTTTTCTCCTATTTACTTTGTGTATGATATTTTGTGTTCAATGTTAATTTCACTGTTAATTTAATATGCATATATTAATTCTGCTAAGTTTTAGGATCTTATGCATGTGTGCATTGTTTCTTCCAGTACAATATCAGTTCCTTGAGGACAAGAACTGTTTAATTTTGTTTCTGTATCCCAACTATCTAACACAATTCTCAACACATGGTTGAGTAAGAGAGACAGTATGGTATATTTGAAAAAGTTCTGGAATCAAAGGACTTGGGTTCAAATCCTGAATCTGATACTACTTGTTGATCTTGATAAAGTCAATTTTAATTCAAAATCTATGGTCCTGTACTCTATGATCTTATGATGAGCTTGAAGGGACTCTAGTCCAAGTCCCTTATTTTCATATAATGAAACTGAAGCCAATAGAATTTAAGTAGTTAATAATTGAGGCAAAATCTGAACCCAAATCTTTTCCACTCCCACACTTAATATTGTGTCTTACCCATAGTAAATTTGTGAAAATATTTCTTACAGGTAATTATTGTTTGGTCTTCTCATGAAAAATGGAGAAAATAGCGTTGTCCTATCTCATAGGGATTCCTTGGCCTTTTCTATCCTGCATAAATTCTCTAGAGGATTAATCAATTCCCTGAAGAACTAAACACTTATCTGGAGAATTCATTTATCCAATTATAGAATTCAAAGAAGAATAATGAAGACTTGCCCATATATAATGATTTTACTCTGGTGGTTTATCCCTACTGCCCCATCAAAATTAGGTAATTATTGATTGTCTATAAATGCTTAATTTCTTGATTTTCTCCTTTGCCCTCACCTAAATCACAGTAGAGAGGTCAAGAAAAAAAGAATCAAAATCTTCTATTGGAAGCTGGATTCTCAAAGTCTCAGTGATAATTCCATCCTGCCCACATCAACTGCAAAACATTGGGTTCTAGTGGCACAGAGTTTCCATTGGAAGAGACCTACACTCTGTTCTCAGTATTGTGACTAACCCCTAATATCATTAATGAATTCAAATGTTGAAATGCCCTGTGTTGGTAGTGTGCCAACTGTATATCTAGTGAGTTGATGATTGAACTAATTGATACCTGGTTGCATGCCAGCTGATTAATGAGGTTTTGAGGGAGAGAGAATAGGTTCCTTTAGTACAGAGCTTGAAGGGAGGGATTCTCTAGGCACTACCGATTGAACTGAAGAAATAGTTTTCCCTTAAAACAAGAAACAAGCTCTCTGATCTCTCCTAGCCACATGCGGTGTACCCTAAAAAGAAAAATGATAAGCCATAATATGATAACATAGATAAAATGCCACATACATGTAAGCAGTTGTTGTTATTGTTATAGCTTGGCACAGCATTAGCATTATTATCTCTACCTCAAGGAGGAAATTGCAAATGACTCTCTCTCACCTAGTAGGAGACTAGAAATGCTGAGTCAGAGGCTGCCAGTGGGGAATGTGACCTTTGATGTCAGATGTGACCTTTGATGTAGAATGTGACCTCTGATGTAGAATGTGACCTTTGATGCATGTCTACCTTTGGTCAAGGAAAAAAATAGTGGGAAGAATGGAGGTGTCATATATTAGATTTTTTTCTCTCCTTCATTTCTGGGGCAGAAGTCTAGAAGAGCTTCAGTTCATATAAATTGGAAGCATGCAGGTCCTTTCATAGTCTCTGACCTTTTAAGTGTAGTTTCTGGCCCTGACATTCATTCCTTTAGGACTGCTGTCTATCTTTTCTATATGAAGAGGTTTTTGAGGATTTGGGGATTACAGATGAATTCCTCATCCAAACAAATTATTTTGGCAGATTGGAATATTCATTTTAAGATTAAATAGTCAAAATGTATTTTAGTCAAGTATTCAATAAACTGATTTTTTTTAAATCTGCCTATGATTTATCAGGGCACATTTTGTTTTATTTTGGGTTTTTTTTAATGTCTTGTCAGTGTTGATGTTTATAACATTTAAAAGACTTAGCAGTCCTAATTAACAATTGAGTCGTTTTGAATGGTGATATAAGATCACCACTTTTGAGGTCCTACAACTACTTCATATAAACTGTAGATAAATGATCATAGTTAATTAGAACCACTGAGTTATTCTGCTGGCCACTTTGAATGAACAACTTGAAATGTTGCCCAAAGGTCAGTTCCATTGGAAATCCCCTCCCCTAACCCCAGCTGGACTATGCATTTAGGTGACTTTTAGCTGGGGTTTTCCCCTTCAAAACACCTCTATGGTGGTAGAAATATAAAAACCCATTTCAACACAGTACAATCATGCAGAATATTGGAATGAAGTAACACAAAACATTTCTATTTGGGACTTCTTTTTCCCTCTTTTTCTTTATTTCTTTTCCCCATTTCCACCAGTAGAAGACATTTTAAGTCCTTGTTACTATAGAAAAGTATAGACCAATTCAATGTAGTCTTTCTCCAAAAGGCTGTCTCTGTTCTAGCAGCAATGTTTCCTCCTGCTCATAACTCCTGCCCTCCTGCACAGCTCATTTTCTGTAATTCCTCATATCTGGACTCCTGGAACCTTCCAGACCAGACACTTCAAACTAACTGATGCTTTCTTGCCAGTGAGACCAGAGATGGAAATCAACCAGACACACCTGGACCTTGCCCCTCTTCAATTTGCCTGAGCTAATTCCTCACCTGAACTAAGGCATAGATAGGGTGATAACCCAGGAGCCAGTCCCATCTGTCAAACAAATGATGTAATGATGCACCAAGTAATGATGCTAGAAGCAGCACTCTCACAAAACAATCATTGGTAGTGTCCTGCCTTTGGTCTGATTGTTTTGTGGTGTTTTTTTTTTTTTTTATCAGTAGGTCTAATTTTAAAAGTTCCTAATTGCCTCCTGACAGGCATCTCTACATATATAGAATAATAGCCAAGTTGAAACTTAAGTGTTTTGTCTAACACAGTGATACCATTCTTTTTTCCAGCAAGTTGTTTCTTTGTTAAAGAGTTGGCTAAAAGAGAAAAGCAGTTAGAGAGGAACTGGATCAGAATTTAAATATGGCAGGTCATTCAATATACCTGAGTTCTTGGGAGGAAGTATTTGATTTTTTTCTCTTGGATTTTACCTCAGTCCCACTTCTGGGCTTATTTGGAAATGGCTTTTCCTGAAATGATGGAAAGTCCATTATGGAGACAAACAAAACAAAACAAAAACAAGTAAAAAAACAACCCCAGAACTTTGTTGGAGGTGAATCAGTTCTATCTCAAGTACTCAGATTGGATGAGTTTTCCAAATGTGCCCACCCACCTTGATTAGTAAAAGAAGACTAAAACTATACATAGAATCTGCAAATTAAAAACAATCATTGACCCAGATCCTCTTTTTATTTGCATGAGATGTTTCTGCAGTACTCTGGGGAAGTTCACAGTTTCCAAGTTGGCTCTTTATCCTCACTCTAATTCTGCTGCGCCTTAGAACCTTATTTCATTTCCTGCATGTTTCACTGTTTAAAGGCTAGGTAAGCCATGACCTCTGTACTTGGAGTTAATGTGGCAAAATGATACTCAGGTGTATAAGTGTTATTAGGTTCCATTAGAACACATAAACACAAACAAGTAAAAAATTTGTGACTCATTATATCCAAAGAGGGTATGTATGGTATTTTGCAATTTCTAAAACTGGCAAAATAACAGTGGAAATAAATGCTATAATCTGCATATTACACATGAGGAAAAAGGAGGTTCATAGAGATTAAGTGACTTGTCTACAGTCACACAGTTTATATGTATCAGAGGCAGAATTTGAACTCAGGTCTTCCTCATTATAAGACCAACACATCCACTGTGTTACTTAACTGTATCAGAAAAATTAAGGCTTGCCCCAAAAATTAGGCCAGAGAACCTAGAATCTAGAAAGTAGAGATAAGTTTTTGAAGATTAGTGAAAACATAAAATGAGGTGGGTGCATCTCATATTTGCATCTCTAGTTTCATGTCTAACAAATAGGAAGTTTGTTAGCTACAACAGTTAGGCAAGAGAGCTGGCAAAAAGAAAACAAAGAACTATGGAACTTGTTTTAAGCAAGTTTAGAGGAACAGGAAAATTCAAAATTTTTACTGTACAATATGCTAGTTTAGTGTTTCTGTATGTCCCAGGTAACACCATTTGAGGTATAATGAAAATAAGTTGGTTTTTTGTCTTAGTGAAGAAAGTGAAAGCACTAGCAGAACAGATGATTACTCCCTAGGTTACAGAGAAAATTAAATGCTACTTTAAGCATTTAGCAAAGCAAAGACTGGAAAAGTGAGTGTTTCAAGGAGGAAATAAAACAAAAGGTGTAAATGACTTAACTATGTCAAGAGGTTTGGGTGGTAGAATATGACAAAGAGGAGAAAGGGGAAAAGACCACTGAATATAGGATTATATGCTAGGGTTAAGATTCCACCTATGGAGGGGGAAGATGGACTATCTCTGAAGGCTATAAACTCTTGTACCCCAAGGAATTATTAAGCAGGCTCACCTTAAGTGGGAGGCCATCTAAGACTGGTCAGAGAAAAAAATAAGAGTAACAATAGTTGGTGACTCCTTAGGGATATGACAAAGCAACTATTTGTCAACCTGAAACAAACAGAAAAGTCAAGTTATATTCCCCATGGGTGCATCTCACTAGAGAGATACCTGGGAATTGCCAGATATGATGAATACTCCCAATTTCTGATGACTGATATGGGGGGAAATGATGCTAAGCAGAAAGAGCTTAGGAAGGGGGGCAGCTGGGTAGCTCAGTGGATTGAGAGTCAGGCCTAAAGACGGGAGGTCTTAGGTTCAAATCCGGTCTCAGACACTTCCCAGCTGTGTGACCCTGGGCAAGTCACTTGACCCCCATTGCCCACCCTTATCACTCTTCCACTTAGGAGCCAATACACAGAAGTTAAGGGTTAAAAAAAAAAAAGAAAAAAAAAAAGAAAGAGCTTAGGAAGTGTTTCTTTTTTCCTCTTTTTAATTAAAAAATGTTACTTGTCAATATAATTTTAAATAATTGTTTTCTAACATTTTATGATCCCTGTTTTCTCCCTTTCTCTCACCTCTCCCCTTTATAACCTCAAAGACAGAAAGTAATATGATTTAGGTTGCACATGGGCTATCATACGAAATATTCATCATGTTGTGAAAGAAGACATATCATTTACACTAAAGAAAAATTCATAGAAGAAATGAAAAATGGCATGATTCAAATCTGTATTCTGACATAATTGGGGATGTAGACTTGAAACTACCACACCAATGTAACTATCAACAATTTGGAAATAAGTTTTTATCAATGACACATGTTAAAACCGGTGGAAATGTGCATCAGCTATAGGAGGAGGAGGAGGGGAGATGGAGGGGAAAGTAAGAGCATGAATCATGTAACCATGATAACTTTTCTAAAAAATAAAAATTCTTAAAAAAAAAAAAAAAACAAATCTGTATTCTGATCCTCTCAGTTCTATCTGTGAATAGCCTTTTTTTTTTTTTTTTTTTTTTTTTGGTTATGATTCTCTTGGAGTTGTCCTGGATCCTTCCATTGCTGATAATAGTTAATTCATTCACAGTTGATCATCATTGTACATTATTGTTATTACTGTGTACAATGTTCTCCTATTTCCACTCACTTTACTTTGCACCATTTCATATGTCTTTCCAAGTTTTATATGATCTTGTTCATCATTTCTTATGGCACAATAGTATTCTATTATAAGTGTGCACTACAGCTTGTTCAGCAATTCCGCAGTGATGGACATTTCTTCATTTTCCAGTTATTTGTTACTACAAAAAGGGCTGCTATAAATATATTTCTACAATATCTTTCCCCATTTTTTATCTCTTTGGGTTACAGACCTAGTAGTGGTATTGCTGGATCAAATGGTAAACACAGTTTGATGGCCCTTTGGGCATGGTTCCAGATTACTCTCAAAAATGGTTGGATCAATTCACAGCCCCCACCAACAGTGTATTAGTATCCTAAAATTGCTACATTCCTCCAAAACTTATAATTTTCCTTTTTTGTCATATTACCCAGTCTGATAGCTTTGAGATGGTATCTCAGAGTTATTTTAGTTTGAATTTCTTGAATTGATAGTGATTTGAAGCATTTTTTTCCCATATGATTAATTTCTTCATCTGAGAGTTGCCCGTTTCCTATTCTTTGACCATATGTCAGTTGGGGAATGCTTTGTATTCTTCTAAATTTGACTCAGTTCCATATATATATATATATATATATATATATATATATATATATATATATATATATATGT
>NC_058132.1:286166915-286191631 GCF_016433145.1 Gracilinanus agilis
ATATATATATATATATATATATATATATATATATATATATATATATATATATTTGAGAAATGAAACCTTTGTCAAAGACAGTTGCTATAAAAGTGTTTTTTTTTTCTTTTCCCAGTTTGTTGTTTCCCTTTGATCATGGTTGCACTGGTTTTGTTGATGCAAACCCTTTTTCATTTAATGTAGTCAGAGTTATCTATTTTATATATTGTAATGTTCTCTATGTCTTGTTTGACTAGAAAGCATTGCTAAGTAATCTAAAGCCCTCAGGAAAAAAAAATCCTAAAGAATCTGGAGGCAACAGTTGTATTTCCATCATTATTTCCTAGAGGAGAGAATGAGCTCTGAAGAAAATGGGAGGTTGTGAATTTAATAGAGATTTAAACTGGAAAGGGGAAAGGAAGAAAAAAGGCCCACATTGCTCCCAAGTCTGGTTCCACAATGTAGTTAGAACATCAGGAAAGAGGATTACCAAGTCACAGGTGACAATAGCCAAAAGCTAACACAAAAACTTGTGTTTTGACAAGTACTAGAATATGGCTCTGACAGGGTAGCTGTGATTCAGAATGAGAAGTTATAAAAGAAATGGTGTGGAATAAAACCATACTATGAATACAGAACCATGAGAAGGAGGGAGAAACATAGCATTTAGATGAGGATAAATAAAAGTAAAAACAAAAGTAATGTTGAAGGCACTAGAGACAACAGGAAAAAAAAAAGGTGGAATTAAATGAAGAAGTTCTTAAGTAAAACCTGGCATGGAAGCATGATTTTTTTTTTATTCTGAACTTAACAAATACTAAAGAAAATGAGCATTTCCATATATAGAGTAGATAATGAAAATTGTACATAAAACCATGAATCTCTATCATGTATAGCTAGCTTCTTTTCATTTTAAGTACATAATAAATTCAATAAGTTACTTTCAAAGCTGTCCTGTTCATCTGCTTCCTCTGAACTTCCTTCTGTTTCTGTGAATTTTAAAAAATATATTTCAGTGATGAACTTTTTTTCTTTTCTTTCTTTTTTTTGGGGGGGGGGGGTTAATACTATTGCTAACCCTTAAATCTCTTCTCTTCCCCCCCCCAGCAATTAAAAAAAATGAAAGGAAAAACAAATCCCTGTAATAAAAATGTGTGGTCAAGGAAATGAATCCACAAGATGACCTTGTCTGAAAATGGATTTCTTATTCTTCACATTGTATGAATGTCCTCAGGAATCGTTGGCCATTCAATTGCTGAAATAACTTAAGCCTTTCAGTTATTTGCCTTTGCAGTGTTGTAATTACTATGTAAAATGTTCTTCTAGTCTTCACTTCATTCTGCATCAATCCATACAAGTCATCCCAAATTTCTCTGAAACCGCTGTTTCCATAATAAATTCCTCTACTGTATGTTCATATCCCATAATTATTCAGCCCTTCCCCTATTGAAAGGCCTTCTATTAGTATTGTTTGGTTAAACTGCATGCACAGTTCAATGACTTTTGGGGTAAAGCTTTAAATTGCTTTCCAATACAAAGCTTCAGCAACAGTGCATTAGTGTGTCTATCTTCTCATAACACTTTCAAAATTTTTCATTTTATTTGTAAGATCTTTGCCAATCTGAAATGAAGTAGAAACTCAAAAGTTGTTTTAAGTTTCATTTCTCTAGTTTTTAGTGATTTGGAGCATTTTTCACATGGCTATGGACCACTCCAAGTTCTTTAAGAACTTCATAGCCTTTGAATATTTATTGATTGGGGAATTTTATTGTTCATATGAATTCATAGCAACTTCTTAAGTAATTTGGATACCAGATATTTATGAAAGAAACTTACTGCAAAGACATTCACTCTCAGTTGACTATTTCTCTTCAGTTTTACCTGAATCAATTTTATATGTGCAAAACCTTCTCAAGTCAATGTAACTAATATTTTAATGTTGGGGTTTGGAGGCTTTCTGTAGTTAGACTGACCAGGTAATACCTCTCTCTCTCTTTCATACTCTCTCAATCTTTCTTTCTTTCCCAGACAGAGCTTTCCTCCTGCACAGGCACTGCTGACCATATTTTATCTGGCATAGACCAGAAGCAGAAGAACCTCCGCCTAGCTTATCCGGTGGAAAGATCTCTAAGAGGCCCTGCTTGAGCCATGCTGGGCCCCCATGACTGGGACCAGGTGACTGGAACCTGGAGGGAAAGAGGCAAGGTTCAACTTGGAGACTTTTAATTAGACTGCTCTTGCTTTTTCTCACTCACTTTTCCTTATAAATATTATTCAATATGCAGCCTCTGAGATTAATTTTAATCATTACAGAAACAAACCAACATTTTTTACACTAGAGAAAAATTCATGGAGGAAATAAAGTGAAAAATTATATGTTTCAATCTGCATTCAAACTCTACCCATTCCTTCTATGTGAATGAATAGCCATTCTATGATGAGTCCCATGAAGCTCTCTTGCTTTGTTGCTAATAGTTGTCATTCATAGGTAATCATTGTACACTATTGTTACTGTGTATGACATTCTCCTGTTTCTGCTCACTTTACTGTGCATCACTTTATGTAAGACTTTCCAGGTTATTGTTCTATTTGTGTGTGTGTGTGTGTGTGTGTGTGTGTGTGTGTGTGATCATCGCATTTGTCATTTCTTATGGTAAAATAACATCTCTTCACGAGCATATACCACAACTTGTTCAGCTATTTCCGAATTGATGGACATTCTTTCAGTTTCCAAATTCTTGCTACCACAAAGAGAGTTGCTGTAAATATTTTAGAATATGTAGTTCCTTTTTTAGAACAATTAGTTTCATTTCTTTTATCTTTGATCACCTTAGGCCAGTGATGGGCAAACTTTTTAAAGAAGGGGCCAAAGGAAAGGAAATGCTCATCTGTCAGCCTGTTTCTAAAGCAACTCTTTGGAAGTATTATATCCTATTCGTTGTATTCATCAGATTAGGAATTGGGTTTTTTCCCCATTAGTTTTTGTAGAATAGTGAACTCTTACCCCAAAAGTTAGGATTTTTAGGTTCACCAAACACTGTGCTATTATATTCATTTCCTTCTATATGCCACATGCCTAATCTGTATAAACCTTTTGTATTTTTTAAACAATAGGAAATAGTTTAATGATTAATGCTTTGTAATATTACTGCTTAATTTTAGTTCAGGTACTTACTTCTACTTCTTACTTTTTCCCATTTTCCTTCATTATTTTTACTTAAATTATTAACTTTTCATTCCTCATGACTATTTTATCATTTTTTTCTAGAGCTATGTCAATCTTTTGGCATCTTCATTGGTATAACGCTAAACGAATGAATTTAAGTAATAGCTTTATTACATTGTCCAAGCCTACTCTTGAGCAATGAATAGTTCACCAATTATTTAAATCTGTCCTTACTTATATAAAAATTGTTTTGTAGTTGTATTTCTATAGTTTCAATGTTTATCTTAGTAGATAGACTCCCTTATGTTTTTTTATATTCTGTAGTTAATCATAAATGGAATTTCTCTTTCTGTATCAGCTCAATTTTATTGATAGTATATAGGAAAGTTGATTGTCTCTGTGGGTTCATCTTAAATACTACTGCTTTGCTGAAGTTATTAATTGATTCAATTACTTTAGTTGAACATCTAGAGTTCTATAAAGAGATTAGCATATCATCTATAGAAAGTAATAATTTTATTTGTCCTTCAAACTTATCCTTTCAATTTCTTTGTCTTATCCTATTGCTATAACTAGCATTTTAAGCACCATAAAATAATAGTTAATAATACACATTTTTTTGAACTTTTGTTTTTACTGGAAAAGTTTCTAGCATATTTTACAACATATAATGTTATCTCATGATTTTAGGTAGATATTAAGGAAATGTACATTTATCCTATACTTTTTATTAGTGTTTTTATCTAAAAAATTACTTTTGTCTTTTGTCAAGAAAATTTTTATCATCTACTCACAAAATCATGTGTTGTTATTTTTTACTTTTGTTAATATGAGCTGTTATAGCTAAGTATTTTTTGATTTGGAATTCATTAGACATAGTATTCTATAATTTTCTTTCTTTGCTTTTAAATGGCATGGTTTTGCCTTTTTTGCCTCATACTTCAAACTATACTTTTTCTTAGATATGTAAGCCACCAAGTCTTGTGAGATCCTGACTGTGTGAACTTTTTCTTACTGGCTAATTGAAATTTTTTTCTCCTTTTTAATCAAGTAGCTCTAGATTTTGGCTACAATATTTCTTGGAGTTTTCATTTTTGGAATTTCAGGAGATGACTAGTATGCTATTTTCATTTTCATTTTTCTCCCTATTTCTAATGTATACTTGTAATATTCTGGAATATAACATCCAGCTTTCCTCCTCTTTTTTTTTTTCAATTAGTCCAAAGATTTTTAGATTTTTTTCTCTTTGACTTGTTTTCTGTGTTAATTTTTTTTAACAGAAGGTACTTTACCTTTTCTTCTTTTCTTTTCAATCTTTTATTTTGTATTTATATTTCTTGATTCTCATGGAATTATTGATATGTACTTGAATTCATTTTTAGGGAGGCTATTTTTTGGATAAAATATTATATTTTTTTAGTATTGGGCCAATTGTTCAAATTCTTTCTTCTAGAGCTCATATTTAATTTATAATATGCTTATTTATATCTGGTTTAATCTCTTCCAGGATTATAGGTAAGGCTTATTTGAGGCTCTGCTTTTATTTATTCTTTGACTTTGGGCTTATGTTCTGAATGTCTTTGAAATTTTGGATTCATAAAATTGACCTGGATCCATAAAATGTCTTTATGATCTCTTCTTTTAACTCATTTCCACATTTACTTCCTGAATTGGGGCTTTTTGTCAGAGTCAGGATCTAACCTCAAAGTAGCTAATAAATTTGTAACTTTCCATAATGTTAATATAATCAGTGAGCTTTGTTGGCTCATTTGTTTGGGGATAAGTCTCCTGAGAAAAGCTGTTACTGAGTTTTCTTTCTTGATAGCTCACTTGTTTGGGGCCTAGATCTGTTCAGCATTCTAAGAGAAACAATTTCTAAAGTTAAATCTGACACAGAGTTCTGAGACTGTAGTTGATCACTGGAATGCAACAATCTATGGAATTCTAAAGTAAATGGAGAATATAATATTCTACTGTGCTTTATGTATGAAAACTTGGAGACATTTCAGGTTAATAACTAGGGATATATACATAGCAACCAGGTAGCATAGTGAAAAGAGAACAAGTCCTGAGTCAGGAAGACTCATCTTCTTTAGTTAAAATCTGGCCTCGGATACTGATTAGCTATGTGATCCTGGACAAGTCACTTAACTCTGTTTTCCTTAGTTTCCTTATCTATAAAATTAATTAGAAAAGAAATGGTAAACCACTCTAATATTTTTGCCACGAAAACCCCAAAAAAGAATAAAAGAGTCAGATGTGACTAAAAACCACTGAAAACAACAATTATATACACATCAGAACTATTCTATGATTACGAGACAAATGTAATTTATTGGATCACAGACAGAAGGGAATTTACTTATTGGCGATAAGCCACGGAGAAGTTGTTAGCAGAGGATACAGAATAATAAAAGGTGCAAAAGGACAGGTTTCAGAACTGTGTTAAAGAAAGGCAGTAATTGTATGTGTGTTTCATATCTATCTGTTGCTGCTGAGAATGGAAAAAAACGGGAAAAGAATCCTGAAAACAAGCAGAGATTTAGAGGAACTTTTTTTGCTTCTATTCCTTTAGCCTAAACCTAGAAGGTGATGAATATTATTGTTACTGATGAAAAGTAAGTCCAGCTAAGCAGAGACAGTTCTTGGATGCTAAGATTCAGACGAGTAACCCAATGGATCAAGAACTTTGGCTAAGATGTCATGACTAATAAGGTAACACCTAAAAACAGTATAGGTCAAATGAGTCTAGCAGTATAAGCCAGAAGCTATGTTCATCAAGAGACTTTTATAGATAGCTCTTGAGAGAGAAAAAAGGACACCAAGGTTTATGTCAGAGTTGCAAATTACTTTGAGAATGTGTTTTCCCTACTCGTGTGTGTGTGTGTGTGTGTGTGTGTGTGTGTGTGTGTGTGTGTGTGTGTGTGAGTTTTCTGTGTATGCCCACTCTTCCCCAAAGATACTGAGTTCTTTTATGGAAGAATGTGACCCAGGTGTATATAAAGACTGTGTTGGATTTAGTATTCCTGAATTTGCCTTAAATGTGTACCTGTGGTGTTCTTATTGATATTACCTTTATAATTGAGTAAATGGCTGTGTTTAAGATCCAATGTGTAAATAGATCACACTAATGAAGATTCAAGAAGTCTAGGAGTGAATAGTGGAAATACATTTGTGCACAATAGGGTCACCCAGGAATCCAAGAGAATTTGAGTGTAGCCTTTTGGTGGTTTTTCTCTAGCACTCTAGTTCTGTCAGTGTTTATAGAATGCTGAAGTGGATAAGTCAAGGGAGTGTAGGGAACCATGTTAGAAGCTATTAGAGTAGCATAAGCCTTCAAAATGTAGAAGCGACTTGGGTAATTCTGGAACTAATTCTGATCAGTAATCAAGGAAGTGGTTGCTGAAATGAAAAGAATAGAATCTGGGGAACAAGTGACCACTTCATCAGAGAAAAGCATAATCTAACATAAACTTTTGATTTGGGGAGAACTGATATCAAAGGGTTTAGAGAAATGTTAAGTGGAGTCCAATGTCCAAAAGTTTTGAAGAGGAAATTGGCTGAAATGGGATGGAAAACTCTCAGAAATAAACTCTGACATGAAAAGAAATGATTCTAAGAGGAGGAAAAAGAAGAGTTGCCTAAAAAGACCAATGTGGATACATAGGAATCTTATTAACAGTACAAAGAGATAGAAGCAAAGGTAAGTAACTAATGAAGACTAAAAAAAGAGTATCATGGTCTTGTGGGAATTTTCAAGAATGTTAAATTTTAAAATAACCTGAAGTTGACAATCAATAATAAGACCAACAACAACAAAAAAAGCTATGTTTAGCAATTTCAGGGACAAGATGGAATATCAAATAAGGAAATTTTCTTTTTTTCACTTTTCTCTTCCCAGGAGAATGATTTTTGGACTAGCAAGGATATGGAGAAGGATGATGGATTATCATGAGCAGTGTTGTTTCATAAAGCAGAGAGAAGCAGTTGAGGGGAAAACTGATTTTTTTTTAAAGCTTGGCAACATATCCAAGTAAGCAAAGTCATCCTAAGGGCATTCAAGAATGAAAATTGAAGGAGGATTGCAAACAGAATAAAAATGGAAAAGATTTTTGAAAAACATTTAAATAAACTGTTTTCTCCATCAAGGATAGCAGAGCCACCACACTTGGACCCTAACATTTCAATCCTCAAGGTGTTTATAGACAAAATAGAAATGTCACTCAAGAGAACAAAGATGGGAAATGTAGCTGAATTGGTTAAAAGTTCATATAGACGAAATCTGTAATGGAGGTGATAGATTTTAGAAGACTGAGAAATCAGCATATAACATATATAAAAACAACAAAGGCATAGAAAAAAATCTTGGACTTTATTAATATGAAAAAAGGGACCCAGAGAACATCAGTAACTGACAACACATAATCCTAACTTCTTCATTTATACAAAATCTTTGAGAGAGTTTTCTAGGCATAAACCATTAGTGGGCGTGACCTAGAGGAAGATCTAGCAAAGAGACTCAGAATGAGTAGTCAGGTTGGAAATCTTAAAGAGGATATGAAGAAGAGGATTGTTGACAATGTCATGATGTTCAGAAAGGTCAAGAAGGATGAGGATTTATTTTAAAGGCATTAAAGAGACAGCTACATGGCTCAATGGTTTGAGATCCAAGCCTAAAGATGGGAAGTCCTGGGTTCAAATCTGGCCTTAGACACTTCCTAGCTGTGCAAGCCTGGGCAAATCATTTAACTCCCATTGCCTAGTCCTTACCACTCTTCTGCCTTGAAACCAATACACAGTACTGATTCTAAAATGGAAGGTAAGGATTTTTTCTAAAGGCCATTACATTTGGAAATTAAAAGATTATTGGTAGCTTGGAAGAAAGCAGTTTAGGTTGAAAAGATGAGGTCAAAAGCCATATAGTAGACAGTTAAGAAAAAAAGTAAGAGATAAGAAGGTGGAGGCATCAACTCTAACCACAATATTCCAAAAAGAAAAAAAAGAGGATTAGAATATCATTGCATTTGAAAAACTAAACCTAAGTAGTACATGCAGGATAATGGAGAGATTCAAATGAGCTTATGGGATCTGAAACTATAACCGATAAGGGTATCCAAAGAAAAATACCAGTAAAAGGTGTCATCAAAGGAAAGGAATGACCAGAAAAGAAGCTGGGCTTGTCCTATGGCAAGGTCATGAATGACAGATAGGCATTGAGAATTCTCCTCTAATGCTCTCTGAATGTCCAGAAAAAGTGAGAAAGTATGGTGAGTGGACCTCTGTCAACTTTTTCTTTTTTTAACCCTTACCTTCTGTCTTGGAACATTCCAAGACAGAAGGTAAGGTATTGGTTCCAAGGCAGAAGAGTGGTAAGGGTAGGCAATAGGGGTCAAGTGACTTGCCCAGGGTCACACAGCTGGGAAGTGTCTGAGGTCAGATTTGAACCTAGGACCTCCCATCTCTAGGCCTGGCTCTCAATCCACTGAGCTATCCAGCTGCCCCCATGTCAACTTTTTAGGAGAGCATGGATAAGAATCACACAGGACTCAACTTTAAAGATAAGACTCAAATTTATTAAATGCCTACTTTGTGCCAGGCACCTTTGCCAAGTGCGGGGATACAAATAAGAAAAAAAAAAGAGATATTCTTGTCCTCAAGAAATTTACAATCTCATGAGGGAAATCAACACCCAAAAGGAAGCTTTAAAGTGTGGTGGGGCACCAAGGGATATCAGACACATTTAGTGGAGTGGAAGTCAAGCAGAGTTGCTGATGGAGAATGGAGTTAGTGCAAAGTTTGTGAGCGCTTTATAAGGGAAGACTTTGGGATGGACATTTAGGTGGCTCAGTAGATGAAGAACCAGGGCTGGAGTTGGAAGGCCCTGGGTTCAAATATGGTCTCAGACAGTTACTATTTGTAGGGTATATATGTGTGTGTATGTAGGTATGTATATATAAATAAAATATGTGTGTATGTATTTATGGGTATATATAGATATATATGTATGTGTATATAAAGTCTTTATATATGTGCATAAATGTATACATATAAAGATTTTGGGACACCTTTAAGCCCTTCAGTCAGAAGGGATAGACAATTGACTGTAAAGTGAGAAGGTGCACAGTATTCTATTCGAGGCATACTTCTTTGTTATGAGATTTCAAGTGACCAGTTTATTCTTGGAGACCATGGAGTATGGGAAGGCATGTTGTCTGTACAGCAGAAAGCCAAGCTGAGTAGATGATGAAAAATAGAGGTACCAAGAAGGTTGTGAGTTATTAGGAAAGATAGTTAGGTGAGGTTGTGCTGTGATCATCATTGCTAAAAAGGGAATCTAGGAGCTTATAGAGTAGGAAAAAAGATAAAAAGATGTCTCTCTCTCTCTCTCTCCTTTTCTTCTCTGAAACTTTCTCAGTAGAGAGCTAGAAGTACCTGTAATTTTTTTCATCCAGATACGGATATCATTCAAATCGTTACAGTTTTAAAATTATTTATTATCTAATCCAACCCATACCTGAGCAGGAATTATCTCTAAAATATTACAATAGTCTCACTCTTCTATAATACTTTTAGCATTGACAAAGCCCTTCTTTACAATAATGCTGTGTGGTAGGCAGTAGAAAGTCATTCTACCCATTTTGCTGCTGAAGAAACTAAAAATCAGAGAAGTAAATTATTTGCTTGGCATCACTTCTACTTCACAAAATCTCATTTGTTGTGTCTCTTTGTCCTGCTCCATAATCTTTTCTCTCAGGATTTCGTAAGTAGAGGCAGTGATGGAGAAGGTGTTTAAAAAAAATGGGTTGATTTTTTTTTTTTAATCAAAAGCTCACTTTATGTTAAGGAAAAGTATCCCTTATTGTATTTGGGTAAACTTTGGTTGAAGAAACAGTTATCTATGTATATGTGCTGCTGAAGCTAGCACAAGAAACATCTCTGAAATCCCCAAACCTGAGTTGTTTTATTCAGAAAAAGGGCTTTAATTGGGGAGTGATTAACCTGGGATACATTGACCCCAATGTTTATGTGGATAGATTTTAGGGGGTCTATGAACTTGGACAGGAAAAATTATATCTTTATTTTCATTAGCCTCTATTTGAAAATTTACATTTTCTTTCATTATGAATTTTAAAAAATACTATTTTGAGAGGGGCCCATAGGCTTCTTTAGCCTGCTAAAGAAGTTCATGACACAAAGTTAAAAACCCCTGAAATAGAAGGTCATTGTGGATTTGAATGATAGCCACCAAACTTATGGCTTAAGGTTTTATGTATGCTTGTGTATATCATAAATATAAATTATTGGACCAGACCTCTGATTTTATTGATTTAGGAAACTCCTAGTAAGGAAACTCAAACAGATCAACACCTACGCTACAATTATTAGCTTTAAAGAATAGGGAGGCAGGCACTGAGAAATTTAATATCTTGGCCAGTGTGGTATAGAGTCATTATTTGTCAGAGACAGGACTTGAACGCGGGTCTTCCTATTCTCAGGACTAGCTTTCTCTCCATTTGTCCATGATTCCTCTCAGGCTTCAGTTAGAAGTACCTCAAAGAGTTCTTTTAAACACCTTCACTAATCACAACAAAGCAAATTTATTTTGTATTTCACAGTATTCCTCCTCCCCTACTCCTCCAGATCATATCCTTAAAGCAGACAGGTTCAATAAAAATTTTGATCTGAAAGAACAAATGGAGCTTAGCTAAGAATCTGTATTTGTCAACATCTTGTAACACTGCCCAAATGTGAATCAATCAAAAGCAACCAAGACAGCATGTAAGAAAATAATCACAAAATTCCCCAAGATACTAGAACACCATTTTCCTAAAATAAAATGAGCAGAATATTTTTCTTTGTTAATATCTCATTCTAGTCACCTATATCCTTTTCATTCCTATTTTTCTTTTTCCTGTGTGTTCATTCCCTCCCTTGAACTCCTTATCTCTCTAATCCCTGATCCTTAATGTTCTTGCTTTATCTTTCACTCTGCCGCTTTCTTCCCTGTTTTCTAAGCCTATCTCCCTCCCCAAGCAAGGTTCTCCAGGCTTCCCCTGCCCTCTGATCCCACCTTTCCTTCCCAGGATGGGTTTCCCCTCCAATTCTTTCATTTCCCCTCACAGCTATCCGAGCAGAACAATACTGGAAGCCGGGCTGGCACACTGACAAAAAGAGAGAAGAACAGTTGGAAAGAAAAGTTTGCTCATAAAGAAGGAGAGATGCATCTTAAAAATATCTGTGGGAAGGTGTTTGCCAAATCATCTGCTTCTTCAGATGTGGAACTTACAACAATATGGTTTCAACTTCTGTGGAGGAGGGCTCCGGTGAAGCACCGGTGAAGCTTGTGAGATGACTGAGTGCAGATAGGTAGAATTGGCATGTAGAGACCCAGGCAGCTCAGCCCTGACTAGAATACAAGATTTCTTTCTCCCCTGTCTGCCCTCTACTTCTTTTCTGTTGCTGGAATACAAAGGGCCAGATTTTGCCCTTAGATGTGACTCATGACTCCCACTGAAGTCAAAGAGCTCATATGTATGTATTCAAAGGAAGTATTGGACCACAGGGACTGGGTTAAATAACAAAAAAGCTAAATCGTTCGTTTGTTTACTTGCTCAAACCTTTATAAATGAACTACAAGGAATTGCTGCACCTGAGCACTTTATTATAATCATTAAAATACAAATACACAGTAGAATTTAAGTTGCTACAGTGGGCATACAGAATAATAACACTGTATCTTATCCTGTGCCCCCAGTTCATAAACTAAAGCACTATGGGAATAGTAAATTTCTGAGGGGCCAGCCCTGCAGGGAGAAAACTCGGCTATCCTCTCTAGAGAATTTAACAACAGGGACTGAACATAAGAACAATTCAGTGGGTTTTAAACAATGTTCCCTGTAAATTTCATGAAATGCCTCCCACCTGGTTTTTATTTGTCTCTACATAGTCGAAGGCACAAAGCTGTGGTCAAAATTGTAAAGTAGCCACCAAAGGAAGCCCTGGTGGTGCCCTCTGCCCCCTCCCTTAGGCACTCAGAGTCCCTAGAGTTCAATTCCCCACTTTTGCTCAGCAGATCAAAGTTCAACTTGATATCACTCACACTTTAAAGAGAATGAGTTTTAATTCTTGTTACTAATTAGCAGAGTATTTACATTTTAAGCTTCACTTATTAGCTAGTTCAAGTCTCATCATTCAATAAACAATTTAATACACATTAAGGACTACTACATACAAAGCACTGTGCAGGCAGCTGGGGATCCTAAGACCAGAAAAAAAAGAATAGAGCTAGGGCCTGTCTTCAAGGAGCTTGTATTCTTTAGGAAGGAAAAGGTTTTGACAATAAAACAAAAACAGTAACATAACACAAATATGCCTGATATTTGTATGAGCTGTGCCTCAAACGCTTTGATGCTTCAGTTACCAGGGCTTGATTCTTCTGGAGCAAAAAGCAGGAAGTAACTGAAGTGCTGGTCAAGGGTAGCTGGTCAAGGGTGGCTATCTTTCTGGGAAACTGGAAAGAATATAGTGGAGGCTAGGGGAGGAGTAGAAGGTGCCTCATCTTTAGTCAATGGGCTGGAGGTGGGACTAAAATATATCTGCTAGGGTGAAAAGAAACAATACCATGGAAAACACTTTATAATTGGTAACAGAATAAATGAAGAAAGAAAAAAATTAAAATGTATTTGCCTGTGTAAAACAATGCTATGATAATTTATCTTTAATTATCAAGCAGCAAAAATATCATCTAGATAGTATGTGAGTGAGATTAACTTGTTGTGAATTTTGCTTGATTACAATACTAAACACTTTACAATTCCTTGCCCATTTTGTATAATCCTCTTTTCATGCCTTTAAAAACTTAGAGGGATCATTTTAGTGTAATAAGATGAGATGAGAGGCCATTCTACTTCTTTTTTTAAGAGGGACTAAAACCATCTCACTATCTTCTGGTGGTTAGACAGGATAAACCATCCCAGTCTCTAATTAAAATGATACATAAACCAGACCACTTCCTTTCTCTCTTTCTCTTAAGTACTGGTTGTAAAATTTGACCCTAAAGGAAAAAAAAAATCTCCTAGAGGCTTTCCAACCATTTTCATTGTTTGACATGCTTGTAAATTTCTAAATTTGCTAATATATAGTTAAATTCATACATTTATTGAGTGCCTGCTATAGGCTTATCATGCTTTGGGAAGGGAATTAGCACATAACCAGATTGGGTGTGTGTGTGTTGGGGGATGGGGGTGGGGGAGAAATGATGTAGGTATGCTGGTAGAGAAAGCAAGAATTGATTAATAATGTTGTAGAAAAAAGAACCCTCAGTTAGGTGTTAGAATAAAAAGACAGCTTTTTTTTTCAGGTTCTATTGCTCAAAACACCTATCTGATATTGTTCCTCATTATCACTGTCAATTAATATTTCCATAATATCACTTAGCAGCTAACTAACAGTGGGTAGAATACTGTACTTAGAACCAGGAAGATTCATCTTCATGAGTTCAAATCTGCCTCAGACACATAACTGTATGACTCTGGGAAAATCACTTATCCCTGTGTACTTCAGTTTCTCCTCTTAAAAATGAACTAGAGAAGTCTGTTATGTTCGATTGAACTACAGTCTATCAGTCTTTGTGGTACATGCGAACATAAATGGACTTCTCTACTAGCAGCAATGCAAGGATCTAGAGCAAGGCTAAGGGACTTATGAGAAAGAAAACTAGCCACATTCAGAAGAAGAACAGTGGGAGGAGAAACACAGAAGAAAAACAACTGCTTAAACACATGGGCTGATGGGGTTATTATTAGGGATGTAGACTCTAAATGATAACTCTAGTCCAACTATCAATAATATGGAATTAGGTCTTGATCAATGATACATGTAAAACCCAGTGGAATTGAGCATTGGCTAAGGGGGGGTTAGAGGGTTTGGGGGGAGAGGGAAAGAACATGAAACATATAACTATGGGAAAATATTCAAAATTAAAATTAAAAAATTAAATGAACTAGAGAAGAAAATGACAAACTACTCTAGTATCTTTGCCAAGAAAACTCAAAATGGGATCACAAAGAATCTGAATTGACTCAAGAACTGTATCATCTTAAACACAATGATTATTGCCTTCATAGAATTGTCACCAGTTGATCTCTCTTCGATATCAATTAACCGATGAATATCAATTTGCTTTCACAAAGGATATTTATTGAGAAAATATAGCAAGATTAAAGCACAAAAACCCCAACCTGAAGCCCATTCTCCCCTGCCACCTTGGTTCCTAGGAAGAGTAAGCTCAAACTTAAAATCATGACTACCAAATTAATTTCTGGGTGTGGCACAGCTGATAAATGAGTGACTTCCCTTGTTGGCAGGACATGGTGTCTCAGCTATTGAGCTGATTCACTGCTGGGCTGGGTGAAACAGGTCAGTAATCCCAGCTGGTTCTTCATTGGGCTTGGCTGCTGTAATTCCCAGAAAACTGTCATAGATTCCAGCTGCTATACCTTTGGTGACTCCTTCAACCTTTAGGAACTCACAAGGTTGTAGTCTCTTCCATTTCATCCCCAACATTCATTCATCTAAGATGGAGAAAGAATGTGTATAACAAATACAGAGAGACATCAGCATTATACATTCAGGTCCATATGGTGACTGGATGGGGAGATAAGGCAACATTGACACTTCAGCTGCTGCTACCTCTGCCTCTCCACCTGTAGACTTATGGCATTTATTTTCCCCCGAAAAAAACCACCAGGGAAGAAAGAGAGAGAGAGAGAGAGAGCTTTCTTCAGTTCAAACCTTTTGTATGCACACTCAATTCTGGCTCAGCAGCCAATTCAAAGGTTTTATTTTGTTTTGTTTTGTTGTCACCACTGAATAAGCCAAGAGGAAATAGTCTATCTCATTTACAACATAGGCCAGGTAGTTTTGTCATCAGAACTGGGATCATAGAAGCATAAAACTAGAGCTAGAAGGGACTTTGGAGGTCATCGAGTCTTTATTATTGTAAAGTACTTAGCACAGTGCCTGACTTATAGTAAGAGCTATATCAGTGTTAGCTATTATTATTATTATTTCTAGGGTAATAGCCTGGCTGAGGAAGAAAGGGTAAAGAATTAAAGATAATCTTAAGGTTATGAATATGTGAAAGAACAGGAGAAAGATGGCATTACAGAGTGAAATAATGAAATCAAGGGGAGGAACAGGTATAGGGAGAAAGATAACAAGCTCAGCTTTAGACCTGTTAAGGTTAAGATATCTGTAGGGCACTCAGGTTTTATTCTTTATTTTTATATCCTCTGTACTAGGTATGGTACTTGATACATAGGAAGCATTTAATAAATTCTTATTGAATTGAGCTCAAAAGCAGTGGGGCTAAAGATAGGATCTAGAGCCACTTGCAGAAAAGAGGTAGCTGAAGCTAGCATTTAGACCACAGGGAGAGAAAAGAGCCAAGATGCTTGGGAAATACACACTTAAGACGAAGAGTAATTGCAAATGAGAAAGTGAAGAAGCAATTAGGAATAATATACGTTAACCAAATAATTATTAGGCAACAATTATATATCACTTTAAAGCTCACAAAGTACTTTACTTCATTTGAACCTCATACTAACCCTGTGGTATAGGTATAGGTAACAATATCCCCATTTTACTGTATAGGTAACAATATCCCCATTTTAAAAATGAACATACTTGAAGAATTCAAGGGCCATAGTCACAGAGTCAATAAAATTCAGAAACAGAATGTTAGCCCTAGCTGTCCAGAAAATTCCTCTGAAGACAAAGGAAGAGAACATATCCAGCAAGAAAGAGTCATGTTAAAAGATGAAGATGGGTCAAGTAGGTGGGAGACTGAAAAAAAGGCCATTGGATTTGTCATCTTAAAAAGGTCACCGATGTCCTTGAGAGAAAAGTTTCCGTAGAGAATAGAAGGGGACTGAGCCTAATTTGAAGGGGTTAATGAAAGCCAGTAAATAAGTCCAGGAATTGAGTGGGTATAGGTAACTTTCTAAAAATATTTATTTTTATTTTACATGTAACAATATAATATATAACATAATATATTTATAATAAATTATAATGAATGTGCTTATCCAAGAGAAACAAATTCTCCTATCAGCTATGTCCAAAAATATTTGCCTCATTCTTTTTTCCCTCTCCTTCTCCATTTCCCTCCTGATAAAGGAAGGTAATATGGGGGGTTGTACATATATTATAATAGAATGCATATCTCCCTGTTCATCATGTTGTGAGACAAGACAAATATTGCCTACATTAGGGAAAAAGTCATGGAGGAAATAAAGTGAAGAATGGTATACTTCAATCTGCATTTGGATTCCATCTGTTCCTTCTTTGGTATTGGATACTCTTTTCTGTCATGAGTCCCTTAGAGTTGTCCTGGATCTTTGCCTCATTGGTAACAGTTAAGATATTCACAGTTGATGATCATGCATTGTTGTTGTGACTATGTACATCATTCTCCCCATTCTTCTCACTTCATTTTGTATTGCTTTATATGCCTTTCCAGGTTTATCTTTTTTTTGTGATCATCTTGTTTGTCATTTGTTATAGCACAAAAGTATTCCATTATAATCATATGCTACAACTTAGCCATTCTCCAATTGATGGGCATCTGTTCAGTTTCCAGTTTTTTGCCATGACAAAAAGAGTTGCTATAATATTTTAGAATATATAGCTTCTTTTCCTTTTTCTTTGATTACCTTAGGAAATAAACCTAATAGTGGTGTTACTGGGTTAAAAGGTATATACAGGGGCAGCTGGGTAGCTCAGTGGAGTGAGAGTCAGGCCTAGAGACAGGAGGTCCTAGGTTCAAACCTGGCCTCAGCCACTTCCCAGCTGTGTGACCCAGGGCAAGTCACTTGACCCCCATTGCCCACCCTTACCAATCTTCCACCTATGAAACAATACACCAAAGTACAAGGGTTAAAAAAAAAAGGCATATACAGTTTTATAACCATTTGAGTATAATTTCAGATTGCTCTCCAAAATGGTTGGATAAATTCACAGTTCCACCAATAATGTATTAGTGTCCTAATTTTTCTATATCCTATCCAACATTAGTTATTTTGCCTTTTATTATTTTAGCTAATCTGATAGATGAGAGATGATATCTCAGAGTTGTTTTGATTTGCATTTCTCTAATCAATAATAATGTAGAGCATTTTTCAAATATATATGTATATATATGAGACTTTCCTTTCTTAATCCAAAAACTATCTGTTCATATCTTTTGACCATTTATCAATTTCAGAATAACTCATATTCTTATACATTTGACAAAGTTATCCATATGTTTTAGATATTAGCCCTCTATCTGAGAAACTACCTATAAATATTTTCCCCCACTTATTGCTTTCCATCTAATCTTGGCTACTTTAGTTTTATTTGTACAAAGCCTTTTCAATTTAATGTATTCCAAATTATCAATTTTAGGCAACTTTTTAAAGAAGCATAACAATGAATAAGGAGAAAGATGGGAATAGTAGCTGGGTTGTACAGAAAGGTCAGAGGAAGGTCTTTTTAGCTTGAAAAATGTTTGCAGGTACATCTTCTGGAGCCATTGGAAATGGAGAGATTGAATTTGCATTAAGAATAAAGGGAAGACTGCTACAATAAAGACTAGGGGAGAATAGGATCAACTGTACAGGATTAGCCCTTAGTTAATATAAAAGAGTATTCTTAAGAGCTTAAGAAGGGAAGAAACGATAATAATGCTGAATGGAGAAGGGGCTGAGGAAGATCATGTTGGATGGCCTCAATATTCTGAATTAAAATGTTGATGACATCTTTATATTGCAACATATATGCTAAACTATGGATGTAGATGTGTAGCAATAGAGATTGGAGTTTGGAGTTGGGGAGACTTAAATATAAATGTCTCCCCTGACACTTAGTAGTTATATGACCCTAGTCAAGTCTCTTAACCTCTATTTTCATGAGGCAGCTCTCTAATACCTAATAAAGGGGTTGGGATCAGTAGTTAAAGAGCACTCTATGCTGAAGATGGTAAAGATATTTCCTGTATAAGCCAACTTATTTTATCTCTTTATTTTCCCAATTATTTTCAGCAAAGTTCAATATAAATTCATATACATGTAAACTACTACCATTTGGTAGTACTATCAGATTACTACCATTTGGCCTACTAAAAATACTCAATAGTCTAGTAACTGGGAGAACTTCTTAAAATGAAATTCCCAGGCCAATGTGGCAGAACTAGTTTTTGGTGTTTTTCTAAAAAAGAAATCCATAATCGTAGCAAATACTGCAAGAAAAAGAAATAAATTTATTCTAGCAAAGTAAGAAAATTGTTCTGTATTGTAGAAAACCTTAAAAAATAATGTTTATGGGTCACATTAGCTACATACTGGCATGCAGAAGAAAAATCATAGTCTAAATTTATATATAGTAATTGTTTATGTAAATGTTTATTGTAGTTTGGGTAGTGACTCATTTTAGTCTGTGACCTTTGATTGATGGGATGGGTTACTGCTTGAAAGTCAGAGATGCAATAAAAATAAAATGTTAGTTTGGGATTTTTTCAACTCCATCACAGATAGAAAAACCAGAGATTGTTGGTATTATTACATTTTATTCTTTTATTTCATTGCAGCAGCTAACTACACTTTTTTTTCTCAAGGAACATTAAACAAGGAATGTGGTAGTTTATTCTTTTAATACTTAAAAAATGTATCATAGATTCAGAGCGGAAAAAAACCTTACAGGCCATCAAGTGCAACCCTCTAATTTTACAGAAGAGGAAACTGAGTCACAGAACATTTAAGTGACTTGATCAAGGTTAAACAGTTAATAAGGGTTTGAGGTAAGATCCAAACCCATTTTACTGGGCATAAATTCCAGTGCTTTATTGGCTATACCATGTTGCCTCTGAAATCTAAGATTTCAAAAAAGAAAGCCCAGGGTAGGTGAGCAAAATCTTTTTTTTCCCTACAATGGTGTATGTGGGAAGAAGGAGTGTGTGTGTGTGTGTGTGTGGGGGGGGGGTGTCTCTATTTTACTAAAGTCCTCTTCTAGCATCTTACTATAATGAATTAAGATAACCTTATATTCCAAACTCCTTGAGAGAGTAGGGACTGTCTCTTGCTTTTGTGTGTCCCCAGTGCTTAGCATAGCTCCTGGCACATAGTAGGCACTTAATAAATGTTGACTGATTGACTGATTTTGGCAGATAGTTCAAGTTCCTGAAGGTCCTTCAGAGGTGAAAAGTCTTTAAGGTCCTGGTTCGCCACTTTCTTAAATTCCAAAAAGCTCATCATCCTGATGGCCACCAGGTGATTTATTGCTTTTTGACCACAAAAACTCATGAAGATCTTCTGCTAAGGCCCAGAGGGATTGAAATTTGCATTATTTAGAGCAAGTATTCTTAGTGATGAAATCTCTCCTCTTTTGAAATATTGACATATTTGTGGATGAAAATTATGCATGGTACAGGAGGAAATGGTTTATTTTATTGTATTTAAACTCTTGCGTTCCATCTTAAAATTGATATTATGTATTGGATTCAAGACAGAGGAGCAGTAAGGGGTAGACAACTGGGATTAAATGATTTGCCCAGGGTCACACAGCCAAGAAGTGTCTGAGGTCAGAATTGAATCCAAGATCTCCAGTCTCCAGGTCAGACACTATTCACTGAGCCACCTTGCTGCCCCAGGGGATTATTTTAAAACCATTTCCTGATGGGGTAGCTATATGGCACAATTAGCAAAAATCTTCCCATGTGCAAATCTATGAAAATAGGATAAAAAGCAGCAATCCAGATTAGTCAATAAACATTTATTAAGAACATAGCTTCTCAAGTTCTTTGTGAACCCCAAAGAACAAGGTACATGCTAATAATATTAGTAGTAGTATGCACTAGGCACTGTGCTAGTTGCTGGAGATACAAAGGCAAAAACAAAAGCCTCTGCCTTCATGAAACTTACATTCTCTTGGGGAAAATAATAGGCAACCAAAGTTCTAGCATAATGTTATATGAACCCAAATACCTCAGTTACTCAGGGAAGAACTCACTATTGGTCAAATTTAACAATAATCTGGGAGCAATTAGACACTGACCAATAACACAATCCTAATTCAAGATAAATTCCAAATGGATACGTGACTTAGATTTAAAATATCACATCTAAATAAAATTAGAGAAGCAAGGAAAAAAACTGTCTTTCAGATCTATGGATAGGGAAAAACAGTTGATGAATAATAAGAGAGAATGGAAATTTCACTTAAATGAGATTAAGAAGTTTCTCTACAATTTAATGTAGTAAAAATTAGAAAGGAAATAGGTATCTGGGGAAAAAATCCAAAAAAACTCTATACCACATTCTCTGATAAAGGTCTTATTTCCAGAACATGATAAGTAATTGATTTAAATTTGTAAGACTAAGAACTATTCCCCAACAGATGAATGGTTAAGTGATATGAAAGGAAGTTTTCAAAAGAAGAAATTGAAGTTATCAACTTCAAATCAAAAAATTCTCTGAATCACTACTGATTAGAGAAATGCAATTGAAGCAACTTTTAGATTCTATTTTACACTTATCAGTGGTGTGATAGAGTGGCAAAGATGACAGAAGAGGAAAAAAGACATGTTGGTGGAACTATTGAAAAACAGGCACACTGATACACTGTTGCATAAACTATAAATTGGTTCAAACATTCTGAAAAACAATTTGAAACCAAGCACAGAAAACTCTCAAAACATGCATTATCCTTTCACCCATTCAGACCAATATTAAACCTATACCTGAAAGAAACCAGAATATGTATAAAAATATTTATAGTGTTCTTCATGTGGTTGCCAAAAATTGGAAACTTGTGGGATGCACTTTTGGGGAATGGCTAAACTAATTGTGGTATATGATGAATTATAATGGAATATTATTATACCATAAAAACTAATAAAATGGACAATTTTAGAAGAAACTGAGAAAACCTGCATTAACTGATATAGAGGAAATGACCAGAACTAGAACACTTTTTATAATAATAACATTTTAGAGAAAAAGAATTTGAATGACTAGAACTTTGATCAATACAATAATGAAGTTTAAGTCTGAAAGAATAAGGAGACAGCTGGATGGTGCAACAGATAGAGCACCAGTCCTGGAGTCAGTAAACCTGAGTTCAAATTCAGTCTCAGATACTTACTAGCTATGTCATTTTGCGTCTATTTGCCTCAGTTTATAAAAAGGGTTGATCTGAGGATGAAATGAGATAATAATTGTAAATAAAGAGCTTTGCCCAGTATCTCAAGCACAAAATAAGTGTGCACAAAACAAAAAGGTTTTTGTTACCTTTCATAATTAACAAGGTATGCTACTCATCAACAGACAGAGAGGTGATAAATTTAAAATGAAGAAACAAGCACTTTAAGCTATGGCTAATGTAGTAATTTGTTTTGCAGTATAGCAGGATGTATGTTGAAGGATTGTGTTTTTTCATTTAATTTGCTTAATGGAGTTTAATGAGAGGGACATATTAATTTCAAAATATTAATTGAAAAAAATTAAAGCAACTTAAAAATAGAGGAGTCTATGTTTTATCCTTGAAGCAATAGGGAGCCACTAGAGATTTTTGAGCTGGGTGACGAGAGGAATTGATTAGAAATGTGCTTTAAGAATATCACTTTGATAGTTTTGTGAAGAAGTGATATTTCAGCTTCTAATTACTAGGTACTTATAGGTGAAAATAAATTACTTCTTAGTAAAAAAAAGAAATAATATATGAATAACATCACTTAATGAAAGATTTTCCACTGGATGTATTTTCAATTTCCAGGTCTACAACCACTAAAAGTATTGAGGTTAACAAGCCTTTTCTGATTTAAGGGAAAAATGAATAAATCAGTTTTCTTTCTAATTGTTCAGTCTAATAGATAGAGGACTATTACATCTTTCTTTTTCTTTTTGTATTCAATTCCTCCTTCCAGGCAAAAGAAAATACCCACCTGGGGTTTGATTTTCAATATCTTTCCACATTCTTCTGGTTTCCAATGTCTCATTCTTATAATATGTGTATTGTTCTTTTTACATTGTTTCAAACAATGTGGAGAAATAAAGTCTCTATTTGAGCAGAAATTCTCAAGTTTTAAAGAGGATGCAGAGACTTTAGTTTATAGACAGTGAAATTATCTCAATAGAGTTTGATGATCTGGACTTCATGCTGACAGTTCCAGGGTCAAGCTGAGAAAATTTGAACATTCCTACTTGCTCTGATCTATGGTTTCCAGGAAAATGTTTCACTACATGTATCCTGTGAGTCACAGATTTTTTTTCTTAATAGAGGCTCTCTTTCATAAGTTCCCTCTTCTCCCCCTAGTCCATACTCCAAATCAATCAATCAGTCAATCTAAGAAGTATTTATTAAGCATCGATCATGTGCTAAAAGCCAAAAATGCCTGGGCTAGTGGGGAAGGACTAGACTCTGTGAGTTGTTCAAGTAGGAAGGTTTTAGATGAAAGAAATACCAGTTAAACAATACTACAAACTATATTTACCTTTGAGGAGAGTATAAGGGAGGGGCGACAGGTTATTGCTTGATGTTTAATATATTCGTTAATGTATACTTATGAAATTGTTTTAAGTGTTTTAAGCATTTCTTTTATGATAGAGGAAATAAATAGCTATTTTATACTCAATACCCATTTTGCACATTGAGTTCCTTTTGTAAAAGCATTCTTCTTAATTCCTTTAGAGGAAACTCTAGACAGGAGTTTAATAAAGAGATTTTTCCTGGATTTCTGAGATGGTGATAAGAAGTCAGACATTGTAAGAAAAGCTTCCCTACCTCCACTTTGGGGGGTAAAACTGCCCCTAAGAATAATACAGGTCTGTTTGAGCCCAGAGCCAGAGCTTCTTATGGGTTTAGGTACTTCTCTTGGGTCACTAGGTATATACTTAATATGTTCGATTTTGAATTATAATTCTTAGTGTATTCATTATATCCTCATATTAGATTATAATTTTCCTGAGGTAAGAGACTAGTTTTCTTACTCAGGGACTGGTACAATATTTTGTATATAATAAATATCTAATAAATGTTACTTTTAATAATTTAATGTGTAGAATTGAATTAATGCATGCAAAACAATTCTCCATGCCTTTCCTACACAGGAGAAGCAGTGTTGAAGTGGAATATACAGCATGGACATGACTAAACCCATTAGATGCTTGAGCATCCTTGAAAATAAGGGTTTCCAATCTACTCTCAGCCGTCCTTATAAGAAAGGAAAGGCTCACTGTGCAGGTGGCAGTCAAGAGAAAGAACATTTGTGGAAGCTTGATGACTAGAACTGAAGCACATGTGTGTGAATAAAATGAACTAGCTGTCCACAATCCACATGTGGAATTCTAGCTCAGTCCTTTATAGCCATAACTCTTATGCTGCTCTCTGTAAATTTTTGTAGGGGAAATTAGGCAAATATCTTTACCATCTCTTCCTTTAAAACTCTGGCCTGCTAACTTATGAAACTGTAACATAGATAGAGGCAGGATCTACACCTGAGATGAAATGGATATGGCCAAAGATTTTTAATCCTGTCTGACCATTCCCTTGTCTTTGCTTTTATTCTTCCTCTTTATTTACTCTGGGTGGGGGAAAAATGTAGCTATGGAAGGCATCATGCTTCTTTCTCAGAAAAGTTCTAATGTGATGCTCTTTCCAGGTTTTTTTTATCTTCTCCCCTCAAATGGACACAGATGCTCTATTCTCATCAGTTGCCATGTTCTCAGAAAGAGAGAAAAAAATTGCTGATAATATGGGTAACCTTCAGTGTAGGCATGCATAAAAATTTACTGAAAATCAGGTTGTGGTACACATTCTTATTTTAGATTTGCCCCTGTTAACATCTTTTAAATAAACAGGTGCATACACTTCCCCAAGCTGTCACTGTTGTTTACCCAGTCTGTACACTTATAAATCTACTGATGGAATAGGCCCAACCAGCTTAAGGTTTTACTTTCATAAATCAGTGCCTTGAAGTTTTGATGAAAAGACTTTCTTAAAGTCTAACCCAGCTCGGTTGTTAGAATATGAGCATCCCTATCAAAGATACTGCAAGAGTATCACATTTGTATGTTAATTTTAATTCAATAAATAGGCAAAATTATTATTAATAATAGCACTCAGCTTTTCAGATAGTTCTTTTCATGTTCAAAGTGCTTGACAAACATTAATTAAATCACTGACAGTCAAATTAGATAAATATGTTCTCTGTATGTGCATAGATGTACCTTTCATACACACAATCTTACAAATCACATCACCACAGATCAAACATTTCTTGCCATCTGAACCTGGTTGGTTAACACTGATTGCAGGCAACAGATAATTACTATGGGAGATAATCATGAGAAGAGATTATGTAATCTCTCTCTGTGTGTCTCTGTCTCTTTCTCTCTCCCCCTCCCTCCCTCTCTCTCTTTCCCTCCCTTTCTCTGTCTCTCTCCCCCTCCCTCCCTCTCTCTCTGTCCATCTCTTTTTCTGTCTCTCTCCCTCGCTCCCTCTTTCTCTCTTTCCCTCCCTTTCTCTGTCTCTC
>NC_058132.1:286201916-286293570 GCF_016433145.1 Gracilinanus agilis
AAAAAAAAAAGCCAGAGAAGGGGCAGCTAGGTATTGCAGTGAACAGAGAGATAGTTGGAAGGTCCTGGGTTCAAATGACCTCAGATACTTCCTAGATGAGTGACCCTGGATAAGTCACATAACCCCAATTGCCTAGTCCTTAATGCTCTTTTGCCCTGGAACTGACACTCAATATAGATTCTAAGACAGAAGATAGGAATTAAAAAACAAAACAAAACACCAAATGAGTTGTATATTGCTTAAAAGAGAGAACTTTTGTAGTTTCTCTGGTAGGAGAATGGCAGTCAGTTTTGTGTTTTAGTAATAACTCATGGATATATTATTTGTATATTCTCAAGGCTTTAGTCTCCCTCTATTATTGGGTCACAAATTTATAGCTCCAATCTTGTTTATTGTTTAAAAATGCCGGTCTGAATCCATACTTGTTGGACATGAATGTCTTCTACCACACCAAATTTGGTATGTTCAAAATGATAGCTTTTTACTTGACATGTTCCCTCCCTATCTGAGAATGGCAACAACAGGTTCAAAATCTTGGAAGTCATCTTTAATTCATTTCTCTCAGTTCGTTACCAGGTCTTATTTTTCTTTTCTTTTAAAAAAAATTCATTTTTCCCCTAAGATTACATTTTTCAACAACTGTTTTCTGACATTTTCAATCCAACTTCTCTCTCTTCCCTTATCCCCTTTTTCCCTCCCCCAAAAGGCAGATTATATGATAGAGATTGTACATGTTATCATACAATACATATTTCTATGTTCATCCTGTTTTGAAAGAAGAAACATATTGCTTACATGAGAGAAAAATTCATGGAGAAAATAAAATGAAGAATGGTGTGTTTCAGTCTGAATTCAGACTCTGTCAGTTCTTTCTCTGGCACTGGAGAGCCTTTTTGTCAGGAGTCCCTTGGCGTTGTTCTAGCTCTTTGCAGGTTGATAATAATCAAGTTAATCAAGTTATAATCATCACATACTATTATTACTGTATACATTGTTTTTTCTGGTTCTGCTCACTTCACTTTGCATCATTTCTTTTAAGTCTTTCCAGGTTTTTTTTTTTTTTATCATGTTCTTCATTTCTTATGGCACAATAATATTCTATTACAATCATATACAATTCTATTACAATTATATATAATAATTTTCTCAGCCATTTCTCAATTGATGGACATCCCTTCAGTTTCTAGTTATTTGCTGCCACAAAAAAAGAGCTGCTATGAATATTTTTGTTGAAATAGGTCCTTTTTCCTTATCTTTGATCTCTTTGGGTTACAGACCTGGTAGTGGTATTGCTGGGTCAAAGGTATACAGTTTGATGGCCCTTTGGATACAGTTCCAGAATGCTCTTTACTTGGCTTTTAGAATCTGGTTCTATTTCACTAATACAAGCAGACTATTGGGTTTGTCTAATTAGGTTGATCTCATCTTTGCCTTGTGTTTGCTCCCATCTCTCTGATTTTATTCATGTGGTTCCTCTCAGATGAAGTGCCTTCAATTTTCCATTCTGTGCCCATGAATTTTAGCCATTTTTCAGAATGAAACTGATCTCACCTGTTCTATAAAGTCTTTCTTGTCTTTATGGGTCTCTCTCACTCATGAATTCCTATAGTACTGAACTTCAAAATTTAACTTGTCATATTATTACTTGTTTCATATGTATTAAAGCAACTTTATCTTCCTAACTAGATTCTAAGTTCCTTGAGGATAGAGATGGTGTTTTATAGTTCTGTTTTTCATAGCAAGCGCTCAATAAACTTTTTTCTTTTTTAACCCTTACCTTCCATCTTGGAGTCAATACAGTGTATTGGCTCCAAGGCAGAAGAGTGGTAAGGGTAGGCAATGGGGGTCAAGTGACTTGTCCAGGGTCACACAGCTGGGAAGTGTCTGAGGCCAGATTTGAACCTAGGACCTCCCATCTCTAGGCCTGGCTCTCAATCCACTGAGCTATCCAGCTGCCCCTGCTCAATAAACTTTTGATTTAGATAACATGACCAATGTGTCTTAACATCAGCAGGGTTGGGATGGGAATTAAAAATGAGCCTAGAGAACCTATAGTAGTATAGTGAGATTCCCCGTCCCCCCCCACTTTCTTTTAATAAATGGAGATTGCATTACAATTTACCACAGAAGGGGTAATTAAGATGTTGTTCCACTTCAGGTTAAGCTTCTAAACTAAATATGACATTGTGTAGTAAAGGGGAAAGAACAATGGACCAGGAGTCAAAATGCCTGGAGTCTAGATCAATCTCTGCCACTAATTAGATGCCCAACCATGGCCAAGCTCCTTATCTGTTCTGGGCCTATTTTCTTATTTGTAAATGATCTCTAAAATTTCTTCCAACTTAAAATTTTTATGACTGTGTAGTTAGGTCCATCTGTTGTGTCAAAATTTGGAGTCAGTTTTATCTCCTTGATATACTTTAATCCTTTATTCAATGCACTCCTTATTCTCTCACAATATGTCTCAATTCATCCCCTTCTTTTCAGGTCTTTTGCCTCCATCCTAACCAGGTCCTTTTGAACCTCATATCCAGACGACAGTGTCCTTGTTACTAGGATCTCCTTTTTCCAACTCCATCTCCACATCACTTTCCTCTTTGCCTTTCTGAAACAAGTGCTTTTCATCCTGTCACTAAGCTGATTCAGAAACTTTATTTTCTTTTGCCTATCTGACCAAGTCTAAACTCCTGAGCATGACCCTTCAAGGCAACCAACTAGATATCCTGTAGACATCCTTCAAAGCCAGCAGAGCTCAAATGCTGCCTTCTCTGGGAAGTATTTTCCTGGTCCCTCTTCTCTTCCTCAACAAGAAGTGATCATATAGCACTTTCTTCCATATCCATTTAAATTTGTATCATATTAATCATGTGCCTGTCTTACTCCTCAAGGAGAGGGACAAAATTAATTTATCTTTGCTTTTACTTGGGTCCTCCCTCAACATTACATTAATGAACTGGAAAGAATCCTTATACATCTCACTTTACAGATGAAAAAACTGAGGCTTATAGAGGAAAGGGAGTATGATATCCTGTGTTTTATGCATTAAAAATTGACAGAAAAAATATCAGTGAAATTCACATTAAGAAGTAACACAAAGTTCCATGTTATGAAAATTCAAAAAGTATACTGACAGAAGCAGTTAGGTGACTCAGTAGAGAGGGATCCAGTCCTGCAGATGGGGAGGTCCTGGGTTCCAATTTGACTATGTGACTCTAGGAAAGTCACTTAAACCCAATTGCCTAGCCCTTTTGCAAGAGTAACATTCTTAGACTGAAGGTTAAGAGTTTGAAAAAAAAGTGTGCCATGGGTTCACCACCACAGCTATAAAGTAAAGAAATAGAAATAGGCTGTGAATCAAAAGGTTATCAGTTCTAGTACTGCTATTGATTTGCAAGGTATAGTGACAAGAGGGCTGGATTTATTTAGTTAGAATTGGTTTTTGAATATGCACATATATACACAGGGATACACATATATGGGTTTTGAGTGTTTATATTTATTAAATAATATTTAGTCCCTCTCATTTGGTGTCATTTTGTTGTTGGATTAGTTTCGTTAAATATCTATCAATCATTTATCTATCTATCTAATTTAATCTACTTTCAAGTTTCAACACCTTTGGCCCGACATCTCATCCTTTTTTTTTTTTCCAGATTTTATCATCTGCAAAATTACAGCATTGTACTAGTGTCTACCAAACAATTTCAAAGGTTCAGTACTGAATCTTATAATCACATACTTTTTATCTGGGAAATGGGGATAACCCTTCCTAATTTATTCCACAAGGATGTTGTCAAGGATTCTTTTTGGGGGAAAGGAAACTTCCTAAAATTAATAAAGACATTAGTTGAATAACAAAATGGCCCCTGATGGGGGGCTCTGATGCTACTAAACAGTAGGCAAACCACAAAAAGGATATCAAAAAAATGTAAATCTAAGGGTCAAAAAAATGGTACCTGGACTGAAAACAAACAGAAAAGAAAAATGAGGACAAGAGAGGAGTGAACAGAGCCAGGAAGAAGTAGTCAGAAGAGAGGGGCCTGGGAGAATTTATGTTTGGCAAGTTAAAACAAAACTGTCAGTAGTGAACCTGGAGGAGGTGGGGAGGAAAGCTTCGGGATTATTCCGAAGGGAGTGATTAAGAGGGGATATTTTATTGAAGAACTGGAAAGCCAACCTAGATGGAGAAGATTGGGAGGAGTGGAGGGAGAGAAGGAAAAACCTAGAGAGGGCAAGGAGGAGAGGAAGAGAAAAAGTGAGAGAGAAGAGTGGAGCGGGGGCTCTCTGGAGGAAACCCCGGAGACCAGAGAGGTCTAAGGGCCGAGTGGGTGTGAGAAAGGAAAAAGGTTGAGCTGAGACAGAAAGAAGCAGTGGGGAGGGCAGCAGAGGAAGTTAGGAAGGTGAGTGGGAGGGAGGTCAGCATGCAGAGGCTGGGGGTGACCGAGGCAGCCCGCTAGGGAGAGAGGTAAGAGGCGGGCGAGGAGGGGAAAGAGAAAAGAAGAGAGGAAAGGAGAGAAGAGAGGAGGGGCTGGGCCGGAGCTAGGCTGGAGGGAGGAGAGGCGGAGCCTCTTCCGTACGTGCCAGGAGGCTGCGGCGCGGGCTTGGTGGGGGGGGGGAGCAGCTAGAAGGGGAGGGGGGAGCCTCGGCGTCGGCGCGTCGCCTTGCTGGGCCGCGGCCGGTGGTCAGGAGGGAGAGAGGAGGAGGAGGAGGAGGAGAAGGAGGAGGAGGAGGTGAGTAGGCTCCGGGCTGGTGGGGGGAAGCAGCGCGGGGCAGTGCGTGCGCGCCGGGATCAGGGCTGGCGACGAGCGGGGGAGGGAACGAAGGAGGATCTGCCCCTCCTCCCCCCTCTCCCTCCCACCTTCCCCTCCCCACGGGAGCGTGGCGGGGCGCGCAGTTTGGAGCTCCCCGAGGAGGGGCGCGCCATGGGGGGGTAGTGAAGGGGAGGGGGAGGCGGAGCTGGGGCTGTGCGCCACTAATCCCAGGTGCAGAGAGTTGGGGAGGGAGGTGCCGCGTGGGCCCCCTTGCAACTTGCTTCTCCCCCTCCCACCTTCTCCATTCAGGGAGGAGGAGGAAAAAAAGGTTTGCATTTTAACCTCTTTTCTCTCCTCCCCCGCCCCCGGCGAATTTGTTTTCCCTTTCATAAATATCTATTTGCAACTTTTCAAAAAAAATTTTTTTTGTTTCGGTTTTAAACGTCCCTCTACCTCCGTCCTTTTTAACTCACGCACTTCCCCTGGTTTAAAGCCCTACGGCGGTGCGCTGCTGCCAGGCGGGCCTCCAGCCTCCGCCGGGCTCTTTCCCTCCTCACCCCCCCCCCCCCCGCACGCCTACCCCCACTCTCACTCTCCCGGCCTCTGACATCCGCGTGGTTCTAGTAGACTCGGGAGCTTCTGCAGTTGAGCTCTGACAGCTCCTCAGTTGAAATTGTCGCGGGAGCTTGGGCAGCTTCTATTGAAATTGACATAGGAGGAAGGGGCAGCCACTATTGAAACTGAAGCGCGGCTCTGACAACTGCTAGGTTGAAATAGTGCCGGAGTAGAGCGGTGGGGACCTGGATAGGAAGGTGTGCGTGTGTTTGGGCCGCCCACTCAAACCTAAGTGCCCTGATGGCCAGGCCCGGGGGGCTGATGGTGAGTGGGGTGGGGACCGGAATGGCGGTTGTTTTTTTTTTTCCATCGAGGCAGGTTGGAAGAAAACCCAGAGCAAATGAGTTTTACTAGGAGGGGCGCCGCTTTGCCAGACAGTCTGTCTCCCCAAAGATGCGTTCTCTCCCAACTCTTGGAGATTCTTGCAGTTACACACCAGGAAACATGTGCCGCCCAATCAATTGACTGGCGACTTGAAGCTCCTCACAGTAATTTCACTGACTCTCTACTCCACCTGTCCTCTTCTCTCCAGAATTCCAAAGATTTTGCAAATGTCTCATTGTGAGGACACCACTTTGTTTTGGTTAGAGATCAGGGAACAGTTTCAATGAGCAAGCAGTGTGTTTTTTATTTTGTTTTTCGATTTGTTTAAAATTTTTTTTTCAAGTGCTGCACACAGATAAATCCAATAATGAATGCAAGAGGGAGGGTAAGCTAATAAAGTATTTGCCTAACTATCCAACCTGAAGTAGTTTTCTCCCTAATAAATGAAGCTTTACGGTTCTTGGAGAATCGCAGAACAGGTCGTGTTTAATTTAAGATAATTCCTAAGCTCACAGCCTTGAGAGAGTCGCTAGCCCAAAACGTGGACTTAGTGCCTTTCTCCTTCTACAGCAGTCTGAAAATGAAAACTCATTTATTTATGGCGATTTTCAATCCTGGGGCGGATTCCTGTATTCAGCTTCCAACCTCCTAACTCCTCTTAGTTATTTGGTGCCACCCATTAATTTGATTTTGAAGTTTAGCACAGTGGTCAGGTAAAGGAGCTGCAGATTGCAGCTTTATGTTGAAAAGTGGTTCAGTATAATTCAATAGAGCCATTTTATTGGACTCTATTAACCTGTTTAACCTTAAGCCTTAACCATGACAGGAGTTTCATGTAGGAATCCACATGCCAAGTGCAATATTGAATTTTAATTAGAGCATCTTAGGCCCGAAGTAGAATAGATTCTCCTCAGGTCTCACTCCCTCCTCCTCATCCCTTTTAAAAATACATTTTGCTTAAGGTCTTATACTTAATAAATCTGTTTTACTACTGAGAGTGGAGGAATAGAGCTTGAATCATAAAATTCTTTTAATAAACTAGAAAGCAGACAAATAGGTAAGCTAAAAACTATATGAGATAAAATAGAACATTTTTATCTATGTAGTACTACCAATCTGCGAAATAATTTAAGACAACTTCTTTATTACCACCTTGAAATCTAAGCACATAATTTATCTTATAGTAGGACCATAGACTTTTTGGTGCCATTGGGAATGTAGAGATTATCCAGTTCAACCTGCTCATTGTATACAAGAGGAAACTGGTCCAGAAAAGTTAAAGCTACACAGCTGTATAATGGCAAAGGAACCTAGCAGTTATCTATATCTGTTTGATTTGATTAGTGTATTAATCAGAAATGGATTGATAATTAAACCAAAAATTGATTTTTTTGACTGAATTATCTTGTTTGACTAACAGCACACATTAACTCAACCAGCTAATCTACACATCTCCAATTTGATTTCTACTTTGTAGATGTAGTTTCTGCTTATTATTTGAACCTGGTTGATGCCACAGATCCAAGTATAAACAGTTTGTATTTTGGAAATGTTTATACTCTGCCAAATTAAACATATCTTTGCCTTTTCAGTGGTAACATGTTATTTTCAGTATAATATGGAGTATTTTTGACTTCTTCAAATACTTTTATTTACATTTTTGATTCAGAGATAGTTATTTTATGCTATGAAAGAGTCTTCAAAGCACAGCACCTAGCACATAGTATATGCTTAATAGATGTTGATTAGTTGATTGATTTCAGGGATATTACAGTTCTTTTAATGTGACTAGAATTCATTAGGATGTACAGCAGTCCATGTCAAGGAGTTTACAGTCTTATAGAAGGATAAGGAAGGTGCTTATTTAAATAATTGGTATTGGCCACTGAGTAATAAATGCAAAATAGATGTCTTGGAAATATGTTATAAGAAATTTAGAAAGAGAAAAAACCTTTTATTTGGAAGTCCATAATAGTGATGATAGTTCCTGAATTGAACCTTGACAATAATGAAAGATTTCAACAGCTGGAGTTGGAGGAACCATTTTAGACTTGGGGGGTGGAGAGGGACATGGAACAAAAGGAATGATGAGGTCTGGAAATGAGGGATGAAGAGTACAGATGTACCTTGGAGATATTGTAGAGTTGGTTCCAGATCACCATAATCAAGCTAGTCACATGAGGTTTTTTTGGTTTCTCAGTGCATGTAAAAGTTATGTTTATACTCCACTATGGTCTATTAAGTGTGCAATAGTATTATGTCTGAGAAAACATTGTACATACCTTAATTAAAAAATACTTTAATGTTAAAAAAAATGTTAACTATCATTTGAGCCTTCAGCAATGTGTTCTCTTTGCTGGTAGAGGGTCTTGCCTTAATGTTGATGGCTGCCAATTGATCAGGGTAATAGTTGTTGAAGTTTGGGGTAGCTGTGGCAATTTCTGAAAATAAGACCACATGAAGTTTGCTTCATGGATCGACTCTTCCTTTCACTTGGACACTCCTTGGGCATGGTAGGGTTATTAACTGACCTAATTTCAATATTGTTGTGTCTCAGGGAATAGGGATCCTTGAGAAGAAGGGGAGAGAGATGGAAAATGGCTAGTTGGTAGAGCAATCAGAATATACATAACATTTATCAATTAAGTTTGCTGCCTTATTATGGTTGCAGTTTTTAGGACTCCCAAACATTAATGATAACATCAAAGACTGCTGATCACAGATTGACCTAACAGATATAATAATAGTGAATAAAAATTTGAAATATTGTGAGAAATTACCAAAATGTGACATAGAGACATGGTGTGAACACATGCTGTTAGAAAAATGGCACCAATAGACAGATTTGCTCGACTCATGGTTGCTACAAACTTTCAATTTTGTAAAAACATAATATTGGTGAAGTGCAGTAAAAATGAAGAACAGGAAAACAAGAGTATGAATGTGGTCAATTTTGACTTGAGTTTCTATTTCCAAGTCTTCCTTTGTATACTTATGGATTCATCCCTACCCTTCACACTTAAAGTAAATCATACAGCCTTTTACTTCACTAGGAAAGAATTAGAGGCCTCATTTCATTTGACTTTGGCACCCACTCTCTGAGCCAATTTCCTCATTTTACAAATGAGATAACTAGAAGTCAGAGAGGTTATACAAATAATAAGTGGCAGAGCTAGAATTCAAACCCAGCTTCTCCTTCCCTCACCCTAATACCTCCCACAGTCCTTTCTATTGCACCAGGTTCTGCCCCACCCCTCACCCCCACCCCAATTCTTCTTACCCTTTCTTTGGTTGTGGACACTCTTAACCACACTTTATATTTTTTTCACTTAAAACTTTTTTTTTTTTAAACCCTTACCTTCTGTCTTAGACTCAATACTGGGTATTGGTTCTAAGGCAGAAGAGTGGTAAGGGCTAGGCAAGGGGGGGTTAAGTGACTTGCTCAGGGTCACACAGCTCGGAAAAGTGTCTGAGGTCATATTTGAACCCAGGACCTCCCATCTCTGGGCCTGACTCTCAATCCACTTAGCCACCCAGCTGCCCCTCACTTAAAACTTTAATGTCAAAGACATGTACCTTGCTACTTGACCTCTCTAATCACCTCTCTTCTCTTCTTTTTTACTGGTTCCTTATTCTCTTCTCAACTTTTTTTAAGTGTTGATGTTTTATAAAGATCCAGTTCTTTTTACCTTTTTGCCCTGTTCCTTGGCAATGTCATTAATTCCGACATCCTCAACTAACTTGTTTGTAGAAATGATTCCCAAACTAAACATTCCCCATCTCTGTATCTTTCTTCATGCTATTCCCTATACATGGAATGCCCTTCCTTCTTTTTACATGTTAAATTCTAAACTAAAAATATGCTAAATTCTTACTCATTCCTTAAAACTCAACAGAAATATCATCTTCTTAATGAGGTTTCACCAAAACTTGTTTGGTAATAATCTTCCCTTTAGAGCTTCACATTTTATAACTTTCTAATGTACTTGTAATATTGTCTGTTTGAGATACTTGTAATACATTTTGCACAGTATCCTGCACAGAGTACACACTTAATAATGTGTCTTCCTTCCGTATTCTATTTATGCTTGTTTGTGGCTTACCCCACTGACCCTTGCCTTGACTAGCAGGCAGGACTTGGAACTAGACAAATGCCCTGCCATTTCTGGTGCACTTCCCATCCCCCCAACCCTTTTCTACCTGAGGGATTGATAGTCAATTTAATCTCAGTGATTGAGAATCCAATTTAAGGGATCAATAATCAAATCAACCTTACCCTTGCAACTATGCAGGGAGTAATCATATCATCCCCTATTGGATCCATTTAGAATAAGTTGGAGACTGGCTGCACTGAAATTCCCTTTACTGTCCACCTCCCTCACTATTTTCTCATACTCATCCATAGCAACCTGTTGTTGCCATCTCAGTCTTCACTCTCTTTCTGTTGTGTTCTCTAGAACCCTTCTTTCTTTGATAATAAACCAATCATCATGTTAGACCTATGCTGCCATCTTGATAATTACTTTTTATATATTTATATATATTTATGTAGAATTACTTTATATATATTATATATTTATATATTATAGATATATTTACATATATATTTTTTTAAATATTTTTACCAATCAAGCAAATTTACAGAATATTTTTGCTTTTTCCCATATAATGTAAAACTCAGGCACATTTTTGATTTTATCTTTGGATCCCTAGCATCAATCTGGCATATGTGCTTAATAAATGCTTATCGAATTGAGAAGAATTTGCCTCATTTAAGCTTTGTTTCACCCCTACATCTTTAACACAGTGCTCTATTTACACTGTAAGCTGTAAGTACAGTAATGTTGAATGAAGTAACGTAGAAAGTATTATAAGTATAGAAAATAATGTCTAATGAATGAATGAAGGGAAAGAGTATGAAGCAAGGCTGAATGATCAATGGCAGGGGGCCCCAAATGCTAGAGTTGGCAATATATAGTTTAAATTCAGGAGGCAGTAGTATACCACTGAAGGTTTTTGGTAGAGGATTGATGTGATCAGAATGCTTCAAAGGTTACTCAGGCAGCATTTTGAAGGATGGATTTAAGAGGGGAGAAACGTGGGGTAGGCCAGATTGGTTAGGGGGCTCCTTTCAGCATCTAGGTGACAAAAGATGGGAACTAGGTTGCAAGAGGAGTAAAAAGGAAGGAATAGAAGAGAGTGCAAAGGTAGAATAGGCAAGATTTAGCAACCGGATATAGAAAATAAGTAAGAGGGAAGTGTAAGATCAATTTGAGGTTATGAACCTGGCGACTAAGAGAATAGTGGTTAAATAAGAGAAATATAGAAACTGGTGGTGTTGATGGAAAAAGTTAGCCTTTGGGAGTGGGGAAAATGATGGTTTGGGACAAGGTCATCTTGAGCTATTGATAGGGATACAGTCATGAAGCAAACATCTGGAAATGTGAGCCTAGAGTTCTGTAGAAACCTACGAGGTCAACATTAGATAGATCTAGGAATCATCTGCATGGAGATAACATTAGAAGCCTCGGGAGTGGGTGACATCACCAGGCATAGTCTAAGTGTCAGGAGGATAATAATAAGGGGGTAGAAGAAGTCAGGAGGATGAGGAGTTCACAGCCAAGAAAGAGAAAGGTAAAAATTCTGATAGAAGTACGTTCGGAGCAGTGAAATATCCTCATTTGTTCTTAATGTAAGTAAAAAACTGTTGGAAGAGCATTGTTTCCTTTTTAGTTTTATTACTAACATTTGATCTGCCATGCTGAATGTTGGTTTTCTTTAACCAGAAACCACTGTTATATAAGTGAGGGCTTCTAAAAAAGCCTTTTCAGCTTCTTTAAGGAATTTTTTTCTCCAGCTTCTTTTCTCCTAGGCAAATCTCACTCCCTCTTTTTCTCAACTGTTCAGCCTGGATCATTTGTTTATATTTGTTTTCAATTGAGGAAAGTTTTCTAGAATTTCTCTTGGAAAGTACCATGACCACGCCCATTATTCATTGGGTTTTGCAAATCCAAAGAAATGCCACCCAGTTGAGTTAACCAAGTTAATGGAAATTCTGTTTTGTAATCTGTGCAGTGCTATATTGAATAATCCCAAAAGGGGTTACACCAAGACCTCATGATCAGACTATATATATTCATTCCTTTTGATTTTCCAATGCAAACATTACCACAAAATTAACAATACTGGCATTTTTAATATACAGGAAACTTCAGACCACCAGTTGATGATTCTTAATCAGTGCTTTTCATTCATTTCAGTGGTAATTGAAGGATTTTAAATCTATTATCTTGCATGCTTTAGAAATAGTTTTAGTCTTCTATCCTCTTTTAATTTTGTAGACATCAGTTATTAATACATATTGGTATATGTATACATATGTATACACATAATATATAATTTCACTTTTACATACTCACATACATATATATTCTAGTAGATAAGCCAGAATATAATTTAGCTACAGCCAAAAAGGAAAACAAATATGATGTAGCAATTTAGGCTTCAGATTAAGAAAAAATTAGATTTTTTCATTGTTATTGGGCTGTGGTAGAGAATTTTTGCCTGAACAGACAGAGATTCACCAGTCATTTGACAAAAGCATTTGTGTTTCATTTGTTAATGTAGAAAAAGAGATGATTTTTTTCATTTTACTTTCCTTCATACTTCAAGACTTTGTATCTCTTCAGTTTTTCTTGACTATGTGATTAATATGTATGCATTATTTTATATTTCTTACACTTAGAAGTTTTATGGCACTATAAAGGACTGAATTTAATGGCCCTATATTTGTTCATTAGTAATTATATACTAAAGAGTAAATTCTCATTAAAAGCACTTAAATGCTTGCTCATAAAAAGAAGAGACCCCCTTTGTTGTTGGTTTTTTTTTCCAATAGGATTCTAGTTATTGAATTGAAGGAAGTCATCAAACTCTTTAGTGGCCTTTTCTTTTAATTTGGTTTCAGAACAGTAGCCATGTATTGAACCCCAAAATTGCCAAGTAATGGAAATGCTAGGTATTATAAAGAATCTTTTCAACCTTTCTTTTAAACTTTCTCATAATGATTTTTTTTTCTTCAAGTATTTTACAACTACATTTTCTGTGAAACATAGAATCCTATACTTTTAGTGGAAGAACATTTTGAGAAGTGGTCCTTTTATTCTCCTTTAAATGGACAGTTTACTAATTGTGTGGAAGTAAACACTACTCAACTCTAAAAGCAAAATTTCAATTAGCTGAATGAAATGAGGTACATGAAATTAATTCAGATAAGTGAGGGAGTCTTTAATGTAAATGATGCATGTCAAGGGACATGACCTCATTTTTGATTTTTTAAGGGCCTTGTTTAGCCTTTGCTATCAGATTGCAATCTTTCTCTTATCTCCCCCTCCTTTTATCTTTTTTTTCCCCTCTCATTCTTCTTAACAGTGCCTTGTAGTTCTTTCCCCATCTCTTTCTCAAAGAAGAGATCCAGGCCATTGTATTATTCTATGATATATGTGGTTGTATATTCAATATTCTTCCTGCCCACCTGTATTGGTCTTTTAGGTGGTAATACCATTGGGTTCCATTTTCTTACCTTTCCTGTTAATCAAGTGATTGCTCTTGGTACAATTATGTTTTTACTCACAAATGGAGAATTTGAGTTAGAAGGAACCATCTGATTTGTGACAATTCCCTTCTTGATATTCTGGATTAGTGGATTAGCCTCTATTTCAGTAATAAGAAAAGTTACCTGAGTGGTTTGCCATTTGCTTCTCTAGCTCATTTTACAGATGAAAAAACTGAGGCAAATGGGGTTAAGAGACTTACCCAAGGTCACAAAGCTAGTAAATGTAAGACATGAATATTAAGAGTTAAAAAAAAATCATCAAAATCTTAGCAAAGTCAAAGCCCCTTCCAAACAGAATTCAGTCAGTCAACAAGTAACTTTATTAAGTAGATATGTGATATTTGTGTTGATGGTGATATTTGTATTTTATATCATTACAGTAACTTCTAGTTAGGGAAAATGCGTTTCCCCTGAGACAACCTATTCCACTTTTTGGTCGTTCTAATTGCTACAAAATTTTCCCTTCCATCAAGCCTAACTTAATTTGCCACTCTGAATCTTTTGCTTTTTGTTTCTATTATGAGTGCATTTCTCTTTCATGTAAAACCTATTTATGTACTTGAAGATCTCTCAAACTTATGTCTTCTTCATCCAGTAAATGCAGGGCCGTTTTTACTTGAGCTTCAGTTACGATGAGCCACTCCAATAAAGATAATATGTTGCATTGACAAAAAGTGACATAGCTGAGGCTAAATTTATGTTGTTGTGCTTCAAACATACTAGGACTAGATCCAGATTAGTGGAAATAATGAATCCCTTGAAGTGGCTGCATTATTTAAATTTATTTAGAATATTTCTATTGGGCTGGAACCAGTGACCATGTTTTATCTAATTATTATGTTGAAGAGTATGAACTTGAATACATGCTACCACTTGAAGAGATTCATAATTTCCAGTAATTTGGTCAGTACAGGCTACATCAATTATCTAGCACATTGTCCTTACTGTAAACTAATGCCCCAACTTGGAGGAGTCTCAAGTTATGGTCAGGTTGATGGAAAGTGAAAGTCTGCAGAAGGAATTGGAAGGCGAAGTATGCTCACATGATTCATGGAATTTGTCCAGGTTGGGTTATAGATGTTATATGTAAAGCACTTTGTAAGCTTTAAAGTGTATTAAAAATGAGCTTTTGTTATTAACTGAGCTTTTGTAACCTTTGGCTAATTCTTATTTTGGCCATTTTCTGGCAATTGTTCCACTCTAACAGCATTCTTCTCCCCCACTTCTCTTCTTTCCCTTTTATTTAAATCAGGGCAACCTTGTCTGAGTAGTGCTGTGTTGATGGTGATATTTGTATTTTATATCATTATAGTATAACTCTATATTGACTATAAATCACCTTCTGAAATCTTAAATCACAATTAAATTACTTAAGGTTATTTGCATTAGGAAGCAAAACATCCATTTTTAGTCAGCCTCTGCCACAGTTTACTTCTTGGTGAGTTTCACAGTGCTAATTCTTGATCTGTAAAGTTACTAAATGATTCATACATTGATCTTCTTAGGGCAGGTGTATTCTGTGTATTCATCCATTTTCAGTCGTGTCCGACTTGTGACCCTAGTTGGGGTTTTCTTGGAAAAGATACTGGAGTGGCTTGCCATTTGCTTCTCCATTCATTTTACAGATGAGAAAACAGAGACAAATATGGTTAAGTGACTTGCCCAAGGTCACACAACTAGTAAGATATGTATTTTTAAGAGTAAAAAGTCATTAAAATTTTGACAAAGTCAAAAATCCTTCCAAACAGTGATTTAGTCAGTCAACAAATAACTTTATTAAATGTTTGCAATGTACCAGGCCATTGTACAAACCATTTCTTTCTCCTCTTTACCCCATTTAAATAGTCTGATCCTGTTTAATATTTCTTTTTAGCATGTTATATGTATTTTTTGCAATTATCAATATTTATATTATAGTTAACAGTGCTTAGTATGTTCTGGGCACAATTCTAAGCACTTTATGATGATCTCCTTTAATCCTTACAACAACCTTAAATAGGTGTTATTATCTTCATCTTACAAATAAGGAAACCAAGGCAAACAGATTAAATGTCTTGCTTACAGCTAAGAAGTATTGAAGACTAGATTTGAATTCAGGTCATCTTCCTGATTCAAAATGCACCATTCTGTTCACCGTTGTATCTAGCTGTATATAATGAAAGACAATTCACATAAATGTGTCTTTCATTATATAGATAAAAAAGTCAGAGAAAGTGGTACCAGGAATTGATAAATAAGTTTTTGATTTTAGTATATATTTAGATTCAGATACTTTTCTTTTTAATTTTGATATTTAATATCAATCACATTGTTTTTACCTAGTTATACTTATATCTCAGCCTTCTGAAAAGTTTATTTATCATTTGATCTTTTGAACTTTTCATAAGGAATATTAGGAAATTTTCATTACGTTTTTGTGAATTTGAATTTATGCTAGGGAACATTCCTCCAAATGCATATAATCATAGAATATGAGCAGATTTTAAGTAATAAGAATATTTTTCAAAAGTAGGAATGCCCCAAATACCTTTTTAAAAGTCACCTTAGGTTCTTGCAAAATTTTACAGAATTTAAACTAGTCACAAATAGAAAATTAGTGTACAATATGGCAAAATTTCACTAATTCAGAGTAATTAGAGGGAAAGGTCAATATGAATTTACAAAAATTCCTGATATAGAATATTCATGATAAAACATAGTTTTATTACTTTCAAGTTAATGACCAAATTATTAATGTGTTTCCAAAAAGAGATCTACCTTGACAGGCATGTTTCAAAGATGATATAGTGCTTATTTGAAATTAGTCTTTTGATTTGGTAACAAACTATGTTAAAGTCCTTCAAATGGGATATTATTGTATACTGTAAAAACAGTTCCCATCTTGCATACATTGTTCATTGCTTTTTAAATACTTAAAACATAGATAACTCAGAGAAATATTCAGCCTAAATATGCTCAAGTTACCATAGAGTCTAAAGATATGAATTCTGAATTAATGAAGTTTTATTGTATTGTAGGTGGTCATTGTGGAGTCTGACACACTGACTTCTTTTCCCCAGGATTTCAGTTAGTGAGCAAGCAATTTTTGAATGCCTACTACATGTCAGGTACTATGCTAAGCTAAGTGCTGAGGGGACCAAGAAAGAGAACAGAATCAGATAGTCCCTGCCCTCGAGAAGCTTACAGTCCAGTGGGGAGACAGTAGACAAACAAGGTATATAAACAAGACATATATATAAATGTGTGTGTGTGTGTGTGTGTATGTGTATAGGAAAACAGATGTATATATGTGTGTGTGTGTGTATATATATACATATATATGTGTATATATATATATATGTATATACATATATATATATATAAAATAGAGAAAAATCTCAGAGAGAAGTCACTAAGATTAAGGAGGCAGAAGAAGCTTTGCTGAGACTTGAAGGAAACCAGGAGGTGGAGGTGATTAGGAAAAAAGACCCAGGCATGGGGGACAGCCAGGAAAAATACTTAGAGTTATTAGATGGAGTCTCTTATGCAAGCCAAAGCAAGGAGGCCAGTTAAGGGAGTATATGCAAAGGAATAAGGTGAAAAAAGACAGGAAAGGTAGGAAGGAGCCCCGTTATGCAGGGCTTTAAAAGCCAGAGAATTTTCTATTTGATCCTGGAGGTAGTAAGAGAGTCACTAAACTTTTTCAGTAGGCAGGTGACGTGGTTAGACCATACTTCAGAAAGAACAATTTGACAGTGAAGTGGAGGATGGACAGAAGTGGGGAGAGATTTGAGTCAGGAAACCAACCAGCAGGTTATTGCAGTAGTCCACGTATGAGGTGATGGGTCCCTGGACCACATCGGTGGCCATGACAGAAGAGAGAAGTGAGCATATGGGAGAGATGTTATAAAGATACAATTGACAGGATTTGGCAATAGATTTGATAAGTGGGATGAGAGAGAAGCGTTAAGAAAGTCATCTAGGTTGCATTTCTGAGTGACTGTAAAGATGGTGATACTTTTAGGAGAAGAGTAGTTAGGAAGAGGGGAGAGCTTGGAGAGAAAGATAAATTCTATATGACATCCAGTTGAAAATGTTCAGTAGGTAGTTGGAGATTTGTAAGAAGTATAACTTAGATGGGAAAAAGAAAAGCATTATCCTAGATTATGGTGCTCATGTTTTAGATTTCTTTGCATCTCCATAGCATTAGTTATAGAATCTTGTATGTAGTAGAGTCTCAATATTTTTTTTTAATAGATATCAAATGTTTAGCCTACTTTTATACATTTACAGAGGAATAAGCATCACAACTTGGTTTTGGGATCCATGAACCTTACAAATTTTGAGTCTATGTTGCCTATTCCAAAGCCTGTCACTTTTGTCTCAGTACCTGCTGCCACACTTCTGGATCTCCATGCTGGTCACAGTTCTGGGAAATACCTACTGACCTCAGATGTCAAGAGGTACCTTTTTTCAAAAATCATCTTCTATAAAGGAAGTGGAATTCCCATACCAGGGCTTATCTCATTTCCCTGGCTCAGAAAAGTTCTTTAGCAAATAAGTCTAGAGTAAATAGCATGTAGAACCTGTCCATTTCCCTTCATGGGGGAAATTTTTTGGGTAGCAGATCTCTGAATGCTATCACTGGAATTAGGGTCTGGTTTTCCGTTTTGCCTTTACAGGGTAAGTAGCCAATGCCAGGAATTTTGATAGAGATTCCACTGTCATTTTTCTTCTGGATACCAGAATAGGAAGCAAAGTATATGGAATGTGCTCCTTCTTAGGTCTCTCAGGCATGTTTGGCTCTAAAATAGTGTTTATATCATGCATAGTGTTGTCTACCTTTGGATTTCTTTTATGTTTAAGAGATTATTTGTATGCATGTTCAAACTTTTATGTTCTGGTCTTAGGAAATAAAGTAACAATTTCTTTTTATCCCTGATGCTGTGATCTACTCAGTAAGATTTGGTCCCATAAGAGCAGGTTCCTGATTCTAGTATCAGGGTTGAATTTGGAATATTAGTAGCCATTTGTTTCTAGGGTAGGGCATTAAGAGATGTGGGTATCTTTAGTAATGATTCTGCCCATTTGGAACTTGAATTGGTTTTAATATGTAAGGTTACTTTTGGAGGGCCTTCAGAGCCATTATCACATATTCAAGAGTTTCAAAGGGTCAGTAATAGCTGATCATCATATTCCCTCTATTAAATTTTAGAGTTCTGAAATTGTGACTGTGATCTGTGGGACGAACAAAGGAGGACACTGTTAAATGCTTGAGCTCTAGGGGTTTCATTCCAGCTGTAGTTTGGTCAGTGGTTTGGGCTGGGCAGTCTTAGAGAACCACTGACTTCGTCCTCTTCATTTAATAGATATAACACTAACTATTGAAAGACCGTTGATATGGAGAGCCCATCGTCTCAGAAGATGCTTCTAGGATAGGAATTTTTAAGTGACTTTTGTGACCTGAACTTCTTTGGCAATTTGTGAAGCCTGTGGGTCCCTTCTCTGAATAATATTTCATTAAAAAAATAACTGAAAGAAATGCTTAATTTCAGTTAGACACGAGTGAAAAGAAAGATGTACTTTTTTTTTTCTCACTCAAAGTCTTGGACTCCCAAAATCTATCCACACAAACCCACTTCACAACATTGCTGTGAGGATCAAATCAGGTGACATATGTAAAATACTTTGCAAACTTTAAAGGGCTTTTTAATCTATAAATATTAATTGAAGATGATGATACCATTTAGCCTTTCTGCACATCTTCTGTTACTGGAGTCATGTTGCTAATGGTGATGATGCTGTTTCTTATTTGTGTTACTGTTTTGTCTTATAGGTGACATAGATGATACAAAAAAATTCAAGATTTTTAGATATGACATCTGCAGCAGGTCCAAATCTCTGGAAAATCATCTGCTGTACAGAAAGAGCTAAAAATTGTTACTGAATTTGTCTGTGTAAGCAACATGTTCTTTCTCTGGATCCACTAGTAGACAAGGAGGTTAAAAAAAGAAGGCCAGCCTGTTCTCTGGATAACTTGCAGAGTGTAGCATTAATATAGCATCAAGTCCAAATGTGATCCAAAAGACTGCATGATTCAATAAAAATGAATATTTTGTAATCATTATAAAGTGACACTGGTCATTAATTTGAGAACATGTAAGATATTTTCATTATTCAGTATATTGGGGTCTTCTGGGTACACAGTCCTTTTTATTAATGGCACTTTGGTTATGCTGACTCTATAGTTTATAATTTATTTATCAACCTGAAGTATAAGTTTCTCTTGTTTAAAAGAAAATACAATAAATACAAATAACTTTATAAAACAGATAAATTAAGGGATTATTATTCTCATGAAAATTTCCGCTGTAAGAATTCTTCAAATTGCAATTTTCTTTTTAGTCAGTTTACAACTTATCCTTCTGTTGGCCCCATACTTGTTTCTAACTCTTCAAGGAAAAACAGTAACAAATATCTTTTGCACAAGAATTTGATTTAAACTGAACCACAAATTCCAAATTAGAATGAGTCTCACTAATTTTTTGATCCATTATTTTTTGCTTAAGGAGAAATTACAATTTGAATAAAAATTCAAAAAAAATCTTAGGAATTAATTTGATGTAGAATAGATCTTGTGTATTTTTAAAAACTACTAAATTAGAACAAAACAAAATAATAAAGATATTTTCTGAACTGAATGAGTATTCTATTTAGTTTGAGCTTTATACATTGTCTGTCTGTATGCTCAGCCAAGCAGCAGAGGATTTGGAAACAGTGTCAGACATCAGGGATGGCTGAGCCATATATCTGTGAATATCTATATCTATATCTATGTGCATTTATATACATAAAATATATGTATAAATATTGGGACTTTTTTGTTGCCTAAGAGTCAATAACTAAAATGTTCAGTAGAGTCAAGAATGGAAAGAAAAGCTAAAGTCTAGTTTTTTTTGTATAAGTGGCCAAGAGGTGCTGCTTATTACTTTTGTCCTTTTATTTTTTCTTCCTTTCATATTGATTTTTGAAATCGCAATTGAACCTGTGACTGGTTTTCTAAGAAGAAAGGAAAGAAGTTGTTCCCCGACGTCCCATCATATACTACAGCGATCTTCTTTTCTATGCTCTCAGTGAAAGCCTTGGAAGTTTCTACCAAGCTAGAAAAATTTCCACCATTGCCCAGGAAAGAATCTGATTCTACTATTTGAACAGCAATCTAAGCAGGGAGAGAGAGGTTCACTACCAGAAGGTTGGCCCAAGGGGATACATATTTTTGGTCCTGGTGACCCCACGAAACTGATAAAAATACAAAATGTTCTTCAGGGCTCTGTGTTCCTTCTGCTTTCACAATGATGTAGGCAGATTATTCTCAGATTCACACCTTTTTTTTTTAACCCTTATTTTCTATCTTAGAATCAATACTGGATATTGATTCCAAGGCAGAGGAGCAGTAAGGGCTAAGCAATGGGGATTAAGTGACTTGCCCAGGATCACATAACTAAGAAGTGTCTGAAGCCAAATTTGAATCCAGGTTCTCCTGGCTCTCAGTCCATTGAGCCAGCTACATGACTGATTCCTTATTTCATTTCTTAGTTAACAAACATTAGCTGTTAGTATTCTCAACAAACAATTTTAGTTCAGTGACCATTGAGCAGATACTATGATAAACTGACCACATCCATTTGGGTGATACTTTTTTACTCTAAATGAAATTAGGGTTCCTAAAGGAATTGAAGTTGAGTGAGAGGATGGGACACAAAGGTCTTTTCAAAGGGGCAAAAGAGATGATATCATTTTTCTTTTTTCTGAATATAATTTATTTACAAGTGTCCCGGTCCCTTCTCCCACTCCCACATCACCGAAGGCATCATCTAGGAGACAGACATGTTCAAACAATTTATGTCTTTCATCTTTCCACCTTTCAGTTCATTCCCTGGAGGTAACATTCACAACTTATTCTTCAAGTATTAAATCTGTAGCTGTGTATTATAATCTCCTGGTTCTGCTCATTTTTCTGTTCATTGTCCCAGATAGTTCCTTCCAAGTTTTTGAAAAATTAGCCTGCTCATCATTTCTTTGGGTGCAATAGTATTCCCTCACAATCATACACTACAGTTTGTTTAGCTTTTCCACAATTGGTGGACATCACTCAGTTTCCAGTTCTTTGCCACCATAAAGAGATCTGATATAAATATTTTGGAAGATACAGGTTATTTTCCTTGGGAAACAGACCCAGCAGTGGTATTGGTAGGTCAAAGAACCAGGAGATTATCATACACAGCTACAGATTTAATACTTGAAGAATAAGTTGTTTTTATAATTCTCTAGGTGTAACTCTAAATTGCTCTCCAAAATGGTTAGATCAGTTCACCGGTGTATCAATGTCCCCATTTTTCCACATCCCCTCTAACATTTGTCATTTTGCCCTTTTGCCATTTTAGCCAGGCTGATAGTGAGGTGATATGTCAGAAATTGTTCTGGTTTGCATTTCTCTAATCAGGAGTGACTTAGAATATTTTTCATCTACCTATTTATGATTTCTTTGTCTGAAAATTAGCTGTTTATATCCTTTGCCCATTTATCAGTTGGGGGTGGCTCTTATTCTTATAAATCTGACAAAGTTCACCACATACTTTGGATATGATACCTCTGAGAGGCTACTTATAAATCTTTCCCCCCAATTTTCTGCTTTCCTTCTAATCATGGCAGCATTTGTTTTATTTGTACAGAAACTTCAATTCAGAGTACTCAAAATTACTCATTTTACATTTCAAAATGCTCACCATCTCTTGTTGACTCAAAAATTCCTATCTTATCCATAAATATGATAGGTAATTGTTCCCTATTCTGATTTGGTGACTTTTCCTAAAGTGTCTGAAACATCACTTTGTAAGATACACAACAATTTCACTATACAGTGCTAATAGTGGATATGAAGAAGTGAACTACTCAAATGCTTATCAACCAATAAATCTGCTGTAAAGAATGAAGAAAAAGAGACTGTCTATGAAAAACTTGTTTAAGGCAACTCGTTGTAGTGAATAAAGTGTAAGACTTTAGAGTAAGGAAGACCTGAGTTCAGTTCCTGCCTCAAACATATTAACTGATATGGGGCAGGTCACTTCTCAGTTCCCTCATCTGAAAATTAAATGTAATACTAACATCTGCCCAATAGAGTTGTTGTGAAGTCCAAGTGAAATAACAATGAAATGCTTTGCAAACTTTAAGCACCATAAAAATGCTAGTTATTATTATTATTGTTATTATTTAAAAATTTTTTAAGTATAATAAAAACAGACTTGACTTTCAACATCAACATATTCCTTGTTATTCCTTGGACATGGTGTACATAGATAGATTTAGAAGAGAGCAGTAGAAGTTATACCAGAAAATGTGATAAGATCAAGGTTACGAAATGAAAGAAGGCAAAGACTTGTAGACTGTTTAGAAATCTTTTGTTTGTACATCATGAATACTTCTTTTGAGAAGTGAGTCAAAAAGTGTCTGTGTGTGGCTAACCCTGAACAATATCATAAATAATGAAATTTACTGTATCTTAACAGAAAGGAAATGACTGGTTAGTGATATGTAGGTCATGTCAGAATCAGCTGACCGTAGAGACAGATTTTCTATTGACTAAAAGGAAAGGTGAAAATCATCACTTGGAACAAAGGATAAAGCTTCAGTTCAGCAGACACTTCTGAATATCCACTAGTCTCACATGCCTGTACTAGTCAATGGGGACACAAAACCAAAAGAGAATTCTCTTTTATCTTCAGAAGCCTGCATTCCAATGAAGGAGTTTACAAGATAAGATATTGAGTGGCATGTGGGGTACCTTAGAAAGCCTATTGGATTTGGAGACCTAAGACCTGGATTCAAATCCCTATTCTTCTTCTCACTACCTCTGTGAGTTTGGGCAAGGAGAGAATTGGACTAGCAGACCTTTAAGACCATTTCTAGCTCTATATTTATGATGAATTTGTTTAAACAAACTGCTATCCTTGAAAATTAATACTCTAAATATCATCATTTCTTAAATTATTTCTTAAAAAGTTTATTTCTTAAAATTTATTTATTTATAAATATATATATGTTTATATATTTATATACATAAATATATAAATATATATAAAATTTATTTCTTAAAAATTTTCTTTAAAATCAACAGATATAAAATCGTCGTAACCTTAAGGAAAGAAAAGTTCAGAGCAAATATTTGATTTCCTTGAAAGATGTGACAAAGAAAATGCTGGTTAAGAGGTCACTTGTAAACATTAGAGAGGAGGAGGATGGAAGCTTATGAGAAACCTCATTTTGCAAAACTGTGGATATCAATTTAGGGGAAGATAAGCCTGCAGAGCACTTGATTTAGAATTCATTATCCCAAGAGCATTTGTGGATGGAGCTAAAAAGAGAACAAACAGATATGAAATGGAAAAGATCTGCTGCTGTCTCTTTAGTGACTGCTTTTTATTGGTGACAATCATGGAGTCATCATAATTCTATACTACCAACCTTAGGGGTTGGGGTGGGGGGCAGGTAGGTGGTGAAATGGATAGAGACCCAGACCTGGAACCAGAAAACCCGTTTATATCTAGAACTAAGAACATATCTTAGATACTAGTTGCATGACTCTGGGTAAGTCGCTTAATCTTGTTTGCCTCAATTTCCTGATCTGTAAAATGAGCCGGAGAAGGAAATGACAAACCACTCTAGTATCTTTGTCAAGGAAATCTCAAATGGGGTCACGAAGAGTTGGATGTGACTGAAACGACTAAACAAACCAACCTTAGGATCCGTTGTACACCGTGAGAAAATCACCAGGCTGCTTAAGACAAGGAAGCTGGGAATATCTGTTGGTTCTGAATAAGATACAGAGGAAAATTTGGGTCAGAGATGATAATTTTGTAAGCTATCACAAGATAGGATAAGATCACTACAGCATGGAAAAGATCACATACAATTATAATTGCTCCTAAAAAAGTGACCTAAAAGAGAGGAACAGCTACCCTTTCAATTTGCTTGCTTTCCTACCTCTACAAAATCTTTAGGAGAATGAGCAATGGGTGCAGGTTGGGCATTCTACATGAAACATAATGAAGAAAAAGGTTTTTTTGCAGACAATTTTTTTCCAGCAGACTATGATCAAAGATGTTCAACTGTTTTAAAAGCTATAGAGGATATTAGATCTCTGTTGCTTATTATTATTATTGATTTTAGAAAAAATGTTTCACATATTACAACTAAATACAATTTTAAAAGTTCTCAAATGAGATGTTTTACATATATGAAGTTATTACAGGTGCACATATTTTAAAATAGCAAAACCATGGCAAAATTGACTACCACAGTTTTCTGTCTGTTGAGTACCACTATTATGAGACAAGAGCAGGGACCTCTCATCTCACCTAGAGAGTTTGCCTTTTTCTTTTAGGAAGTTAGGTATGAGTATCTGATATGAAAGAGATTCCATCAAGGAGGGCTACTTCAGGAGTCCCCAGCTGTGGATGACATCCTACTAATAAAGCCATGGATCACTTCAAAGACATTTCAGTAGGATCCAGGATCACTCAAGATAACAACTTGCCAGTTTAAACTGGGAAAACAATGGGTGAAGAACGCATAGTGTTCAGATTAAAGGGTGCAGTTGGAAAATGTTGATCATAATCAAAATGAATAGCTGACACTTATTTGTATTTTAACATTTTCGAAGCACTTCACATGTGTTGTCTCATTTCTGAAGTAGGTGCTCTTATTATCCCCATTTTACAGATGAGAAACTGATACTGAAAGAAGGTAGTGACTTGTCTGATATCACACAACTGGTAAATGTCTAAGGCAGGATTTAAACTGAGATCTTCCTGATATGAAAGCCAGCACTCCATCCACTCTGTCACCTATTTGCCTCTGTTGCCTCACTGGAGGAATACACTTTTAAATCAGTCTCTCAGAATACACAGGTATATGAGTAGGAACTTGGATCAGTCACGACAGTGAGCTAGGGGCCAAGTTCAGTAGAAGGAGGTGATTTGGTTGGAATCACATTTGGGAAATTGTGTAGTGCTTTGAGTCACTTTTATACCACTGAGAGTTTTCTTATGATATTTTATATGACCATGACTTTTTGGACACTATTAAAATTGGACTATCAGCGATAACTAGTACTTGCAAAATTATGTCAAAGACTTTTTCAGAGATGTCTGTCACCAGAAAAGGGTGTGGGCTGGCCATGGAGTGAGAATAAGGGATAATGGATAGGGTGATTCCTGAACTCAGAGGCTTATAGTGCTAGTCCTAGAATCTAGGGAAGGGATACAGACTTGAAGAGGAGGAAGAGACAGGGATGAGTTGTTATCTACACTGTGGACTTATTACTCACACCGATGAGCCAGAGTTCCATTTTAGTATTACTGATTATGCATAAAACTACGGGAAGAACCTTAGGGTTATCTAATCCAATTTTAGATTGTCTCTAAACATTTTAATATTAAGGGTCTCCTGGGTTATCTTATTGAAGTCAACACAAGGAGTACCTCTAACAAGGACCAATAAATTTGCCTAGAATCATGTGAATCTGATAGTGACATTTAGTGGGAAGAAGAAAACTTTACAAATCTATATGTCCAGACTAGATGTCTTATGGTATAGCAGATATAACTTAGGAAGAATAGTAGAAGAAAAGATCATAGTCTGTAGAGGGCAGGAATCCAAGAAGAGACCTGTCAATCAGACCCATTGTTTTATCTGGGTTGGAATGCTTAAAGGACAGAATAACCCAGAAACCATATTTTCATAGAAGTTGTCTCCCCTATCTGGAATGTATTCCTTAGAATCATTAATTTTCTTCCTTCATGGCTTGTCTTACCTACCATATCTTCTGGATTCCTTTAGTCATTTGTAATTTTTTCCCCCTCTACACATTATCTTTTATTACCTTTGAGACTTAGTGAGAAGGAATTCACCAATGGGATATAATTTTGATGACAAAATGACCAGAGGATCAAGTGAAAGAATAATTTTAAATGCTTAGCACAATGCCTGGCACTTAGTAGGCACAATACAAATCCTAGTTATTATTATCTCATTAATTATGAATGTTCCTGGGTTGTACCTATTCCTGGCTGCCAGATCATGGAGAGAGAGATTGTGTATTAAGTGCTCCCTAATCTCTGGGACTACCAATACAAGCAAGATAGCTCCTGTTCTTAGTGACCTTACATTCTAATTTAACACAGAACATACTTGAAATTAAAATTTGAGTTTATAATATGTATTTGTTAATTAAAAGAATAAATTATAGGCTAAACAACATATTTTAGTAAGAATAATTTCAAAAACAAAAAATAATGGCTTTATTTTACTTTTTTCGCAAATATCTTTCATGTCAGTCAGTTTAAGTTGTTAGGCTCTGTGCTAAACCCTGGTGATAAAAAGAAAAGGCAGTCTCTGCCCTTGAACAGCTCTCTATCAAATATATTAATAAAGATATTCTCATGTCTGCTTCTACATTCAGTCTGTTGTGATATCATTTTAGATGAAGTACATCAAGAAAATTTATCCTCAAAAATATCTGAGCTAGAAAATGGAGGACTACTTTAATATGCAAACCATATCATAGTATTGTTATGAAAATGGTTTGGATTTTATGGACTCTTTGAAAGAGTCTAGGTGATCCCTGGGAACAAAGGACCACACTTTGGGAACTATTGGTATTAGATAATATAGATGATAGGGTAGATGACTTTTGGACTGGTTGAATGGCTATCTTAATCATCATCAGCCTAGATGGCTTTCTCTATGAAATTGCTTCAGGAAGACGTCTTTAGCAGTATGCTAGCCGACTTTTTTTTTTTTTAACTTAAAATTAAAAAAAAAATTTTATCAGTTAATTGGCTAAAGGTTTTAGATGGCAAACTTATCAAATTTGTATAGGATTTGAAACTGGGAGGATATCAAACACTTTAGATGGATGTCAGGATAAGGAAAGGACCCACTAAGTTCAATTTTAACAAGGATGAATGTGATGTTTTATATTTGGGTTTCAGACATCAACTGCACAAATATAGGATGGAGAAAGTCATAGCTTGGCAACAGTTTGTATGAAAAAGATCCAGAAGTTTTATCGTACTGTACGCTCCAAATGAGGCAATAGCATGGACATGATGACCCAAAGCCCACATTTCATTTTAAAAGATACTTTGCCCAGAATGGAGGTGATATTATTCTTTCTTATACTTTGTCCTGGTTAGGCCAGATTGGGAATATTGTGTTCAGTCTTAGAAACCAAAGTGCATTAACCTATTAGAACATGTTGATATGAAGATAAACATAATGATTAGAAATGATGCTGAATGATTTCTTGAAAGAACTGAGTATGTTTAGCCTAGAAATGAGAAGATTTGTATGTTGACAATGTATTTTTACTAAAATTGAGGAGCAGTATTTGAATCAGGCTGTTATTGGTGAAATCATACTTGCTCCTATCAAGTTTAAATGGGGAATTTGGAAGTAACCTGCTTAATAGAGATGGTGAGTCTCTTCCAGATGCTGGATAATTTATTGTGAAAGGAAACTGGAAAAGCATACAGGGTGTGTTATTCAGACCAGTAGTTAGCATTTATTTAGCATTAACTATGAGCAAGTACCTAGGAGTTGGCAAACCAGGGGTATAAAGATAATTTGAGAACTGTCCCTCAAACCTGGAGCCTACACTCCACTGGGATGGGGAGCTGTACAGAACATTTATGCAGATAAATAAAATAATTCAAAGGACTGGGGAGTGTAAGGACTAGGGGCATTTGGAAGGGGTTGATTGAGAGATGGGATTTGACTAATGATTCCAAGAGGTGGAAGTTGAGGAGAGAGTGCATGGGGGATAGCCTGTACCAAAGTACAGAAAAAAGGAAATGAATATCAAATTTGAAGACGACACAATATTCCTTTTAGATTGCAGGAAGAGAAATAATTTAAAATTATCTCAAATAGGTAGGCTCAACCAATATGTAAAGAGCTCTGAATGCCAAACTAAGGAGTTTAATTTATTCTAGTGTCTGGAATATTTGAATAGGGAGTGACATGGCTTTTGCTTTAGGAAGACTGTATTGGGAACTGGGTGGATGATAGATGGGATCTGGAAGCTGGGAAACCATAGGAAGTTATTGTGATAGTCTGGGCAAAAGGTGATAAAGATCTAAATTAGGATTTTGGCTATATGATTAGAGAAAGGAGGCTTTATTTGTTCATTTAAAAATAAAATTAAATTATAAAAATTTTATTACTTTAATTGCTTTATTAATTTATTAAGCACCTGCTATGTGCTACATATTCTACATGCTGCTAGAAAAAGAAAGGCATCAGCCTAGTCCCTCCCCTCAAGAGGCTCACATTCTAATGGGAGGAGATGGCATTCAAATAACTCTATACATTTATGTCATGTACTTTGTAAATGGGAAATAATCAGTCTCCAAGGGAAGATTCTAGCGCTGGATGGGACCAGGGAAGTCTCAATCATAGACCTTTGTACTGTGCTAGGATGTGTTTTGATGGTATTAAGGTATTTAATTAATAGGGTAGCCTCGCCTGATAGGGGCTTTTAGTAGTAATTATTGTATAGAGGAATTAATATCTAATAATGCTATTATACACAAAAAATAGGAAATTCACTTTCCAAAGTCACTGAATTTTTTCTTCCATAAATTTAAAGATAAAATGACATTAAAGTGATATCAAAGAAAAATAGGTTTTAAAATGAAGTTAAATTATTTTGTTGGTTGTTACTGTATATTATCTACTCTATCGATCTATCTAATCTGTCTGTCTGTCTATATTTCTGTCTATTATCTGTGTATCAATCAGTCTGTCTCATCTATATATATCTGTCTATCATCCCTCTATCTAGATATCAAACAATCCATCCATCCATCCATTCATCAATCTAACATTCAAATTTAGTCCAGTACTCTTATTTCTCATTTGCTGGTACTCAAGTAAAGACGTTCTCCTCACCTATACCTATTTTCTAAACTCTTAGGATAGTTTTAAATAGAATAAATTCAACATCCAGTTTTATGCTCCCACAGATAGGCTCTCCTTAAGTTTGGTTCTCAAAATCAGCTTCAGTTTTGCTTGTTAAAAATTCTTTGTATACTTACTGTATTTTTGTAAGAAATACTATGTTACATTAGCTGGTTAACCTTGACATTATCTAGAGTTTGTACATTAACTGTGACATATGTCTATACTTATGTTTTCAGAGTACTTTGTTAAATGAGTCATCCTGTCCTTTCTGCTTTGTAGAGAAATATTATCCCTATATGACATTTAGAAAAAAATCCAAGGGATATTTTTTTAAGTAGCTAATTCCAAGTCAGAGAAGGAATATGATTGTAAGATTTTTATTCTTATGTCTTCAGGTAATTTTACAAAGTTACTGCAATGCTAGGTTGTTGTTATAATTGAAATCTATTTACATAAATCTTGGTCCTTCCTGTAAGAGGAAAAACTGATCTTTTTTTCACTAAATTCCTTCTTAAATTTTAGATCTGCACCATACTTGGCATCTAAAATACCAAACTTTTCTAGCAGTTTATCCCACCTTATCTTTTTTTCCATCTTGATGGGTTAAAGCATTTCAGAAATTGCAGTGTTGGTTTTTTTATTAATTAATTAAGAATATTTTCCCATGATTTTTACATGATTCATGTTCTTTCCCTCCCCTCTTTTCTCCCCCCTCCTTGAACTGACTAGCAATTCCAGTGTTGGTTTTTTAATAGGTTATAAATTCTTTGGGGCAGAAGTTTATTTGTATTACTGTATTTTGGAGAAAGGGAAAGGAAGATTTATCCATCTATATCTATCTGTCTAACTGTCTGTCTATCTATCTATCTATCTATCTATCTATCTATCTATCTATCTATCTNTGTCTAACTGTCTATCTATCTATCTATCTATCTATCTATCTATCTATCTATCTATCTATTCAGTCACAAGTATCATAGTTCTTGAATTATTTAATCCAGTGAGGTATACTTTTTATAAATTGAATTAGCTCAGATGTTCCAGGGGGTTTTTGATTTAAAGTTATTTTCTGGAAAAATGGAAAATGTAATTTCGTAAAATAAATAATCTGCTATTTTATCTTTCTTAATGTAAATACAGATTTTCACATTAGATATGCTTAAAGCAAGGTACCTCTATGAAGAATATAACATAGAGCAAAGAACACTAGAATTGTAGTCTTAAGGCCTGCATTCAAATCTCCATTCTACCATTTTCTTATTATGACCCGGAGTTAGTCATGTTACCCCAATAATATAATTTTACTTAGTTCTCTCATCTGCAAAATGGGGGTAATATAGTTTGCACTGTGTAACACACTAGATTATGAGGAAAGTGCTTCATGAACCTGTGGATACAATTATAAATGCATCATTCCTTTATGAAAGATACTGTCTTTTAGCAAGCCCTAGACCATTGTTCACTTGAGGTCATTGTTGGTTATAAGCCATAAGGCCATACTTTTAAGATTAGTCACATAATTTATGTGTTAATTAAGAGAAGAGAATGATTTTTTACATGGGATCCTAAGAAGCATTTGGCAGTGCAATTAGTTTTGTAACCAGTGATAATTTTTTTAAAGCTTTACCAGAATAAGAATGATATTAGTGTCACTTTTAAATAGATACAGCTCCAGGAATGTGTCAGTTCACATTATTATCTTAAATACACACCTTATCTATCCATATTGCTTCTCTTTAGATGTGAAAGTAAAAATAAAGGTGTGAAACTTCTAGCAGACTTACATAGTTTTTTTGTAAATCAGAAAACACATATAGAAATACTTCATTATTGTCAGACTCAGGCCCTAATATATTAAAATCAGTTGAATTTAATGTTCTTTCCTAAAAGTAAGAATAAGACACATTTATGAATAACTGAAAATACTTGAAAATATTAATTAAAATTTTTATTATTCAGAAGGAAGACAGTAAAAGATTTAAGATATAGGGAATTATTCATAGTAAGATTATAGCTTATTCATTTGGTGTTATTATAGAATTCTGGATTAGCAATTTTACCATATAAATAAAATATTCTTCCTTTAAATGTCAGAACTTTTTTATTTTGATGATTTTCAATGGAAATCTTAAAAAAAAAAACCCTCAACATTTGTATTACTTGATATTCAGCCTTTTTTTTGTTGACTCAAGACTTTCATCCTAATTGAGGCACCTCTTGCCTGAATGATTGGAGTAGTCTCATCATTGGCTTCTTTTCTTCAATCAGCCTCCATATAGCTGTCATATTAATAATCCCAAGGCAAAAGATTGGTCATGTTGCCTACCCCATCCTCAGCTGGCATTTAGAATTCTTCTCCATGGGCTGGCACTTTCCATCTTCATGGGCTTTTTTCATTTGTTCAAGCATTCTTCATTCCATTCAAGCAATTCCTCCCCCTGACCGACTCTGGCCAGCCACCTTGACTTACATCTCCTTTCTTTGGTTGGTCCCCATGCCTAGAATCAACCAACCAAGTGATGAGCATTCCATAAGCATCTTCTGTGTGCCAGGCATTGTGCTAGTGCTGGGGGAACAAAAAGAATGTAACACTCTCTTCTGCCAATGAGCTTACTTTTTAATGAAGGAAACAAGAAGGACATATATGAATTTATAGAATGAATATAAAGGAAATAAACACAAAGCAGGAGGATGTGTCTGAGCAGTTGGAGGATCCAGACAGGCTTCCTTTAGAAGTGGGTCTGTGAGCTATTTTGATAGGAGAAGAATTCTGAAGCAGAGGTGAACATACATTCTAAATATGGGGGGCAAGCCATGCCAAAGCATGAAAGGAGATAGAAGATTCTGTGAGAAACAGAGAGAAAGACAGTTTGGCTGTACTACAAAGTAAGGTAAGAGGAGTAATGTCCAGAAAGGTTAGTTGGGGCCAGGTTGTGATGGATTGAAAAACTGGAAAAAAGTGATTTATATTTTATTTTTGAGGCAATAGGGAGCCATGGGAATTGACTGAGAAGGGGAGAGATACAATCAGATCTATGTTTAGGGAAAATCACAGTAAGATGTACTGTAATGATAAGAAACTTGAGGCAAAGAGATCAATTAGGATGCAGAAGCAATCAGAGTTATAATCTAGTGAGAGTATGAGGTAACTAGGGAAAAACTGAATAAAAAGAAGGGGTCAGATGTGAGAGGTACTATGGATGTAGAGGCAGGACTTGGCAACTGGGGAATGAGAAAATGAGGACAAGGCTGAGGTTTTAGGTGACTTTATGGAGAAGGGGAGGGGCAGAAACTTGTAGAACAGTGACACTGGAGTGCTTGACTAAAATAAGACTCTTTTTTTTTTTTTTTAAAGTGGTTAGCCCATGTTGCTCTAACCTTATGGGATTTGGACTTTATTTTATACTGGTTTCAAACAAAGAACACAAAGAAAGAGAATCTTTCTTTTTTTTTTTTTTAATGATATTTTATTCCCCCCCCCCCATTATTATATGTAAAAAACAATTTTTTAAAATTATTGTAAAATTTTTTTGAATTCCTAATTTTCTTCCTCTTTTTCTTTCTCGCTGAGACAATAAGCAATCTATTATAGATTTTTACATGTACAACATTTTTCTATGTTAGTCTTTTTGTGGAAGAAAACTCAAACAAAAAAATTCACAGAAAATGAAGGAAGAAAGTGAAATGTAGTATGCTTTGGTCTGTATTCAGACTCCATCAGTTCTTTCTCTGGAGGCGAATGGCATTTTCATCATAATTCCTTTAGGATTGGCTTGGATCATTGTATTGCTGAGACGAGCTAAGCCATTCAGAGTTGTTCATTAAATAATATTGCTGTTACTGTCTACAAAATTCTTCTGGAAGTACACAAGTACACTCTGCCTCAATTCATGTAAGTCTTTCCAGGTGTTTTTGAGCTTCTCCTGCTCATCATTTCTTATTGCACAATAGTATTCTATTACAAGCATGCACCACAACTTGTTCAGCCATTCCCTAATTGATGGGCATCCCTCACTTTCCAATTCTTTGCCACTACAAAAAAAGCTGCTGTAAGTACCAATATTTAAAGGACAAATAGGTTCTTTCTCTTTGCTTAGGCATCCCCAAGCAGGGGAAGAGGAGGAGACAGATGCTTAGGCGGCTTTGGACACTGTACTCACAAGCTAGTCTCACTTGGTATCATCTCAAAGGGGTATGGATGCTAGGAATGGAGCCGTCTTGTACATAGGGATGCTGGTGGTGATGGAGCAGATAGATAGGTGCAGAGGATGGACATTCCTTCCTAGCCTCTAGTTAACAAGAATGATTATTATAGGAAGCCACTCTGCTACATAATCTATCCTTTCACAGCCAAACTCTGAAGAGGCCTCTATATTCATTGCCTTTATTTTTCCTCCTGAAGTTTTCTCCATTTTTTGCATTCTGGCCTCTAACTTCACTCATTTGAAATTGCTTTCTCCAGGACTACCACTTTTTAACCCTTACCTTACATCTCAGAATTAATACTGCATATTGCTTCCAAGGCAGAAGAACAGTAAGGGCTAGGCAATGGGGGTTAAGTGACTTGCCCAGGGTCACACAGATAGGAAGCGTCTGAGGCCAGATTTAAACCCAGGACCTCCCATCTCCAGGCCTGACTTTCAATCCACTGAACCACTTTGCTGTGCTGGAAATACACTCTTTATTCACTTCTGCCTCTTGGAATCTCTCACTTCCTTCAGAAACCTTTCCTTTTCCCTCTTTTTACTAGTTTCTTCCTATTCTCAAATGATACTTGATTTGCTTGTTTAAATATTGTATTCTTAGTAGAATGTAAGATCCTTGAGGGCAGCAATTTTAAAATCTTATTTTTTTTATTCCTCGTGTCTGACCCTTTGGAAATGCTGGTTAGAGTGGATTGACATCTCCCTGATGATACTGTAAGCATGAGTTCTTTCGCCTTGATCTTTAAAAATTCCTAATTATGACTCTGCCACATAAATTATTATTCTTTCTGGCCAATTCCAGTTTGTTCAATTCAACTCACTAGGCATTTGTTCTATCTTTTCTATGAGGACTATGCTAAGCCTTGTGAAGGTGCTAAAATAATAATAATAATAATGACTAACATTTACATAGCACTGTGCAAAAGATCATACAATTGTTATCTCATTTGATCTTCACTACAGCTCTGGCAGGGAGGTGCTATTGTTATCCCTGTTTTACAGATGAAGAAACTGAGATGCTTTAAGTAACTTGCCAAGGGTCTATGCAGTGAATAAGTAGCTGAGGCTGGATTTAGATTGGGTTTTCCTAACTCCACTCTTCCGATTTCGAGTCTCCCTTGTTACCAAAATAACTTTCTAGGTTGAGTTTCTTTTTGTGGTTGTTGTTATTTGCTCTTTTTCCTGCCATTTTCTTTTCTGCACTGTACCACCTTGTTGTCTCGCAGAGAAAGAAGAAAAATCTCCTACCTTCATGGTGCTTACTTGTCACCTGTAATTTTGGAAAAACTGAAAATTAACATGAAAACCAGGCAAATAAGTTTATTAAATCAGTAGCCTCAATTCCACCCATAAAATCCTACTCACAGTAGATTTTGTGAGTGTGGCCTCCTACCTCCTTTCCTATAAAGGTCATGTGAACTTTGGGATAGTGATTTTCCTCACTGCTTTTACTTGTGAGGTTCAAAGCAATGTTCCAGATGGTTGAGGTTGTCAGAAGTCTTAGAGTTACTTTCATTTGCTCATAGAATATTCAAAATAGACAGGGAGTATGTAATTTTTCACATTAAAGAGGCAGCTGGAGCAACTGTTAGACCCTGTCTGCCAGAAGCAGTTATTTTATTTTATTTTTTTATGCAGGCGTGCTTCACCTTAGCCAGGTGCTCCTAATTACCTGGTTCCTTCTGTAGAATCTGGGCTAAGCCAGGATGGAATTGGTTCCTGCCTCAGCTGGTACCTTATAAAATCATCAAGGCTGGGAAAGGAGATTTGCCTCAGTTATTGAGAACGATGTGCCTCAAATCTGTGATTTTTTTTTCCTGCCTCCCTCTGCCCTATTTTCCTTCTTGCATGTCTCCTAGGTCCCAATTGGTCTACTGGGACTTTAACCACTTGTTTTATTTCTCATTTTTTTGTATTTGTTTCCTCCTGGCTTCTACCTGTTCATTTAAGCACTGTCTTATGTTCTGCAGACTTGCCTGAGCTCTGACCCCTTTTGCCCAAACTATGTCCCTGGATTTTTACATGCTCTAACCTTTGATGTCCAGTCTGATTCCTCAAGCCTTGCCTTCAAACCCAGTTCTGATTCCCTGCCTAGTTTTCATATTGAGTTTCAATCTGTGACTCAATCACCTTGTTCCAGAAACCTACTTCTTCCTCAATCACTCACTGGCTTCTGGTCTTTCTCATTCTCTGGCCTGGATCCCAACTTTGCCTCAGTTTTCTTAGTTCAGGCTCCTCTCTCTGTCCATTAGCCTGCCACCACCCACAGCCTGGGATGAGCCCCTGTGGTTCAGGAGAAGGCTTGTTAAATCTCGGGGCTGAGAACTTGGGGTCTTGTTGCTGCTTAATCCTCGTGTGAACTTGGGGGAGTCTGAAATAAAGGGGTCGGATTGGATGTCCCTAGAATGTCCTATGAAGGCCTGAGATCCTGAGGGCACCATTCAGGACTGTTCTAGTGCTGGGACTTTTATAGAAGTCTCTGCTATAGTCACAATGAAGATGGCACTGATGATGGTGAAATCATCAAATTGACTTCCAAAATGCTTCCTGTCTTCGTCTTACTTCTAGTCATTATTTTCCTGTGAAATTGCCTGTCCATCAAATAAAGTGTAATTTCAGTCATAATATCTGTGGATACTATGGAGGATGAAATAACTAGCCTCAAAACAGGAAACTCCCTGCTTTCAAGAAGCATGCCTGGGGAAGTCATATACTTAATGACAAGAATAGGATGAGAATCTAGGTTCTTAAATGTAGTCATCAATTCCTTCTTCTCTGGCTTAGTTGTAGGAGGAAAGGAAGGGAAAGGAACAAGAGAGGGGAAAGGAAAGGGAATAAGCATTTATATATATAGCACCTACTATGTGCCAGGTACTGTGCTGATTTAAAAAAAATAAATATTGTCATTCTGTTCCCAATCTGCTAACATATATTTATTAAGCACCTAATATGTGCCAGATACTATGCTAAGTTCTTTAAAAAGTAAATATTGTCATTCTGTTCTCAATCTGCCAATATATATTTATTAAGCACCTACTATGTTCCAGGCACTGTGCTAAACCCTTTGAAAAAAATATCGCTATTTGATTCTTGCCATAAGCCCTTGGAGATAAGTGCACTTAGTACAGTGATCCCTCACCTATGGAGAATTACGTTCCAGAGACCCCTCCTCCCCCAAAGGTGAAAGTCTGGAAAGTAGCGCCTCCATTATATTTATTTTATTTTATATATATATTTTAAGGCTTTCTAAATCCTTCCCACTCTCCTATAAACCTTTTCCATACGCTTAGTAACCTACGGCCACTGAACCAATCAGTGTCCAGGATATAGAACAGAGCACTGTGGTTGGTCGCCTTTCATTCTATCAGCCAATAGTGTGCCACGATAAGTGTAACTCAATGATCCAGAATTAGATAATTTTTTTTTAAACCATGAACTGGCTGTATCTCCATTTTACAGATGAGGGAACTGAGGCAAAGTGATTTGCTCAGCCTTACACAGGTAGTTAGTGTCTGAGTCTGGATTTGAACTCAGATCTTAGTGACTCCACAGAACCATCAATCTACCTACTGTGCTGCCTCTAGGAGGAGGACTGGTATATCTAATTGCTCTTCCAGGTTACTTTACAGGTTAATCCTGCTCCTATTCACAGTTCTGGTCCTGTAATCTTCTGCACAGAAACCATCAGTGATACCCACTGTCTTCCAAATATAAGAGGAAACTCCTTAGCCCATCATTAAGACACCAGCTTGTCTTTGTAACTTTAGTTTCCCTAATCTGCTTTGCTCACAGGATAGTTTGGTCCAATTAGACCACTTGCCCTTCCTTGAAAGATTTTTTTTTTTTTTAAATTTCTGTGCTTCCTGGACTCCTAATCTCCCTCCCAACTCTTGCTCCAGTCTGACAATCTGATTCCTACTCATCATTGAAGACCCAGCTCATATGCTGACTCTTTTTTAAAACCCTTCAATATCTCAGCTGGAAGCAATTTCTAGCTTTCCTCTGAACTCTCATGGTACTCTTTTTACCCCTATATACCCTGTATCTTAATTTTTGTGTGCATCTTATCATCATTAAAACAAGCAGATTTAAAACTGAAAAAAATTGGAAATCAATTATCAAAGTAAGCCTTGGCACTATTGAAAAAAAAAATGTCTTAAGGAAATCGTCATGTGGCCCAGACAATCCTTTAAAAATCCATTAAATTAATTAATTAATTAGGAATATTTTTCCATGGTTACCTGATTCATGTTCTTTCCCTCCCACCCCCCTCCTGGAGCCAATGAGCAGTTCCACAGGGTTTTACATGTATCATGGTAGAAACCCATTTTCATATTATTACTATGAAATAAAATTAAGAAAAAACATTAATACATTGCCTTCCTCAGCTAGGCACTCTATTTTTTTTTTAATGAGTTTCAATGTGTCAACTATGCATTTGTATTTTAAAGTGCTGGCTTCTTAAGTTCTACAAATGTGGCATCTTTGATCTTTGTTTTTATCTAAACTTGGTATCTTACCCAGTGAGTATTCTGCACCTTTTGTTTAGTGATATTTAAAAGTTGAGATTTTGTCTATTAACCGTCTCTTCTGAAACAACATATTACAGATTTGAATTCTAGAACAGCTGGGATCAAATTCTACCTATTGTTGTGTGATCTTGGGCAAAACAGTTCATTTCTCTGGGTTTTAGTTCTTCATCTTTAAAAAGAGATGGTTCAATTAAATGACCTTCCAGTTTTAAATCTTTGGTCTCCATAACCCAGTATTAAAAATAATCAAAACAGGAGCAAGCAAAAATTGAGAATTTAAGTATGTGTTTGGGAGGAGGGTGCAGATAGATCAGTAAAATCACCCTTTAGAGAGCTCTGAAGAGAAATTTGATTTTATTTGTTCATTCAAGGATTACTTAGCTATGATATGAATGTATGTGTTGGGGGTGGCATGATGAGAAGGCAGATAGGGTATGTGGGTTAGGAATAAGGTAAAGAAGAGCATTTTTACTTTATATTTTCAGGAGGAATGATTTGAGATCTTTATCTCAAGATAAAGTCTATTTTCCCACACACTATGAACTAAGTAAGGGCTGACCTGGATTCCATTGCTGGAGATTTGTTGAGAGATTGAAGAGCGTGCCATCTCCTCCTCACAGTTCCTGTGAGGACCAAATCTGCTCTGTCTGTCCTACCTCAGAAGCCTCCCTCATTTTGTTCTCTCCTTGCCTCTCTCCCCTGTCTAAGTACCGGACCCACTGCCCTTCCAAAACCTCAGCCCGTGCTGGAACACTCCCATTTTGCAGTCAGTGGTTTCTGGCACTGTTGACTTTATTTTGGTTAGTTTTAAATGTTTTTTGTTTTTTAAGGCTAGACTTCTTTTTTCTAGAATCCGAATATATCCATATTTCTTATTTATTTCTCCTTATTATTTATCCTCTCTTCATTTCTTTCTGATAATCAGTTATCTTTTGGAATCTGTCCTTTAACATTTAAACAATATAGCAGCATGGTATAGGCTCCGCATCTGCTTTTGCTGATTTTGTGAGCTTGGGCAAAACATTTACTCTCTCAGGGATTCTCTAAGCTGTTTATCAGAGAATAGACAAGCATTTATTGAGTACCTACTGTATGCTAGCTCCTAGTGGTACAAATGTTAAAAATTAAACATTTTATGTCCAACACATTTTCCTGGATGAGACAGTGGATGGAGATGGAAGGAAATGAGAGGTGTGTAAAAGATAAACACAGGGTAAGTTTTTAAGGGCAAGGTACTAACAGCGGTGGGGAAGGAGGCCCAGGAGGCCCTGGGTTCTGATGCTTCTTAGCAAATCAAACTGCCCATCTTTCCTCTATCTGTAAAATGTGGCTCCTAATTTCTATTTTGCCTATCTTACAGGGTTATTGTTAAAAGGATCAAATAAAAAAATATATGGAAAATATGTAAAAATATGTAAAGCATTAAAAAATATATGTAAAAACATAGATTTTAGAATGTAAGAGACTTCAGAGCTCATCCTATTCAACACACTTATTGTACAGAATGAAACTTAGCTTTAGTCAGTGACTTGTCCGATGTTACATAGCTCATAAATGTAGGAGGTAGTATTAAAACCCAGGTCTTTTTATTCTCAGTTCAGTGCACTATCTACTATATTATTATCTGACAGAATAGAATTAGGGAGATTTTGGTTAAAGGGAATTTTTAGTGTCAGACATTTTGGCATCTGATAAAATTCACTTGAAAAAAATAATCCTTACCTTTCATTTTAGAATCACTATTAGGTTCCAACCCAGAAGAGTGGTAAGGGTTAGTGGTGGGGGTTAAGGGTTACACACCTAGGATGTGTCTGAATTCAAATTTGAACCCAGGACCTCCTGTCTCCAGTCCTGATTCTCTATCCACTGAGCCATCTAGTTGCCCTCTGATAGTTCTTTCTTAATTTGTAGGCTTTCTTTCATCTACATTACATTGTTTATTTTTCAGAATTTTTCAAAGGCACACATGTCTGGGTATCTAAAACAGTTAAGAGCCAAAGGTATTTCAGTCTATCAATCAATTAATTAAACATGGATTAAATGACAGTATAGACCAGGTACTGTGTTCACTACTGGCCATCCAAGTACATGGAATGAAATTACTTCTTGCAATGAGCAAGTAGGGAGATAACACATACATATACAATTCTATACAGCATAAATGTGAAGCTAATAAATACAATTATATACATTGTAATTAAATACAAAGTTCTTAGGAAAGGAGACCACTAACAATCGGGAGATTAGGAAAGACTGAACAAAAGACTGTGCCAGAGCTGTATATTAAAGGAAGAAAAGGACTCAATGAGGCAAAAGGAGAAAGGGAATATATTTCAGGCATGTGGAGTAGGAATAATATAATGGCAGTTAATGCCTTATATTTGTATAATGTTTTTCAGTTTTTAAAACACTTTTACATTCACAATCTCATTTGATCCTCAATATCTCTGTGAAGTAGGCAAGGAATTTTATCCTGTATATATAGGGTGAACATTCTGTTAGAGATTTTTTTGAGTTAACATTTTATTGCTGTCTTGAAAATGGTAATTCACTGATTTTTTCCCCTCCCCCTCTCCTTGAATGATCCCTGCCAATATTATCTGGGTTCCCTTATACTGAGGTAGAAAAGGATTGGTGAAGAACATTATTGGTGACCCTGGGCTTCAATTTAGTGAATCTGGCTTTCATTCCTCAATTTTGACCCTGGAAAACTGTAGGCATTTGGTAGTGGAAGTAAAACTAGAAACAGCTTCTCAGCACTATTTAGTGACCTTGACTGTTCATTCTAATTTAATTCGACAGATTGCAAAAGTGTCTAAACTACCCCTGGTTGTGATTTTCACACTTTTGGAAAGTAAATTAACTCTTTCTAGCCATAAGGAGACTTTTGTGTTTTATAGCAGTAATTTACAGAGTCATACCCTTGTGTCTTGGAAGAGTAGCTACAGGTTCCTGTGGTGCCTAATTGGCAACCAAGGACCTATTTAGGCCCTTGGAGAATCCAGCTCAATGTATTGGAAACTTCTTCTTGTAACCTTGATTTACTTTAAAATAAATTATAGATCAGCAAATAACTACCACCACTTAAACTTGTAATATATTATTTTACATTGAGAAATGCATTTCATTATTTTGTCTCAAATTGAAATGCAGAGATTGAGGCTTTTGAAAAGCCTATGAGATTTCATGGTGATAATCCATTTTTTTCTTACAAAGATTAAAAAATTGGTCCCAGCTTGGCCAAACCTGCCATTTTTCTTCTTATATAATATATGGCCCTTTTAAAGTACATGATCAAATTTAAATGCTTAATGAAGGTCTTGATAATACAAATTCACAGATATTTGGAAAAGGAAATAAATGTTGTATGGTTCTTTTAAGAGGTAATATCAGGATCTTTAATTTTTTTCAGATTTTTGTATCATTTGGTCAGGTAGTGTAAATGACATTTGCTATAGTATTATATAAATACTGTAATGGAAATTTTAATGTAGTAATAGTAGTTTGTATAAACAGTGCCATAATTCATTATGTGTTGGGGTTCCCAAATATCAGTTTCCTAGAATGTTTTACTATTTATGTATCAGTAAGTTATATAGTGAACTGATTATTCCATTTGAGTTGATATTTGGAGGCAGTCACTTGATGAAACTAATAAATGCACAATAGAATATTGTCTTCTCATTCTGAGGATGATATAAGTATACAGAATTTCACATTCTCTTGTTTTTTATTCCCAGTCTATTAAAAGAATTGCTGTCCTTTCTACACCCTTTCCTTGTGCTTTTGATGGTGGTTGTTTTTCACCATAAAGATGGAGGTACTGATTGAATTCGGATTTTGGGCCAATGAGGGCAAAAGGGAGTGAAGTGAAGGAGTGGAATTGATTGAGCCTAGAACTAAGGAAAAGGACCCAAATTGGTAAAGAGAGGCCCTAGAGATGAGGGCAGAGAAGCCCAATAGCCAGGTATAGAATAGGCCAGGAACTTTCATTTCTCGCCCCACTTTGAAATGAACCAGATAATAGAGAGAGCTGAATTAGATAGGAATGGGACAAGTGAAACTTTATTATATAATAATAAATTCTTTGGTGATGTGCTTTTTTTAAAAATTAAAAACAAAATGAGAACACTTCTAAAATATAGCAACATGTAGACATATGAAATGCTTTTCTTAGGTATTTTATGCTTTTGTAATGTACTAAAAGCATCTTTAAGACTTGTTAGAAATTTAATTGAAATCTTTCCTTTGTTGCATTCTTAATTCAGAAGTGAAAATCTTAAAAAAAATTTTTTTTAGAAATCTCATATTGCTACTGCTGATAGGGTAATAAATTGAAATGCTACCCTTCAATGACCCTCTGGATTAGGTAACTGAAATAGCTCAATGTTAGCAGGCAATTTATGCTTTTGGCTCTGTTCATTTTAACAAGTTGTGTGTTTTATATAGCTTTAAAAATGAAGAACCAATAAAAAGAAGCAGTGCACTAATAAATAAGAAATAGCCAGTTTGGCTTCAGAAACAGAGACAGTTTAGTTCATCAGTCTTCCCTCTCTCTTATACCAATAGGATTCCACTTGAGATTCCAATAATACAAGGAAGGAACCAGTGAGGAAATTCCCTTTACTAATGCAGATTGTCACTTTCTCTGCAACTCATAATCTTAGAATTGCCTGGGAGACTTTCCCATCATTCACCAGTCAATGTGTGTCAGCAATGAGATTTGAACACAGGTCTTTCTTGGCTCTATATTAATTTTTTATCTACTTGCCATACTGTCTGTTATTAACATTTCTAAACATATAAGATATTTGTACATGGGCTATTTTCATTGACTTTCATATCTTCCTCTGGACACAATTTTGCAATTATTTTTCACGACTTGTTTATTCTTCTCTCTGTTCTGAAGTTCCCAAATTTTCCCTTGCCACAAAGCAAGCTTCATCTGTACTAGTCTTTCCATTATTGACCCACTAATTGATTAGAGAATCATTCATTTGGTCATAATTTCCAAAGAGGCTAGGAAATGATTTTCTGTTTTGTATATTAAAGCTAAAAGTTACTGAAAAGGTTATAGTTTTAGAATGAAATAAAGTATGAAAATATTGGTTGAGAAGCTAATGAAATATTTTCTAATGATTCCTTGCCTACATTTGAATTGCTTGGAAGATGGGATTAATTCAGATATTGTTTGGTTAGTTGATTTGTATTCTATTCATATCATTATTTCTGAAAAATGTAGATTTTTGTATAAGATGTTAATTTGGAAATGCATTACATTTGGTCAACAGTACCCATCAGCATGTTCCTTTAAGTTAAAAAAATCAGTTACCTGAATGTGCCTCTTTATGAACTTAATTAAATACAATACAAGTAACTTCCTTTATATTTCTTTATGAAATTGTCTCTTCTTTATACTTCTGGTCATTTATAGGATGTCCAGGTCTCTAGGGAAGCTTCATAGTTTTGAGAGAAAGCTACTACATTTCTGACCATTTTAAAATGTAAGTTTTTGATCTGATCTTAACCTGCAGCCATATATTTCCTTTTTGGTAACATAGAAGATGTTGATTTTACATTTTTCCTAGTTTGAACTACATTTATTTCCATAGATAACTTTCCCTAGCATCTGTTACTGTTGTTAAATTCAGAAGAAATATGTTCATTGTTAGTTCCTCAGTTGAACTTTGTAGCCCTGTAAGGGACCTTAGTGATAATCTATTCTAGTGATTTCATTTTATAGTCCAGGACAAGAACAATGCATCCTTTCTCATTTATCTAGTTATGCTATACATTACTATGCTCAGGTTCAAATGATGAGGCTCTTTTTTCTCTTTTTCTTTAATTTTTTCTCAAGTACACATACATATTTTTATTTAAATATTTAATTAAAAATAATTTAATATTTGAAAATTTTCATTTAAAAATTTGACTTCCATATCTCCCCCTTCTCTCTCTCCCTCTCCCCCTCTCTCTTTCTTTCTCTCTCTCACTCTCCTTGAGAAGTCAAGTAATTTGATATAGATTTTACATGTGTAGTTGTGCAAAGCATTTCCACATTATCCATGTTGCAAAAGAAAACAGACCAAAAAAACAAGAGTAATAAAAAAAAAAGTAAAAAGTATGCTGCAATTTGCTTTCATATGTCATCAGTTTTTTCCCTGAGTAGATAGATAGCATTTTTCTTCATAAATCCTTCAGAATTATTTTGGATCTCTGCATTGCTGAGAATGGCTGTCATTCACTTTTGATCATCATTACAATATCTCTATTACTTCATGTTCACTATTCATCAGTTCATCAGGCTTCCCAGCTTTTTCTGAAAACATCCTGCCTGTTATTTTTTATAGCACAATAGTAATTGATCACAATCTTATACCACAACTTATTCAACTATTTACCAATTGATGAGCATCTCCTCACTTTCCAATTCTTTGCCATCACAAAATGAGCTGCTATAAATACTTTTGTACATATAGGTCCTTTCCCTTTTCCTTTGCTCTCTCTAGAGTACAGACTTACTTGTGATATTGCTAGGTCAAAGGGGATGCACAGTTTCATAACCCTTAGAGTTTAGTTCCAATTTGTTCTCTAGAATGGGTACATCATTTCACAATTCCACTGACAATACATTATTTTTTATACTATGTATTTTATACTATTTTATACTATTTAGACTATTTTTTTCATATCTCCTCTAACATTTGTCCTTTTCTTTTTCTGTAAAATATTAGCCAAAGGTTTGAGGCGGTACCTCAGAGTTGTTTTAATTTGCATTTCTTTAATCAATAAGATTGAGAGCATTTTTTCATATGACTATAGATGGCTTTCATTTCTTCTTCTAAAAACTGCCTACTCCTATCAAATGGCTATTCCCAAAACTTTTAAAAGAAAATAAGCAGCAAACAACTATCATAACATTTTATAACAGTGTTTTGGGGATTTATGTTAGGGTACAATTGACTTAAATCATGCTGGCCCAACTAGTACTAAAGTCAGATAATCGAGTTCTGTTTGGCAATGTTTCTGAACATTATCTTCCTCTAAAAAGAGAGTTTCTTTCACTTCCTTGCAGCATAATGCCTCTCTGCCTCAATGTGAAAAATGGAGGAGAGGATAAGAAATTAGGAATAGCTGTGTAGGTTTGGGAGCAGTCCATGGACACATAATTATTGAAATCTAGGGAGCACATAGCTCCCAGGGGAGTGTTAGTTACTTTGAACACGTAATATTTGAATACTATCAATATCTTTCCCTCCTCAGCCCACCCCTCAGAGAAGCTGGTAGCATCTCACTTTTGTATTTATATGCTCAGGGCCTACGGCAGTACCTGATAAGGATAATATCAGGAACTTAATAAATGTTTGTAGACTGGTTGATAAATAAAAGTCTATGTAAAAGGAGGAAACCTGAGCGGATATTTATAGTTTATGAACTGAAATAAGAGTAACCAACAAAAGAGTAATTAATTAGAAAGCTGTGAAGAAAACTGGAGGGTATGGTGTTCCAGAAACCAAAGCTTTAAAGCAGGAGTTCTGAATCTGGAAGTCTATAAACTTTTTGTTTTGTTTTTAAAATAAATATTTTGATAGCTGTATTTTAATTGGTTTAATTGGCTTCTTTTATAATCTTTTGCATTTTATTTTATGCATTCAAAAACATTATCCTGAGGAGTCCATATACTGCCACAAAAATCTATGCCACAGAAAAGACTTAAGAATCTGTACTTTAAAGACTGCCTAGGAAGGAAAGAGAAGTCCCATGGTGGAGGGGCTGTGAGAAGTCCAGAAAATGAAGGACAGAGAAAAGGCTGTTGGATTTCATGACCACAATGTGGGTGTTCAAGAAAGGAATTAAATGGGAAAAATGGAACCTTAGAAATTTTGTCTCCAGAGATAGAATCATAAAATTTGAGGGTTGGAAGGGACCTCAGTGAGTGGCTCTCTAGTCCAACCCATATATAGAAGGAATCCTCATTGTAAAATACTTGACAGGGGGGTCTTCTAGTCTCAACTTGAAGATCTCCAGTAAAGAAAATCCACTTTCTCTTGAGGCAATTCATCCTCCTTTGGGATAGCTCTCCTTGTTAGGATTTTTTCCCCATAACCTAAAAGCTAGATTTTCTTCTTGGTAATTCCCACTCATTGCTCTTACTGCCATCTTCAGAGGTTAGATTGAACAATTCTAATCATTCTTTCTGATAACAGACCTTAAAATACTTGGAGAAAAGGATTGTATTTCCCCAACCCTCTTCCTCACTTTTCTTCCCCAGTTTTTTCAACAGATTCTTTTTTGATTTTCTTTTACACAGACTCATGCCTCCTCCCTCTCCTCATTACCTCTCCAAAGAAATGAGGAGAAAGTGGTTCATGTTACATTTTTGTGTAGCTAAAAATGTGATTAGCGTCTAATAATATCTCTAAATATTATCATTTGAAACAATCTAGTAATCTAATTGATTTTCCAATATTTATTGGGTATTTATGCATTCAATGTGTCTCCAATGTGAATTGCACCTGAGGTGTTGCTGAGTGATGCAAAGAAGAGAAGTATAAGACATGGCCTCTGTTTTCAAAGTGTTTATAATCTTTTCTTGATCTTTTCGAACTTCTCTATGTCTCCCTTCAAGTTTTTGCTCCTGTAGCTAAACAGTAAAGGACTTGATAAAACTAAGTACAATTATAGGATTCTTGTTAATGAAGGGACCAGACCCATGAAATTGCTTGTTTAATTTCATGTAACAGCTTAATATAAATAATGAATACACAGGTTAGTAATTCCATTTAATTAAATAAATGAAAAGCTTATTGGTGAGGGTCACAAAGTGGTGTAGGATATTGGGGGATACCATTTCAAGTAATATTTACTGACCAAACTTCAGAGATTTATAGTTACATGGAATTCATTCCCATTAATTTTTTCCCCATAGCATATTGCTATAGAATTGTTTCTAAACTTAAACAAAATTTTAGTCAAATTGTAGAAATTACTATATTGCTTCATATGATAATATTTAGAGATATTATTTAATAAGCACTAATAACATATTTTAGCTACACAAAAATATCTCAATATCAACGGCTCTTTGAAAATAGGAAGGGGATGAATTTTTTCCCTATCTTTTGTACTTTTGATATTTCCCACTGAGGAGTCCTAAGAACTCTCAAAAACTGATTGGATTGAGTAGATTCTCAAGTAATGAAAATTGTTAGCCTCAGCGAAAGACAGCTGGACCCAAGAAGGATCAGTAGTATAATGCCATGTCACCTAGAATAAAAATGGCTTCAAGTGAGGTAATATATGTGAAAGTTCTTTGTAAATTGCATTGCACTATGTGGTTGTTAAATATTGTGTTGTTATGAAGACCCAAATCTGAGTCTTGCCTCAGACACTGGGTGGCTCTTGGCAGGTCACTATCTTCCTGCCTCGTTTCCTCCTCTATAAAATGGGCTTAGCACTAACCTCACCTCTGTCATTGTGAGGATGAAATAATATGGTATGTGGAAAGTACTTTAAGAACCTTAAATCATAGTTGCCGTTTTTATTGTTTTTCTGTGATTGTAAAAACCGAGGAAGCAGAAAATGGAGCTAGTATTATTCCTTAAGGATCAATTCCAGCTCTTAATGCTTTAAAAGGCAAGAGAGCTCCAATGCTACATCTCTTGATTGTAGTTTGAAGCCAAACACCATTAGGTTATAATTTAGAGGACTTTGGTTCAAATCCTAATTTTATTCGCTAGATTTGTGACCCTTAGTGAATCATTTAATCTTTCTAGGCCTCAGTTTCCTAGTCTGGAAAATGGAGAGATGGTGTTAGTTCTTTCTAAGTTTCCTTCCAGAGTTAAATATTATAATTAAGCCTATGCATATATATATATATATATTTTTTTTTTTTAGATTATTATTTTATAAATGGAATAATTCTCATTTGAGTAGAACATTGTACTTTTATGGGCCTATGTACAGTGGAAAACATCTCATGCTATATAGAGAGCCCTTTGCTTCTAGCAAGGCCATTTTTCGTACCTATACCATTTGCTTACAGTGGAGTCTCTTAGAAAGGAGGACGTGGCTCAGCTTCACGCTCGGGACTTGCTAGTGTCCTCCAGCTGCAGGATCAGTAAAACCATTTTTCCATGGCTCAGATGGCTCAGAATTAGCTGCAGATTGGCCCAGCCCAAATGCCTAGAACCATTTTTTTTGCCTTTCAGAACAATACAAGAACACAGTGCAAATGCTAATAATGCAGGACAGTGTGATTTTTGGGGGTATTTTCTTTTTCAAAACTGAAGGAAACAGGTATTGGTCGCCATACTTACTAGGCAAATTGGAAGCAGATATTTTCTGTACTCTGTAAAGTTTTCTAATAGTCCCTCAACTCTGTTGTTGTGGGCTTCTGTATACTACTTGAATCTGGGGCCAAATTCTTTTAGATTTGTAGATAGACTTGGGACAAAAGTTGAATCCATGATGCTATTTTTCTCCCAAATGCATCCAGATGAATTTTTTGAAAAAGCAGCATTAGCATCAAGGTGCCTATTTTGTTAGATTCATTTAAAAAAAAATTAATACCTTTACTCTTCTGGAATTGTGTAGATGTTGTAACATAGTAAAGTGGCAATTTATTAAAGCTTGAAGGATTCTGTGGAAATTTCATTGACTTGTACATTTTGGCAGCATTGTGATCATGGGTATGAACGTTAGCTTTAGCTCATATTCTCTGGGTAGAATTGAATTCTTTGGTGATTCTTACAGATGACTTTTAAAGTGCTTAAGGCCTACTTGTAAATCATTTGAATTGAATTGCCATCAGTATAAAATTTCCCCCAGAAACAGATTTCTAAAAACTTTCTTGTCTTCTTTTTTATTTAAAGTGGCTTTTTGGTTAGAATATAGAACATCTACTTCTGTGTGCTCTCTCCCTCTCCTTTCTTCAACAACACCACCATCATCATCAATAACAACATAATCCTGCCTTTTGTAAAAACTTAGTGGGACCCGTAATTGGTAGTATATTTTAGTTCATGACTATGTTTTTTTTCCTATTAAAAAAATCTCCTTTTTTAGGGAATGGAGAGGTTATAATTCAAGATAATGTAATCTATATTTAGATCAATATAATATATAATCAAAATAAATATTATTTCTCTTCAGATATGCCTTGCTGTATAGGAATATTTTATTGAATTTTTTAGGCCTTCAGAGAACTCTCCAAGACTTAAAGTTGCAGAGAAGGTACATTGATTTTACCCACCAGGAAGTCCCTATATCAATAAAATTATAGGTCCAGTTCCTATGCCTAGTCCTAAATTTTACAAAGGAATAATGTGAAAACTGGAGGCAGTTTTGATCTTGGATCTTGATCTAGCATCTTTTAATGTATATGTACACAATTAGAGCAAGGAGGCCAAATATTTGCCCTCAGAACACTGAAAATTAGAATACAAAAATTTTAAACAATGAGTTAAGAGTATTAGAATGCATTGTTTAGCCAAACAGAACTTTGCAGAAAAATGATAGGGCCAGTTCATTTTGGAAGCAATAAGTGCTTTTATTTGTTATGTTTAAGAGAAAGCTCAAAAGGAAGACTTAACTGGAGGCTTACCAGGAAACAAGATTCAGAAGCAGTGAAGAAATCTGCTAGGCCTGCTTCCTGGCCTTCTACCCTTTACACTGGCATCTCCAAGCTAAGGCAGTCCGCCCATCCCTCACAATGGGCACAAAATAATCCCTTTTTTTTTTTTTTTAATAGTCATCCAAAACACACTTCCATATTGGTCATTAATGTAAGAGCAAAGTCATGCATAACCCAAACCCCTAAATAAAACCAAAAATACACTGATGTGAAAGATGATTCCAACATTTGTCACTTTTCTTTAGGACAGTGAAAATCTATTCTGGTAAAACCTCATTTCCAAGACTACAAGGAAGGATTATGGAAGTTGGATGATCCTTCTGCCGTGTAGGAAAAAAAGTCTATTTAATACTTAGTATAGCAAGATTAGCAACGTGTCTTCAGCCTGCCCTTTCTTTTCCATGGGGACTGGGGGTGGCTCTTGCCTTCTGGCCTGCACATTTCTCATACTTTTATTATTTTCACATAATGAATTACAAAACTGACTTGAAGGTAGGTTTTATGTTACTTTTCCTAGGAACCAAAAATGCTAGCTATGAGTATTTAATTATATCATAAAGAATGTAATGAATTCAGTGGTAATCTGTGATGGGTCTAGGAATAGGGAAATTGTTTGCCTCAGTTTCCTCATCTGTAAAATGAACCAGAGAAGGAAATGGCAAACCACTCCAGTATCTTTGCCAAGAAAACCCCAAATGGGGTCAGAAAGAGTCTTACACGAGTAAATGACTCAACAGCAAGTACTAGGAATATTTAGTTCTCAGACTCACTATTCTTGACTATTTTCTTGAAAAAAGATACCTAATAGATAAGACAAATGCTTTTGAGAAACAATTCTTGAGGTGGGGAAATTATGACAATCAGCAACTCTTTTTTGGTTCCATGCCTCGTATTCTTGTTCTATATACAAAAATAGGAAGGCTGTGGTCTATCAAGAAGAGGATAAATACATTTGTTCATTTGTAAAATGTCAGTGATCACTATTGTTTCCATTCTTCTTTTTTTTAATTTTAATTTTAATTTTTTAAATTTAAACCCTTATCTTCTGTCTTGGAGCCAATACAGTGTATTGGCTCCAAGACAGAAGAGCGGTAAGGGCTCGGCAATGTGGGTCAAGTGACTTGCCCAGGGTCACACAGCTGGGAAGTGTCTGAGGCCAGATTTCAACCCAGGACCTCCTATCTCTAGGCCTGGTTCTCAATCTGAGCCATCCAGCTGTCCCCATACATTCTTCTTGTAGAGGGGATAAGACATGTATAAAGATAAGGAGAGAGGAGAACAAGCATTAAATAATTGCCTAGTATGTGCCAGGCAATGCACTAGGTATTTTACAGATATTATTGATACCATGAATAATTTTAATCTGTAATATCGATAACCTGTAAATATTATAGATATTATCTCATTTGAACCTTACAACAACCCTGTAAGGTAAGTGCTTTAATTTTCTCCATTTTATAGAGGAAACTGAGGTGTATAGAGGTTAAATGACTTGTTTCAGGTTGTTACAGTTAAAAGAGTAACTGAGTATAGATTTGAACTCGGGATCTTTCTAAGTCAAGGGCCAACACTATATTGACCACCCAACCTAACTAGAATATACTTATGTAATGTGGACCAATAAAATGAGGGTTAAATAAATGGAGGTTGCCACAAATTATAAAGGAATTTTTCCTAATTCAGTATGGAATTTGCTCATTTTGTAGAACTAGAGGATAAAAACTAAAGTTTTATTAAGATTAGAAATTTGCCTATTTAAGAATATACATATTCAATTTTTTTCTCTAATCATAACTTAAGGAGGGAAGATTAAATAAGGAATTGCTCTTTTTTTCTGATATCACTAGTCTTTAAATATAATAAGGATGTGTGTCTTTTAAATTGTCTGATTTTGTTCCTTTCCAAATCATTACATTTTGTTTTAGGGTTGCTGCATGATTATATTACAGTGTTCCTGAGCATTAGTTGCAAAGCTCACTACAAATGGACCCAGAGCTCAGCCTTAATATTTTGTTTTTCTTTTCTGGTTCTGGTTCATTTCAGGATATGGTACAACACCTAAGATTACTCCTTTCATGTCCAGGACAGCTTTGAGAAAAAGGAATTCCTCACAGCAGGGTAAGGAAATGAGTGGCATACAGTGTCCCAGAGGGCAAAGTTTCATAGTGAAATTTTTTTTTCTCATTGAAGTTGCTTTAAAACTTAATGTTCCATTATTAGTGGTAATATATTCTTGAGCTTGGGCTAGAGTAATCCTTTTTCTTTTTCCTAGTAAGAAAACGAAGTGGTGGTAGCAGAAGAAAATAGTGTTATAAAATTTTCTATAGAACAGTCCCCAAAGGTCCCAATGCAATCAACTCTTGATTGTCCATTATAGAGGTGGGAAGAAGAGAAGGAAGGAAAGAAGGCAAGAAGGAAGGAGAGAGGGGAAGGAAAGAAGGAAGGAAAGAAAGACAAGAAGGAAGGAGAGGGGAAGGAAAGAAGGAAGGAAAGAAAGACAAGAAGGAAGGAGAGGGGAAGGAAAGGAGGAAGGAAAGAAAGACAAGAAGGAAGGAGAGGGGAAGGAAAGGAGGAAGGAAAGAAAGAAAGATGTATTTATTAATTTAGTGATATTTCATTTGATCTTCACAGCAATTTTGGGGAGAACGTATTATTATCTTCCATAGACAATTGAGGAAACTTAGAGAGATAGAGATCAAGTGACTTTGTCAGGGTCAGAAAGCTAATAATGATCTGAGACTGGATTTGAATTCAGGGCTTCCTTACTCTAGGCCCAGCACTGTATTCATTCCAGCCCCTGGTTGAATGCTTTTCTATGTAGTAACTCATTTGAACTTTAAAGCAGATGATATCTCCATTCTGTAGATGAATCTGAGGCTCTCCAAAGTTAAGTGACTCATCTATGAGACACAGCTATGTTAGAGGTGAGATTTAAATTTATATCTTCCCTATTCCACATCCAGATTTATATTCATTATGTTGCCTCAATAGTTACTCATGATCAGGTGCAGCCAGGTGGCTCAGTGGATAGAATGCCGACCCTGGAGTTGGGAGGACCTGGGTTCAAATATATAAGTACTGAAAGAGAAGTGGTTTGGAAGAGGATGCTAGCTCCTAAAAATATTGTTTTTAGAAAATGTTCTCTTAAAAAAACACATAAAATATAAATAAACCGTTCCATGCATAATTTTCAATACTTTGATTTAGCAAGACACTCATGAATTTAATAGACTAAAAAGTCAATGTCTTATTTTAGGTCATATTAATAAAAATATAATGTATCTAGAGAAGAATTCTTTAAAAATCTGAATAAGAATATAATATAACCTTTATTGACTAAATGCAATTTACACTTTGTTTTTATAGCAGGGTTGTAGTTTGTGTCTTATACATTTCTTATACAAAAAATGGGTAATAACTGAACTGTTGGACCATATTCTTTATTTAATCCCATGTTAATATGTTCTGAGATTGTTATTTTGATAAGAGGACTCTTTGTAAATTGTTTTTGGCAATGAGTTTTGGATCCCAAATACTTGACACTCCTCAAAAATGCACAAGTTAAGATTCTAAAAATAAAAATTGTATTTGTCCAGTACCTGCCATTATGTTATTTCTCTCCACACTTTATATTTGAAAGAAATATTTCTTTATGAATTTGTTACTATTTGAAATAGTCATTTCTGTTGCAACACAACATACGTGTTCCTAAAAATCATCCTGCTCTGCAGAATCACACAATAAAAACCACAGGGCTCATGGGAGGAAATGAGGTTAGGGGGAAAACACTAAAAGACTTCATCAGTGACATTTTTAAAAAAGGAACCTAATAAAGAAATGGTAGCATATTCCTGTGTTTGTTAAATGGTTAAGAAATACATAAATACTCTAGTAAATACTAGCAGTGTGTAAGACCTTGGGCTTGGGCTTATTCTGTGCTGCAGTTCCCAAGCATGACAAAGCCAAGTCCTACAGGTAAGAGTGCTCCCAATGCCAGGCTAGGGTCATTGGCCATGGTGCACCATGGGATCTGGGGTAGAGGGGGAACCCTCCCTCCTCATCCCATGATTCTTTCTATCCCAGAAGATATTCAATTAACTTGGTAGCTTACCTTGAAAAAATCCTGAAGTTTGCTTATGGAAATGGGTTTTGGAAGGCTCACAGCTTTTTGAGTTATTCTGAGGTGGTGCAGGTTTCTGTGAACTCTCCCTGTTTCTTAGGGACAGAATCATGTGAAAGCAAACAAAATTAAAATTATACTTAAGTCATTCCCTAACATATAAATTTCATTGAAACAAATTTGTGTTTTTATAGCAGAGCTGTTTTCTAGCAAGTCTTCTGAATCTAGGGAAAACAATTTTTTTGACCCCCTACTTGTAATATTCTTGATTTTAGAGAAATCTCAGTTCTCTCTACCAAAAAACATATTCTAAACCAGGACACTGATATGTGAAATGACTTTTCCAGTCCTATAGCTAGTGTGTGTCAGGAGGTAGGACTTGAACCCAGATATTCAGTCTCCAAAGCCAGCTCTCTGCTTAGGATGCTGCTATTTAAAAAAAAAAAAAGGGTTATATTTAACCCCTGCCATATCAAGTTTATTTAATTTTTGCTTCATAGTTTTTATCCTATTTAAATGCTGTTTTGACTGCCATATTTTTGAAACCTTAGAAGTTTGTGATAACTTCCCATAATATCCCTTGTTAGCTACAGTAAACCTGCTACTTGAAGACATCAATATTTTCTTTTTTCAGGAATAGTAGTAGAGGAAACATCTTCTCCATGAGAGCTCTACCATTGGCCTTTCAGGCTTCAAGAAAGACATAATCATGTATGGAGGACACCTAATTTAGCTGCAAATGTGAAGCCAAGTAATATTGGAAAGTTAAAGTGGACCAGATATTAGCCAGGAATTCAGAATAGTGAGTTCAGCCGATGGGATGTCAAAATACTTCAGCTAAACCCTCTCATTTGTCCTGCCAAGCAGAGAGAAAATCGTCCTAATAATTCTTTACCTATTGCCTTTATTTCTCTCTATATAATATATTCTATCTTTTAATTAATTTGATTAATTTTATTTTATTTAAAAAAAAAAACTCTTACCTCCTGTTTTAGAATCAGTAATGTATATTGGTTCAAAGACCTAAGAAGGGTAAAGCAATGAGAGTCAAGTAACTTGCCACACAATTAAGTCACACAATTAAGAAGTGTCTGTGGCCCTCCTGTCTCTAAGCCTGGCTCTCCATCTGCTGAGCCAACCTGGTTGTCTCCTATTTATTGTATCTTAATTGATCCAGGCATACAAGGCATACCCCGAACCAGAGTGTTCAAGTACCATTAAAGTGCTTAGCTCTCCTTGTATCATCATCTTCTGGAGCAAGAACCGTCAATGGCTCCCTATTCCCTGTAGAGGAAAGCCCAAATCCCATTCATTATCTCAGTTGAGGGCTCTCGCCTACCTTCCAAACCTTATGCCTCACCTGATAACGCACCAACCACCCTGTATTGAGTACCTGATCACCAGATGTGTCACCTACTAGTAATTTATTGATGGTGAAGAAAATAATTTAAATAATCTTCCTTTTCAAAGTGAGGTTTAATATAATACTTGTTCTGGATGTTCTTGTCCAGGAAAAAATGAAAATGATTCCATTCTGGAGACTGATTTTCTCTTTCCAGCACCTTTTTAGAGACATGGATGCTAACCAAAGATTATCAAAGAATGCACAGTTGCAAAAGTAACTGATTTATTAAATTCATTATAATACTAAAATTTCTAAAATGCAAAGATGGCTAAAAGTATTAGTGTGTATATATATACACACTAATATATATATTATATATGAATATATTAGCTGCTTTCTACATAATCTTTTTCTTTTAAAAATCCTTACTTTCCATCTTAGAATCAATACTGTGCATTGGTTCCAAGGCAGAAGAGCAGTGATGGCTAGGCAATGGGGGCTAAGAGACTTGCCCAGGATCACATAGCTAGGAAGTATCTAAGGTCAGATTTGAACCCAGGACATCTGTTCTCCAGGCCTGGCTCTCTATCCATTGAGCCAGTTCACTACCCCTTCCTTTCTTCTTCTTTTTCTTCTTTATAATCTCTTGAGCTACATTAGTTCTCTTTGTTGGTATGTACTTTCTCAAAATGGACAGAACTAAAATCTAATTAATTCTATTTCATATAAAGGAACTATTTTTCATTATGTATTAGTCCTCATTCTGGTTTTTCTAAATTATTTGAAATTTGATGAAAGTTGTGCTTCATTTTAAAATTGATTTCTACAGTTCATTCTTTGGTTAGCAGTTCTTATCCTACTTAGCCTCAGTGTTTAGTTACAACTTGTTTAAAAAAATTTTTTTTTTGCAGTATTCTTTACAAATGGATCTGGCTTTTCCATTGATTATTTTGCATTTAACAGATTGCTGCATTTTATTTAATTCCCAACTTTGACTAGGATGAGCCATAGTACTATAGCATCATCCTTTTGCTTTTATGTATTTTAAGTACCATTTTGATTTGGGGTTGTGGCAGCTCTCACATCAGATTAAAACACTCAAAACAACAATAATAACAGCCATACAGTAGTTTTTGCTTTTTTAGCTTTTCCATAGAGCTAATTTTCCTGAATTGCTACTAAGTTTGTAATTATAAATGGTGTTTCTACCACATTGAATTAACTTTCCCACTAAGTTTAGCTTTTGGAACGATATTTTGAACTGTTTCGTTTCACAAACTAGCATTGTTTCTACCCAAGTTTTGAATTCTTGTGATGATTCTAAAGAGATAAATATTTTTTTTCTTCTGGTAGTAAATTTCTTTTCAGTTCAGCATTTATTAAACACTTATTGTGTGCTAGGCTCTGCTGGAAATAAGGGAGAATACACAGACAAGAAAAAAATTATCACTAACAAAGAACTTCTATTCTATTGAGGGAAAATAACATGCACACTGATGAGTAAATAGAAAATATACAAATAAACACAAGGAAAGATCCAGGGAATGAGAGAACTAACAACTTTTAAATCACTTTACTAAAATTATTCTTATTGGGAAATTCAGGAGTAATAAAGACTGGTAACAGAGCTTCTGGTATGGGGGCAGAAAATGGAAGGATGGAAATGATTGACTAATGAAGTGCTTTGAGGTGGATATGTTGCATAGATTCTCTGACTGCCTTCTGACCGTAGAGCTGTGATTCTTGGATCCGAGAATGCAAGGTCTCTTCCAGGAGGTGGTGGGCGAGAGTTATGAGTTCCAGGAGGCAGGAATGGAAGGAACGAGGCTTAGGAGATAACCTGTGTAAAGCCTGGAAATAAGAAGTGGAATATATACAGGGAATGGCTTGTGTGGAGTATAGAGTAAAAGGCATTTCACTCTCTTATTTATTTGTTCATCCACCAAGAACTGCCTGGCCAAAGGCCACCATGATATAAAGAAGTGGGGGAAGCTAGAAGATCCTTATTTAATGAGGTTCTCTGTGGAACCACCATTGCCTGGACCCATCAGGGGCTTGTCTTACCAGCTAGCTGTATTTGCCTTTTGTTTTACCACTCGGGCAGACTTTGTGTCTGAGCCCTCCATCTTTGGCAATATTGTGTTCTAACCTTGTTCATCGTGGAACGGGTCTCATGGCTGTCCTCCATGGTGGTGATGGAAACAATCAACAATTGATCTCTCCAATGGGGTCTGCCATTTACAAACAAAATAAAACAAAACAAAAAACACTTTTTCTTCTTGGAGAATCATCACAAAATCTTATTTTCTATGCCATTCACTCATCTTTGATTCCTGGGGTTCTTGAAATGCATTCACTAATCTAGTATCAGTTGAAATAAATCATATTCAGTGCCCTTATTGTCTCTAGTTCTATTTCCAAACACTTCATTTGACTGCCAACCGGAATAGCCAACTGGAATTACCTGGGAGCCAAATAGCGCCGAGTTCCACGGCAAATACCATTCATAGCCAGAAGTGTGTAGTATCACCAGAACAAAGAGCCTGCCTTTCCATGGTGCTCGTAGCCAGCCTTGTTATGGGGTGCTGAATCCCGAGTCAGAGATCCTGGGTTCCAATCCTGATACTGTTATTTCCTCCCTTGGTGACCATGGCAAAGTCTGTTTAATCTTTCAGGACCTCAATGTACTGCTAGGCCCTAATTAGTGTTAATAATCAAGCCACTGATGTGGTCAGATGTATGTGGATCTGCACTACTTGCATTGTTTCTGACTTGGTGGAAATATACTATGTAAATGTGAATAATCCGACTTTCAGGGGATACATTATTCACATGAATTGGCATAATAATAATAATAATAATTAGTAGCTATAATCATATGTAAAAATGAGGGGATTGATGGAGATGACCTGAAATTTTAAAAAAAATTAATAAAGTAATAAAGGCTAATACAGAATTTATAGCATAGACGCAGAAAGTATATGGATTGATCAGAGTGACTAATTAAAGTACGTTGAGGTGGACGTGCTGTCAAATTCAGAGCTTATGTGGCCCCCTCTGTGTCTGCTTGCAGGAAGAAGATCCAGTGGAAGTTTATCTCCTTAGTCTATTACAGAAAAAGCCACTTCCGTTGCATCTTTCCAAACCGTAGCAAGCATAACTAAATTTCATCATTCATTGCTACTTATTGGGACATCTACTTTCTTATTCTCAAATTGCTTATATAGTGTTGTCTTGCGTTTGTGTTGACATTATGCCCAGTTATTTCATTAAAACTCAGATCTTTTTTAACCAGGTTCTAAATTATTTGCTAATAAGAATTCTTACCTGGCCAAGATAAATAAATATAGCTTAGCAAGGTCACCAAATTATTTCCTTGTTATTTTATTTAGAATGCCTCCTTTCCACCTTAGCAACAACCACCATAAATAAACAAAAAGCCACTCATGTACCAAACTCCAACAATTATTGTCATTGACTGTTTTGAAAGTCTACTTAATGCATTCATTATAGAATAGTTAATTACCTAGAGACAGATTATCCATTTTATGTCTCCCTCTCCTCCTCCTCCTTTTCTTTCTCCTCCTCCTCTACTACTACCTACCCTTTGGCCATTTTACTGCTTATTAATTATACCTCTACCACAAAGCTATAGAATAAGAGGAAGGAGGTTAAAATACAAATTAAATTTAAGTCTTCTCATTGCTAGACTTTACTGTTAGAGTTTTGGGGAAAAGAGACTGTAACCAGTGACTAAAGGTAGAGTCTTAAAATGTTCCTTGTTCTAAACTGAAAAAGTATTTTCCTGATAAAACAGTTCTTTTTTTTTCTTTTTTTTTTTTTGGTGGTGGGGGTGGGGAGAGTTTCCAAACAAAATTGGAACTTGTCTATTATTTATAATCTCAGACTGTGGGTACCAGAGTGGACAAAGGCTAAAAATGAAAGGTTTAGCAAACAGTCTTCTGCTTGCCACTCTTTGGATTGAAGTAGCTCCCTTTTTCTCTCTCACCCACATATAAACACCCCTTCACAGATGAATCGTCCACTGTAATGTCTCCTTTTGAATGTTTATATTCTACAGCTACTCAAGACTTTTTCACAACTATCTCTAACTCTATGTACAATTTAAAAATCAAATTAAATATTATGTAAGTGACCATTTATAAATATAAATATTAACTGTTAATAAATCTGTGATAATATAGCAGCTATGTGGAACTGTGGAAAGATTGTTGGGAGGACCCAAGGGCAAATTTGGCCTTAGATTCTTACTAGGTATGTAAACCTAGGCAACTCACTTAAGCTTGTTTGCCTCAGTTTCTTCATCTGTAAAGTGAACTGAAAGAGGACATGAGAAACCACTCCAGTATCTTTGCCAAGAAAACCACAAATGGGGTCTGGAAGAGTCAGACACAACTGAAACAACTGAAGAATAGCAACACCAATATCTATAATACATTTAATAACATTGTTTTAAATGCACTTAGTGTTTTCAAGGTTTTTTTAGGTGATGTAGTATAAATGGATTAAAAACCTAATTCCTGCTCTCAAGGAAAATTTGGATTCAGAGGGTCTTAGTTTTAAATCTTGGCATAGTTCCTTACTAGAGAATATTGGAAATATTAGGTATTTAACCTTTTTGAACTTCTGTTTCCTTATTCGTAAAAGGAGGATGATCATGATCATAGATTCAGCCCTAAAAACCTTAGATGTCTAGTTCTTCCATCTTACAGTTGAGGAATCTGGGGCCTCAAGAGCTTAAGGATCTTGTCTAGGATCACATTGGGCCTGATGATCTCTGAGCTATCTTCCATATTGAAACCCTTTGGATACCTAATAGATTGTATATTTGATTGTTTGTATTTATGTAGTGCTTTAAAGTTTATGAGTATTTTCCCCATGAAATCCTGTAAGATAAAGAATTATTTATCATTATTATCATTATTGTTATTGTTATTATTTTCAATTTGCACATGAAGAAAGTTTTAAATTTTTTGAGGGTAGAGGCTATCTCATTTTTGTATTTGCATCCTCAGCTCCTAAAACAGTGTCTAGTACAGAATCGGTGCTGATTGATTGATTGATGGATTGAAGTGGTTTTCCTGGGATAATAGAACTAATTGTCAGTCAAGATTTGAACACAAATCCTTCCTTATTCCAGATCCAGTGTGCTTTCCAAGTGGCTATGGGTGCCAGAACATTTAGTGGACATGTGCCTTTTTTGTTTAATGGTGATTATAAATGTGGTTCCAGCCTTATAGAACTCTGAATGCCCTTGCTTTAAGTTGTAATTTGTGGGATCCTAAATACATTCCCACAAAATGAGTGCTTGCACTGTTGGCTATACTACTCTGCTTCCATTAAGATAGATGATTAAGTCAGGAACTGTCCTAGGCCTCTGTTTTTAAGGGAAGTATACTGTTCTTTCAGACTTTCGGAGCACCTTATTTACTTTGTACAATTCTTATAAACAGCAGACAGGGATATTAAAATTATCTTCTCTGTTTTATAGATTTATAGACTGAGTCAGGCTTAGTGACTTGCTTGATACTGTAGAAAAAGCAGACATTCGTGTATTTATCTAGGATTTTTTTTATCCTTGATATAATTTAAAATTTTATTTTATTCTTAAATCACTTAAGTGATTTAAGACATCAGTTTATTTATTTTTTTACCTGCTATCCTAGAATCAATACTATGTATTCATTTCCAAGGCAGAAGAGTGGTAAGGACTAGGTAATAGGGGTTAAATGACTTGCCCAGGGTCAAACAGCTAGGAAGTGTCTGAGGTCAGATTTGAACCCAGGACCTCCCATCTCTAGGCCTGGCTCTCAATCTACTGATCCACTTGGCTGCCCTCAAGTCAGTTCTTTGATGGTAAGGATTTCATCAAATATATTTGTATCCCCTTTTGTACCTCACGCAGTATGGATACTTAGTAAATATTTGTTGTGGAAAAGTGAAAATATAGAATTTCTAAAGATGTGGTATTGTACTCATGCTTTTGTACAACCATGGGATTGAATGGAGAATATTTAAGCTTCTGGTATAAATTGGCCCTCATGACTCTAGATCAGTGATTCCCAAAGTGGGCGTCAACGCCCCCTGGTGGGTGCTGCAGCAATCCAGAGGGGATGGTGATGGCCACAGGTGCATTTGGAGGTGGTGAATAACTGTAAGGGGGTGGTGATAGTATGTGACAGGGGGAGCTAAGTAATATTTTTACTGGAAAGGGGGCAGTAGGCCAAAAAAGTTTGGAAACCACTGCTCTAGATATCTATCTTAAGATCAACTAATCATTAAACATTTAACAAGTGCCTACTCTGTGCCAGGCACTGTGCTAAGCACTGGGGATACAAAAAGAGACAAAAGATAATTCTTTCCCTAAGGAGCTCACAATATAATAGGGGAGACAACAAGCAAATATATATACAAATAAGCCATATAAAGATTAAATATAAAATTATTAATTAAGACTTTTAATTCAATATAAATTAACTGAATTATTAATTAAAGTTAACAGAGAGAAGGCACTAGCATTAAGAAGAATTGGGAAAGACTTTCTATAGAAGATCAAATTTTAGTTGGGATTTAAAGGAAGTCTGGGAAACCAGCAGTAGTTGGAAATGAGTGGGGAGAGTGTTCCAGGAATGAGGGACAACCAGAAACAATGCCTAGAACTGGGAGATGCAATAACTTTTTTGTGGACTCACCAGGAGCCCAGTGTCATTGGATCATAGGGTACATTTGGGGAGTAAGGTGCAAGAAGACTGGAAAAGTAGGAGGGGTGAGGTTGTAAAGGGCTTTCAATGCCTAAAGCATTTTGTATTTTGTAAAGGACTTTTTATTCAATCTTGGGGGCAATAGGAAGCCACAGGAGTATATTGAGTAGGGGGTGACTATGGTGGTCCTGTGCTTTAGGAAAATCACTTGTGTGGCTGAATGGAGAATGGGATTAGAGTCTGGAAAGGCTTGAGGCAGATCCACCATCAGGATATTATTGTAATTGTCCAGCTGTGAGATGATGAGGCCGGCTTCAAAGTGGTTGCAGTGCCAGGAGAGAAAGAGGGTGTATTAGATGTTTCAGAGGTGACATTGACAGGCCTTGGCAACAGATTGGACATGGGGGGGCAAAATTAAGACCACTTGATGAGATGAGATGAGATGAGAGATGAAATGAGAGAAGATGAGAAGAGAGTAAAGTTTGATTCAAAAGGATATGATTATATGAGCTGCTCCATAGTTTTCTCATGATGGTTTTCAGAAAGGTACAGTCTCTCTTATGTCATTGGAACCCAAGGGGACCTTTCTTGATTTCCTTCCTTCCTTCCTTCCTTCCTTCCTTCCTTCCTTCCTTCCTTCCTTCCTTCCTTCCTTCCTTCCTTCCTTCCTCCCTTTCTTCTTTCTTTCCTTTCTCCCTTTCTTCTTTCCTTCTTTCCGTATGCCAGAATGGTATCACAATTTACAAATCGCCCTTCTGTAGCCAGACTGATTATATTAAAAGGAGCTATGTTCCTAGGGGATTTGTAAATTGTGATACCATTCCGGTATACCTTAGCACAGTGCCTGGCACACTATAATCCCTGAATAAATGAGTGTTGATGGACAGAATGTTTTTAGTATCTATAGTAGGTGTAAGGTGGTGATTGATTGAACAAATCAATCAAGTCACCTCAAGCCACTTAAAGTAAGTGATAAAATGCTGCTCTCTGATATCTTAACCAGGTGAGAACATATCTTGATCAATCAATAAGTCATATGCTATAGCCTAAGTGCAGAAAAAGTTCTTGATCAATTGCTTTGGAACTAAGTGCATGAAAAAGTCCTTATTCAACAGGAAGAGTGTTCACATTACCTGAGGCAACTTGATAAAACCATATGAGGCTTGTTTAAAACCAGAGAACCAGTTCAGAATCTGCAAGATTACAGTTTGCAGAGGAATCTATGGAGTTGTAGCCCAGGGTGTCTGGAAAATGGACATTTTGAACTTTGGAGGTCCAAAAGACTTTTCCATAGCATTATATAATGTTATGTTTGGAACTGCTAATGTCAGTATTTTCTCTGGAACTAAGGACAAACTGGAAGCAGATTCATTGCTCTACACAGAGCCCAGCACAAAACTACACCAATATTTAAGGGGAATGTCCTGAGGACTCTAGCAACTTCTAGGAATTTTGAATTACCCTTTTGCCTCTGTGCTATTTAAGCTTGAACCCACTTTCCCTTGGACTATGTGAATACTGATAGATGAATGTGTCACAGACTTTTAGGTGAATATTTTGTACCATCTCTTTTTATTGTAGCATCATAGTAAAATGCTCCTTTCTTGAATTTCTGTCTTTAGACTTTTTAATATTATGTGTGTTTGTGATTCCACTGTGAAATTACTATCCTAGAATGCAATTGATGTTGTGCAATATAAAGGATCAACTAATGGAATTGTAATTTTAATCCAAGGTGCCATACTGCATATTGTATGTATAATGTACACTTCTATTGGATTCATTTTTAAAATTTGCATTTGCCGTAGTTCTAGTGACATCATATGTCATATGAAGAACCCGAGGATCTGATACAATATCAGTAAAACTGTCTCATAGGTATGATTCAAGCAGTTTTATTAGCAACATATGGGGTATGAAGGAGCCACAGAGGGGAGCTTTGAGTGTAAGGGTGCTGGTCTGTCTTTTTTGGCATGTAATTATATCGGCCCTCCTGTATGTTGTTATTTGTTGCTGCCTGGGGAATTTGAAAAAATAACTACTAATATGTTGATAAAATATCAGAAGTTATTAGAGTTATTCAGTTTTTATAAAAGTTTGTAGAGAAAAGATGTGCTTATTTAAACCAAATGTTTTACTTTTAACTTATATTTAATCCATCTTTTAAATGAAAGGCATCTTTTTAAGTGTATGAACTCTTCTATCAACTGCTTGCAAAACTGAGTTGAAACATATGGAAATGATCTGTTTCTTTTATCTTGCATTATAATCTTTCTTAAATGTTGATCATGTATGGTTAAGTTTAATTTTGTTACTAATGGTTCAGAATGAATATATTTCTTTGTTTTATTTGTTAAATGCTCACATAGTGCTGAGCTAACTACTTGGAAACTGTACATAGAACAATATTTGGACACTGTTCTTATCCTCTAAGACCTTTTATTTCATGAAAGAGACACTTGTAAATATCATTTCAGTATAATCAGTGGTGAGAAAAATATTTGAGAAACATCATCAATAGCAGAAGATGATTCTTTTAAATTGGAAGAAACAAGGGACTATTTGTGGTTCCATTGAACCATTCTCCCTGAATAGTAGATTTAAAACATTTTCAGAATTTGTACCCCAATTTTTCTTTTGTAATAACAAGAAATCAAAAGATTATAATTATTGCTCTATTCTTAATGCAGAGCTTAAGGTACTTTCTGTGTATGTATTGGGGTAGAATAAACCAATTTTTTCTTCTTCCTTTCTTGGATTAGCTTGCCTTAAACCACTCCTCTTCCTGAAAGACAAAGCCAAGTTGGGAGAGATTGATGGGAGGAACTTCAAAAAGCATTCTGAGATATTTTCATTATTCCCAAAGTAGAATATTAGTAAAAATTGAGACTCTCCCCAAAAGAATTAGGTTATTCTTTAACCATGGCCCTGTCTGACCTCCTTATCTTGACTTGTCCTTAAACACCAGTGAAAGACAGACTGGTATATGGATAAGAGTTAGGATTTAGGAGTGCAAGATTCAGATCTCACTCCACATTCTTTTGGGGACAAATCATTTTATCTCCCAGATTGTACTTCTTAAAATGTGATGTGACCAGAGCCCCAGAGCCCATAGGAATAAGACTCTCTCCTCATTGGTAGAATCAATCTCCTATGCCTCTACTTGACCCCTCTCCAGAGTCTATATAAAATGACTCAGAATTATTAATAGTATTTAGAATTATTGTGTAATTATCTTTTTTTTTGGGGGGGGAAGCTAATATTGCCGTTAATGGTTAAATGGAAGTGGAATGCAAGGAATCTACTCCTGAAATATAAGGGAATGTTGTTGGTTCTGGTCTGTCAGGACTGAAGCTATTTGCTGAGAGCCTAGCTATTTCCAGTCTTCTATAGGGGTATTAGAGAACCCTAGGGGAGAAGTAAAATGTAATATATCTGACTTTCAGCCAGTAGGGACCAGGGTTCACAAATGATCCTGTAAAATGGGAATCATGCTTGCACTATTTACCTTAGCGGGTGGTTGTAAGGAAGGCACTTTGTAATCCTTAAAGGGCTCTCTTGCTCTGTCTCTCTCTCTCTCTCTGTCTCTCTCTCTGTCTCTCTTCCTCCTCTCTCTTCTCTCTATGCGTCTCTCTATTTCTGTCTCTGTCTCTGTCTCTTTCTCTTCTATGTCTGTCTGTCTGTCTGTCTGTCTGTCTATCCATCCATCCATCCGTCTATTGTAGTTTCCCACCTTGCCGCCTTGAGGAGAGAGGAATCACATCTATTTTTTAGGACCATTGCTGATTTTTCATCTTCTTATAGTTTAGCTTCCTTTTAGGGATCTTTTCATTTACATTATTGTAGTTTTTTTCATGTGTATGTATGTATATATATAATGGTGTCATGCATATTTTGCTCTGTATACAATTAATGTACATCTTCTCATGGGTATATGCTGAACCTTGATACTTACAATATTTGTCGGTAGTATAAAGTTCTCTATTTAAAAACACAATCTTTATTTTGTTAACTAATATAGCCCTGGGAAAAATGAGCAAGAATAAAATAAGCCCAATGAAGATATTCAGAAAACTCCATTAAGCATTATTTCAAGCCTTCTTTGAATACACTGCTACAGTTTCCTTTCTCTCCAGTAGAAGACCAAGTAAAATAGATATAATATTGAACCCATAATGGCATAATTGACATTTTGCTATACTAACATTTCCAACTAATTTTTTCATTTAAATTGACAGGATAATTGTAATAATGAAGTGAAATTATGTTAGAGAAATCATCAAACTAAGCTTAAAATCAATGTGTTAGCTAAAATAATTAAGAATGATATAGTAGATAGAGTGCCAGACCTAGGCCTGAGTTCAAATTTGACCTTAGATACTTATTAACTGTGTAACTCTGAGCTAGCCATTAAACATTTCTTTGCCTCAGTTTCCTCATGTATAAAATTGAGATAATAATTATACCCTCCTCCCAGTGTTGTGAGGATCAAATGAAATTTTATACAGATATAGATAGAGCATTATAGATGTATCTATATAGATATAATTAGAATATATAGATCTCTATATAATTTCACTTAGTCCTCACAACATATATATGTATATGTGTAGATATGTATGTGTGTGTGTATATATATATATATATATATATATATATACATATATATGAGAGAAAGAGACGTCTACAGCTATCTATCTATCTATCTCTCACTTAGTATGCTGCTTGGCACATTTATTGTTGGTTTTGGCACATAGTAAGTACTATATAAATTTGCTATCATCATCATCATTATTATTGAACATTGTTTTCCCACTTTAGAATGTAAGCTTTTTGAGGATAAATACTGTCTTGCTTGCTAGTACTATTTGTGCCCAAAACTTAGATCTTTACCTTTGTCAAACACAAGGTTACTATAATCTTTTACTACTGTTTGTTGTATGTCTATTCTGTTCCACTGAACTTCTTTTCTACTTCTTAGCCAGTAGTAGATAGTTTTGATAATAATAATATAGTTTGAAATTTGATGCTGATAGATCTTTTTCCTTAACATTTTTTTCATTATTTCCTTGAATATTCTTGACCTTTTATTTTTCCAAATTTTTATTTTTTTCTAGATCAATAAAATAATTTTTTTGCAATTTAATTGGGATTGCATTGAATAAGTAGATTAGGTAGTATTTTCATTTTAGTTATATTGGCTCTACTCATCCATGAACAATTAATATTTCTCCAATTATTTGAATCTGACTTTATTTGTATAAAATGTTTTATAATTATCTTCACATAGTTTCTAGATTTGTTTTGGAAGATTTACTCCTAGGCATTTCATTCTATCCATGGTTAATTTAAATGAGTTATTTCATTACTCTCTTTTTGAAGGACATTATTAGGGATATATAGAAATGCTGATGATTTATGAGAATTTATTTTATATCCTGCTACTTTGCTAAATTGTTTCAGTTAATTTTTTAGTTGACTCTCTAGGATTTTCTGAATATATAATCATATTCTTTTTGCCCATTCTGATATCTGCAGTTTCTTTTTCTTCTCTTATTCCTATTGCTGACATTTCTAGGATAATATTAAACAATATTGGGCATTCTTGTTTTACTCTTGATTTTAGAAGGAAATAACTTATTCCCATTATAGATAATGTTTTCTAATGGTTTTAAATATGTACTTCTCATTAATCTAAGGAAAAATCCATTTATAACTATGCTTTAAAAGTTTTTTTAAAATAAGAATGAGTTTTTATCAAAATTTTTTCTGTATTTTGCTATAATCATATGATTTTTGTTACTTTTTGTTCATGTAATCAATTATGTTAATGATTTTCCTTATATTTAACCTTCCTTGGATGTCTCGTTACATAATATATAATCTTTGTTATATATTGTTCTAGTTTCCTGGTTAATATTTTAGTTAGAATTTTTGTATCTATATTTGTTAATGAATTTGGCCTATATTTTTTCTTTGTTTTATTCTTTCTGACTTAAGTATGAACTCCATATTTGTTTCATATAAGGAGTTTGGCAGGTTGTATTGTTTGTTAACTGAATAACAAGTTTTATTTTATCATTAGAGCTGTTCTGTGAAACCATTATATGTATTGTGCTATTTGTCCGAAAGAGGAAACAAGTTCATAGTGATGGCAGGTATTCTTATCCTTGACTGCAATTTTCTACTTGTGGAAGCTGCTGATTGACAGTAGTTCACTTTCCTTCCTAGACCTTGGCTCCCCTTGCTCCCCCAGTAGACCTTTTTTGCTTCTTTTGCTGGGGACCTTTCTTTACCATGTCCTCTTTCCCATTTCCACCTTTTCCTTCTCCTCTCTGCCTTGCTGCATTTCTTCCCACTTTAGAATGTAGGCTTCTTGAAGGCAAATAATCTCTTGCTTGCTAGCATTTGTATCCCCAGCACTTAACACTGATAAACATGCATGTGTATAATAAATGCTCTGTCTATCATCCAACCATATATCCATCTACCCATCTATCTTTCTATCACATTTTTCTATTATCTCTTATCTATTTATCTAATCACAGGATTAGGTATAACTATGACAACACATTATAGTTGCCCCAGTTTGCTCACTTCAACTATCTCCTTATCAATATGGGTAAAATTACCTTTTCTCATTTGTTCTTAAAATTGACAATTCAGATACCCGGCACATGAGAGAATTTGTGGTTTGCTCCATAATTTTAGGACATGCAAAAGGTTATTTTTTTTTTGTCTTTTTGTTACTCATCTCTCATTTCTCTTATCTCTCTTTGATACTTTACTACTTTTCTATTTCCTGGCAACCTTTCCTCCTACTTCACTGGTGCCTAATTTAATAAATTTTTGAGTAACCATTTTTAGGAGCTGTTTTAATACACCATCCATACCCTTCCTCATGGAGTCTAGTAGGCAGATGTGACATACACATCTACACTCACAAGAATAAGTATAATTCAGAATGATTCATGATGAACACATAAAAAAGTACAAACAAAAGGGCTGTATATTTTTGGGGAAGATTTAATTTATTTGATCTGTGTAAAATAGAATAATTTATAGAAATCTTAAACTTAAGATATATTATATATATGTTAAATATAATAACTTACATGTATTTACAGCTTTACAGAGTGCTTTAAAAAAATACCATTACTGATGAAGTGACTCAGGCAAACCTTCCTAAAGGAGGCTAATGCAACTTTTTAATCTATTTTGTATCAAGGATCTCTCTGATATTGTAGTAAAACATGGATGCCTGCTCAGAATATTTTTAAATGCATAAATGAAAATTTATGGGATTATAAAGGAAACCAATGACAATGCAATATTATTGACCAAAAGAGTTAAAAAACAAACAAAATCCATCCAAATCCCAGTACACAAACTTAAGTTAGGAACCCCTGAATTAATTGGTTAACTTCCATGAATTTCTTAATTACTAATATGTGTGATTCAGATTTTAGATTGGGTTTAAATGTAGATTTTCCCCCTTATTTTTATTTTAGCAGTACTTGCCCATTCAGAGGCTGTCCCCACTCCTCCTCTCATCGGTCCCCTCTAAAAGGCTGCCAGTCTCTTCAAAGTTGCCCTCCCTGATCCATTTCTTTTAGTTGATCTGTTATATATAAACCATTGATCACTCTGGGAATATTAGCTTCTTCACTTACTTTTTCTGAGGGGCCTCTGTGAATCTTTGTTCTCTAATCAGTTTTCCCTACTTTTCAAACTCCACTTATGACCTAGAGAAATTTAGAAGATAAAAGATGAGGAGGAGGATTTTGTTATTGCTGTCCAGTGTGTGCTGAAGTAATTCTGGAATCTGACACATAGGTGGCTCTTAGTTTAGAGAACTATTAGTATGAAACAGTTTCCATTTGTAGTTACTGGCAGATTCTTAGCCAATTACTTTGATATAGTGAAAGATGATTTCATTGATGTGAAAGCCTCCTCTTCCACCCCCATGGATGCAGGTCAGAGCCTCCCTATATCTCATTTTTCCACATGTGATACTTATCCATAATCCTTCCATTGAGGTAAATGGATCACAGGAGAAGGAAGAATAAAAGATTACTCTGAAGTTATGAACATTCTTTGCCAAAGCCAAAGATAAAAAAAAAGGGCTGCACACCTGTTTGCCCCAGTGGTGTCAATCAGGATGTTAAGAGAAAGCAAAGAAAACTCTTCAGAATATTGGGAAGAGAGTTTATGAGAAAACATTGTCTAGAGCAGGGGTCGGCAACCTTTTTGGCTGTGAGAGCCATAAACGCCACATTTTTTAAAATGTAATTTCGTGAGAGCTGTACAGTGCCCACAGTGTGCGCTCCTGTGACAGCACCTGAAAAAAAATTGACTTTATGGTTGCTGCAGAAAGAACCATATCTGGCCCTCAAAAGAGCCAGATATAGCTCGAAAGCCATAGGTTGCCATCTCCTGGTCTAGAGACTCTCAGGATAAGCAGACACATAGAGGTTGTAATTTCTGTCTTTCAAATGAAAATCTGCATCCACAACATCACAGATATACTTGATATCCGAATCTGGATCATCAGTGAGAACAGTGATGTTTCCATTGACGCTGGCAGAAAATTAAAGTAGGAAAGGGTCATTTTAACAAGGATCACTTTGAGCACAAAGAACCGCTTTAGTTTGTTGTAAAGTGCCTAGCACTTAGTAGGTGCTGTGTAAATGGTCCTTCTCTATCTCTGTATAAAAATTATAGTGCTTGTTTTACTGATGAGGAAGTGAGTTAATGATGACTTACCCATTGTCAAATAGATAGAAATAGATCCTGACCTCTGGCTCTTAAGTTTGCCTCTCTAATCAGAGCAGAGTTATTGTTCCAGGTCTTGAGAATAACTACCTGTCTGCTCTTATAACTCACATCTTAAACATGCTGAACTCAGGTATTTTACCTGGATGATATATGTGCATTGCTGGAGTTCCTCTGCTGGAGAGGCTTGCTGCATGAATATAGATAGTTCACTGGGTTTATTCCCTTCCACATACTCAGGGGAAATAGCCGAGTGGAAATTAGTCTCTTATTTGATTTGATTCAAGATGGAATGGTAGTGAAATGCTTAAAAAAAATATCCCTTGAAAAGAGTGGTTGTAATGCCTGTGATGGCTGTTGTATATATTTAGCTTTGAACAGATTCAGCAAGATTAATGGGAAATTTGGTGTTAAGTATACGTAAATTCAGAGTTAGGTTGCAGGGGGGTGCAAAATCCTGATTCAATCATTTTGTTGATCTGAATCTCAAATGAGCCCTGGCAGATGTCTGAAAATCCAAACCAAAGAAAACATCAGTTTGGACTTTGGTTTTACTTTTGGTTACTATGACTGTCAAATATTTCCCTTCAAAATGCAATGCACACAGGAATGAGCCCCTAAACATTACAGAAAACCTCATTAATTCAGACCACACTTATCTGTAATTGGTGATAATTTGTCAGGGACTGGGTTGAATTAATAGTGTAATCACAATTTCATGGATAATGTTTAAAATGTTTAAAGGTACACTTTTCATCAACTTTCAAGCACTTTAGAAGCATATTTATAGACCATATAATTTTGGAGTTGGAAGGGACCACAGAAGGGGAGAGGGTAGGGAATAAACATTTATAGCTCCTACTATGTGCCAAGCACTTTAGAGATATCTCATTTTACCTTCACAATAACACTGTGAGGGAGGTGCTGTTATTATCTCCATTTTACAGTTCAGGAAATTGAAGAAAATACAAGTTACATAATTTGTTCAGGGTCACATGCTAATAGATGTCTGAGGCCATATTTGAATTCAGGTTTTCCTTACTACAGGTCCAAATGTAGATAGAGATCCACTATGCCTGTGCTAGAGAGCATGACATTTTACCTTTTCCTTTTTCACATGATGGAAACTGAGGCCTCAGAGAAGTGAAGTTACTTACCAAGGTCACATTGTTAATTAGTGGCAAAATCTAGAATATAAGCCTCTTGACTTTTAACCAGCACCCTTTATATTATGCCATATTGGCATATGATATTTTTGGCATACAAATAATTGACATTTTAGTCATAAACTTTATCTTATCGGTTGATAAATCAGGCCTCTGTTAGGTGATACATTGATAAGAATTATACATTTGGAAGGCACTTGAATAGTCTGGTCATACTAGTCCAACCCTCTCAGTTTATAGATGAGGAAACTGGGACTTTTTGAAGTTTAAATGATAAGATTATAGCAGTAGTAAGTGACAGAGGCAGGGTTTGAACTCAGGTCCTCTCACTTCAGTTTTCCTTTCATTGTACCATGTTGCTTTTTCATTAATCTATTTTTAGTTACAATTTTATTTCTTTCTAGAACTTAGCATAATTCAAATTCTTAATTCAGATAGATCTTATTTCTCAATAAGTTTAAATCATTGAATTTCATTTTTTTTTTTTTTTTGGTGTGGGCCATGTGCTTTCACTCACATGGGGAACTCCTAATGTGGGGGAAAAAATACCTCTGTGAATACAGATGAAGAATTCTTCAATAACTGATAGTTTTAGAAATTTTCATGAGTCATTGAGAAGTTAAATGACTTGCCAATGGTCTAATGTAATATAAGCCAGAATCAAGATGTGAATCCAGGTCTCCCTCTGCTCTAGAACTAACCCTCTTCGCTGCCCCATGCTTGGTCCTTTTTTGATATAATTTTTATTTTTCTGCCATTGCTGTACAGAGGAATTCAGAATGTTTTACATAGATAATATCCTTATTAGATAGGTAGAGCCAATTCTTAATTATCTTGAGGTGATAGTATATGCTTTATATATATTTTTATAATATAATTTTTATATATTTATTTTAATTTAATTAAATTTTTTAATTTTACCTATAATATATCTAAAATATATATTTATATGTTCTTTATCTTATAATCAGTTGGAAATGTAGGACTGGTTATTAGGTGAGAGATTTGGACTGGGGATAGATGTAGATTTTGGAATCTGTCAATAAACATTTATTAAGTGTCTACTCTGTGCCAGATACTATGCTGAGTATTGAGGGTACAAATACAAAAATGAAATAACAACCTCTTTCTTCAGGGAACTGTCAGCCTTTTGAGGTAAGGCAATTAAAAGGAAACTGAAATGGGGGTGGGATAGTTGGAAGGTACTTGAGTGGTACCATAATCATGGTGAGTTCAGTCTGAAGGAGTGTATCCAGGTGAGAAGTGAAGGGATGACTGGCTTGGGAACCCATCTTCAGGGGAGGCTTTGGGAAGAGTTCTTTGCTTTACTCTTCAAAAGGGTATAGGGTCACGGAGGGGAGTTAGGTGTCCCAGTGGTTAGAGTGCTAGGCCCTGGAGCAAGTCACTTAATCATGATTGCTTAGCTCTTGCCACTCTTCTGTTTCAGAACTGATACTAAAAAGTAAGGGTTTAAAAGGGGACTGAAGGTAATGATGAGCTATCAGTCTGAGGGGTGATGCAGTATCTCAGGATGATGCATTTCCTGATGAAGGAGTTCCTGGGAGCATGATCATGGAGTCCAGAATCCAAGTAGTATAGCTTGATGGGAAATGAGTCAGAGGCAAAACTCTTGTCTGTCAGAACAGATGATTATTTTGCATGCCATCAGTCTATAAATAATTCAGAGTTGGCTTAAACTGTATACTTTGTTCTTTATAAAAGTCTTGCTTTGGTGTCTTTCATGGCATCAAAGTGACCTTAGACATTCTATGGTTTAGGCTAGTTGAATCCAAGCTCAAGGATGTTCTACTGAGTTGGATAAACCCAGTAACGTATTTCTTTTAAAGCCCTGATTTTTCCATCTTAGAATCAATACTGTATATTGGTTACAAGGCAGTAAAGCAGTAAGGACTAGTTAATGGGGCTTAAGCCCAGAGTCACACAACTAGACAGTGTCTGAGACCAGATTTGAGCCCAGGACCTCCCATCTCTGGACATGACCCTCAATCTAATGTGCCACTTTGCTGCCCCCTTTTTAACGTTACCACTCACATAATTTTAATCAATTCTAAAAGTTTTCCTTTTTGCCTTAATTTAATAGATATATCTATAATCCCTGTTTGAGTACTTGTAATGGTAAAGAGGTTGAAACTTCGACTTAAATAAAGTTTTTGGAATTTTATTTTGCTGTTTTTATTCTCCGTAGCATCACTATTTGTGATAAATAACTGACTTTAACTTATGCCTCTGACACTGACTGGCTTTGGGACCCTGGGCTGGTTACTTTATCTCTCAGTGCCCTGTCCATCTCTATGACATGCAGAGGCATAGACTTGTGTTGGTAGAGAGTTCTCACACTCTAGAGTTTCCTCTGTGTATAATTATCTTAAATTCCAAAGTTTAAGATCTTTTAGAGAAATTTTAGAAAAAGAAAATCACCAACACCCTGAGTCAAGAAAGTGGATTGCCTGGAGATGGTATAAGGATGCCTACAGAAACCACACACTACATTAAAAGATCCAGAGTGTACTTTGGGATATAATGAACTGAACTGAAGGGGATTGAAGCTATCATTTATTCTGAATGTAAATTCTTATGCCAAAGGGGAGTGCCCCCTAATTGGCTTTCTGTCAATGCGTCTATCAATCATTTTTTGTTTTCTCTTTCCTTTTTGTTTTCTTTCCTTCTTATCCCCAAATTGTTGTAATGCATTCAATATTTTATACACCTCTAATAAAGGAAGCTTTTAGAAGTATAAGCTACATATGTGGATTGATTCACTGGGGAGACCTGACATGTTAATCTTCTAGAAACCTCAAATGAGGAGATTTTAACATTATGGTCTCCCAAAGAATCAAAGGGGGGATTGTGGGAAAGAAACACCCCTTCTACCCCCCAGGATCACACACTGGGTCCTACCTACTGTGTCCCAGTACTACTAGAAATACATCATGTCAGTGCTCTCCAGCATGGGTCACCACAGGACAGTGACCAAGGCACATGACCTGAAAAGGATCAAGTTATTGATCTGGAATAAAAGAGAAGGAATAGGAAAGGGAGTTCCAGGAAATGGTCTGGCTGTTCTATCAGGTGTGGTTAAAGGAAGTTGGCTGGGAGAGCCATGTAGAGAGCAAGCATCTGGCTAGTTTAGAATAGATTTTTCTCTCTCTATCTGTCTGCCTTCTCTTATTCAAGTAAATATTAAAAAACTCTATGGAAATTAAGGACCAGAGTTTAATTTAGCTATAACACTTTGGCAATAAAAAACCATAATCTAGTCCCTATCCCTATCAGGAGTTCTTAATTTTTTTCTTTTTTTTTTTTTTTTTTTGTATCGGGTAACCTGAGAATCATGTTTTCAACTACATACAATGAAATGAATGGAAATCCAAAGAAAATCAATTCCATTGAAATTCAGTTATCAAAATAGGAGGTAGCCAGACAATCCCCGGCTAGATGGATGTAGTCAACCTTATCTGGCCATTCAAACAAATAAACAATTCCCATTGGTTATAAAGTCTGGAATAGAAACTTAGTAATAAAGACTCCTGATCTATTTTTTTCTGTATTTACCCCTTAAATATAAGCAAATGAATCCAATTAATTCAGTTACTATATTCCTCTTTTAAAGCAGTATGTCATTCATTCAGTATATTTATTAAACTGATACAAATGTATATATATATATATCATATATATACATATACATATATATGTATACATATAATTAAATGCCCTATTTGGATATCTTGAGTTCATAAAAAATCAAGTTGGGTCACTATCAAAACTAGCTCCTTTTATTTTTGCCCTTTAGTTATAGAAAATTTGACTTCCATGTCTTACTCAATTCTTTGGGGAGATTTTTGAAACACCAAAGGTCTGTATCTTCTGTGGAGGTGTTAAAAAATCCCATGAAGCTTTCTTGAGATAAAGTTTGTCCCCTTTCAATTATTAAATGTACTTTTCCCTTATCTCTGAATTTCACCTTCAGTTTACTGGCAGCTGCTTTTTCCCCCTTTCACGTTATCATAGCAGTATGATTAACCCCCTGTGATCTGGCTTCCATACTTACCACTCTTCCTAAACTGTACTTTTTATTTTTAAGGTCACAATTCACCTAATTCTAGTCAACTGTAAAAAGGTTTCCTTCATGCTTTGATTTCATTGACTTCTCTGTTGCTTTTAATACTCTAGACCAGTGATGGGCAAACTTTTTAAAGAGGGAGCCAAAGGAAAGGAAATGCTCATCTGTCAGTCTGTTTCTAAGGCAACTCTTTCGAAGTTGAAGTTTCATTGTATTGTATCCTACTCCTTGTATTCCTCAGATTAGGAATAATGTCACACAGCCGGATAGAACATTCAGGTGGCCGCATCTGGCCCGCAGGCCATAGTTTGCCCATCAATGCTCTAGACTACTCCTCCTTGTTCCCTTGACTTTCAGAAACTAACCTGAACTAATTCTTACTGCTTCAGCTTCATTGTTGTCTGCTCCTCTTTTTCCCCAACCGTTGAGTTTGGGTGTCCCTCCAATTTTAGTTTATGACCCTTTAATCTTCTGGCTCTGTAGTATGTGCTAAATAAATACTTGTTGAGTCCAAAGCCCTTTGTTCTTCTCTTTCCACATTCTTTCCCTTTAGAGGAATGATCTGTTTTCATGGTTTCAGCAGCCATATCTCAGCTGATGCTTTCCAAATCTACATCCCCAGCTCAAATCTCACCTAAGTTACAGTTCAGTATTTCCAGCTGTCTTTAAGATATTTACACTCAGATATCTCATTGTCACTGCAGAGTTACCATATCTAAATAGAATTTGTTTCCTTCAAACAAAATTCCCTTCTGAACTGGCCTCATGTTTTGTTAGAGGCACCTCTCTACTTTGGCTTTCAAAATCTTGGAGCTGTTTTAGATTTTTCTATGTCATTTGCCACTTTGATGTAATCATTCACTAAGTCCTGTCGGTTTTCCCTCCAAAACATTAAATTTGTTCCTTCCTTTTCATTCTGACTGCCATCACCCTACTCAAGGTCTTCATCACCCCACACCTGGATTTTTGCAATTGGCCTCTTTTTTTCCTTTAATTTATTCTTCGTACTGCTACCAGATTAATCTTCTTAAGGCACTACTTTCATCACATTCCTTCCATGCTTAAGAAATGATAGTGGCTCCCTTTGGCCTACTAGATCAAAGCTATCCTCTCTGCTGGCCTTTAAAAACTCTCCCTCATTCTCTCTGCCTTGTCTTGTGTCCAACCCATTTTAAGTTTCCTATCACGTGAAATGCACATACCAATATGTGCTCCTTTTTCTAACTTGGCACAGTTTGTTTCTACTGAAAATTATACCTTAATATATATAAAATAATTCATAGTTCTAGATATGAGTAGAATCGTAGGAGGTAATCTGGTCCAGGCCCCAGGTTTCAGGGAGGATAAAGTTTTTCCTGTTTTATAAATGAAGTGACTGAGTTTTAGGATTGATTATTTGCCTAGAATTTGAGGAAGGACTGGATCTTCTACCTTTTTGCTCTTTTAAAATTCTATTTTATTACCTTCCTTTTTGTTAATGGTAGAAGCAACGTACATGTTACAGAAAAATATAATCACCAAAGCTTGGCAGGTTTGTCTCTTTTCACAAAGTGTTACCCTAAAACCTAAATTGAATAGCTTTTCTTGGCACAGTGGTAGGAAGGGTGGAGTTTGGATTTTGTATTAAGTTTTTATGTTGGACAGGTATAAACCTGAAGGAAAAAGTTCAATAAGGTTGACTTTTGGATGAAGTCTTAACAATTGTGGTCATTTCTAGCCCTACTAAGAGAAGCAAGACTTATTCTCTACAGCTAATGTGACAATGATCTATTTTGTGTGAGCTCTGCCAGCTGTGTCTACAAATAAATTTCAGTTTCCTTCTAGATCCTTATTGCTATCAATACTTAAATGCTTGTCCTGTCATTCCCCTTAATATTCTGGGAGAAAGTATGTCATGAGCTTGCTCACTTCAGTCCTGACATCACCTCTGCCTCCAGGTGTCCATTTGCTGGCATGCATCTTCCCCAGGGCCACGTACTCTTGCTCTACCTCTCATTTTTAGTGCAGCGAGAAAGTTGACTATGAATGTTGTGTAATTTTAAAAATTGTGCTACAAATAATGAAAAGAAAATTTCAATCTGAAAATATAAATTACATAGCTTTAGATAACATTATTATAGATAATATTAAAATAGGTAATAATATATAAAATAGATAATATTAAGAGAGAATGATAGAGAAAGTAGTCTCAAATGCTGGAAATAGTTAGAAAATCATGAGATCCCGTGAATTTTGATGTTATACCCTTAAAAATATATCCCTGTATCCACTTTGTTGAATAATAATAAGAGTAACAGTAGTTACCACTAATATAGAGCTTTAAGAACTGCAAATCATTTCATATTATCTTATTGATCCTTATAACAACCCCATAAGATATATGCTATTATTAACATTTTTAGAAGAAAAAACTGAGTTGAGTGAGGTTGACTTGCTTAGAGTCACACAACTAGTGTCTGAAATGGGATTTGAATATAGGTTTCATAATTTTCATAATAAGTATATGAATTTTGTGACAACCTTTATTATATTTATATTTTAGCATTAAATGTACTCTGCTTTTTTTTAACATGTTATTTTTTTCAAGTAACAAACATTTTCTTTTCTTTTTCCAAATTTTCCCTTCCTCTTGAGGAAAAAGGAAAAAAGAAAAAGAAAACCCTTGTAACAAATAAGTATCATCCAATAAAACAAAATCCCGTGTTGACCATGTCCAGAAATGTGTGTCTCATTCTGTATGTTGAGTCCATCACTTCTCTCTCAGATGTGGGTAACTTTCAAGAGACTAGTTCTGAGATACTTTTAAGTCATTTCCCTAAGCACTTTTAATGCTATAGATGTAAAACCCATTTTAGCATTTCCTTTTGCATACCTGAATCTTGCATCATCTCTGAAAAAGTATTTACCACATATTTGCAAGGCATATTTGGAGATTCAGCCAATAAATGTCATAATATACTTTGGTTTTGGAAGGAACTAGGGGAAGTTATGCTTAACCTTTTCAGAGAGGTGCAACCTGGGCTTTCCCCATTTCAAAGCAAAAGCAGATGTAGACCAAGGGTGTGGATTAATGTGTATATTTTAAAGTTTACCTCATTTTTTAAGTTTTGCAGATGACCATTTTGATTTAAATATCATCCACTGGAAACAGCCTGCTTCTGGTAAATAGTTTATTATTATCAGGTGATTTCCATCACTTTGCTCATTCAGTTATAGATTATTTCTTAAAAACAACAACAGTTGTGAGATGAGGAGTACATTTGATTAAATGTGTTCATTGGGGGAAATATGCCAAGAAGGCATTAGAATTTATACTTTCTGCCAGAAAGACCATTAGGCTGGTAGTAAGTACAGTGGGAGCTGACTAAATAGAACTTGGGGTGGGACACTGGAGAAGAAAAAAAGTGTTTTATTAGAGTCTTGGCCAAGAGACCTTCTTGATTAGGGGTTAGAGAGTTGGTCTCTGAAATTAGGATGACCTGGATTCAAGCCTTTGCCCATGTTACATATAGGCAGAGTGACCCTGAGCTAATCACTTTATTACAGGGCAAAAACTATATATATATTCATATATATATATATATGTCTGTAGGATGTTTATGCTTCTCTCATGTGTCAACTCTTTGTTGTCTGAAGTGTAACCTCATCACTCACTTAAAATTATTTCAAAATGATTAGAATTAAAATTTATCAGTGATCTCATTTGCAAGGTCTGGTGGCTCTTCTCAAGTACATTTGACATTGTTGACACCTTTTCTTCCTGGATACTCTGAACTCTAGACTTTTAGGACACTACACTCTCCAGGTTTTTCTCTCATTGCCTGACTTCTTTGCTGATTGTCAGCTTCCTTAAACAGTCCCATGACTTCAGGTGTTCCCTAATGCTTTGTTCAACTCTCCATGCTTTTCTTTCTTTTCTCAGGAATCTCATTAGTTCTTATGGAGCTAAGCTTTATATCCAACCTTTGAGCCTCAATGACCAGTTACCACCTGAACATTAAAAAAAAAAAAAAAAATCTCAAAACTCATTGTGTCTTCAGGCCATCTTTCCAGTTTTTATTTTACATTGCCTCCTTTCCTGTCCTCTACAGTTGAACCAAACTTTCTGTTTCTCACCCCTGACAGAACCTCTGATCTCTAGGCCATTTAACTTCCTTGAGTCTTGATTTCCTTATTAATAAAAAAAGACAGGATTATCCTAAATGAGGCTACCTTCAGTTCTGATCTCTAGGTGGTCATCACCCGTGCCCATAATATCACTTCCTCCTCAGCCCCACTTCATGGATTCAAACACCATCAGCAAACTTTTCTTGATTCCCACCAAAATGCTTAGTACCTGCCTTCATAAACCACCCTGTCTTTGACTATCTTTCCAAGTTCTTCTCATAGATATTTCCTATACTAGTGAAATAAGGTTTTCAGACCCAAAGAAATGTAGTTGTATTATATCTTAGAGACTCTGAGGAATATTTTTTCCTAGGACTTGAATTATAGGTCCTGTGTGAAAGAAGAAAACTATATATATATATATATATATACATATATATATATATGTATATATATATATCCTTTCAAGCTTTTTATCTGTGTGATCTTAAGCAAGTCATTTAACTTCCTTGAGTCTTGATTTCCTTATTTATAAAAAAAGACAGGATTATCCTAGATGAGGCTACCTTCAGTTCTGACTGATTCTTTGTGATAGGAAAAAGTTATTATTTTGGGTCAGCATTTTGTCTTTTCTTCTTAATCAGATGGATCATAGAATCATAGGAATAATCCCAACTAACTGACTGACTGATTTTACATACAAAGAAACTGAGGTCCAGAAAGTTTATTTTTGTTATTATTCTAATTCATAAATTTAATTCTGTTTTTATTTATAAGTTATTATTTTTAACTAGATCACTCTGATAGTGAGTAGTGGAACCAAGGACTTGTACCTGCTACTATACCAGATTTTCTTTTATTCATGTTTAATAATTGTACATATCAAAAATGGACAAGGTCAAAATAAGATTTTTTTATGGAGCCTTTATTAATGGTGGTAGGTGGTTGGGATGTGGGAGTTGTTTTTTCTCATTTACCATGATTAAAAAGTAGTTTTCCTCTGCTATTATCAAACCTGGAGTCAAGAATAGTACTCTACCAGGAAGAAAGGGCATGAGCCATAACTCAGTAATCTGGAAGCGAAGATGGGAGTGGAATTGGTAGTTAGGGTTTCGTTTATTGGATCGAGGCTATTTCTACTAGTATTATGTCTAATCTTGGAACTAAGAAGTCCTGAAAACAGGAATTTGATGGAAGATTTACCCAGGTTGTAAGGTCTAAACAGGAAAAAATAAACCAGCCTAAAGGTGTTCTGGGATAGATCTTAGATGTCCGTTGAGAGTAACTGAATATACCTATGTATAATGAGTACCTGGCACATAGCAGGTGCTTACTATAGGACTGATTGACTATTGATCATGTGTCTTCTATAGCCCACTGGTTCCTACAAAAGCTTCTTCTCTGTCCTCATACAAACCAGGTTCTGGGTGATCCCCACCCTAATGAGAGAGCTATTTTTCCAACTCCCTAACTCATCACACACACACTGGAATTATTCCAGGAAAATTTCCTTAAATAAAGCACAATTCCATGGATGCCCACTACAGTAGTATACACAGGACCAGTATTATAACCATCTTCTGAATTTACTTTAGACAAAATATCCAAGACACAAGGGATTGGCAAGAAAGCTCCCAAGGCTGGGTTATAGAAAGTTTCTTTCTTTTTCTTTTCTTTTTTTTTTTTTTTTTTTTGGCCAGGATATTTTATTTTACCAATTACATATAATAACAATTTTCCATATGATTTTTCTGAAATTATAGGATCCAAATTATCACCCTTCCTTTCCTTCCCCCCTCCCAGAGCTGGCAAACAATTTGATCTAGGTTATATACATGGATGATCATGCAAAAAATGTTTCCATTTTGTTCATTTTTGTAAATGAATACTCATATAAAACCCCAACCTCCTAATAAAAACCCAAATAAACTAAAGTGAAACGTTGTATACTTTGATCTACATCTGACTCCAACAGTTCTTTCTCTGGAAGTGGATAACATTCTTTGTCATGAGTCCCCCTGAATTGTCATGGATCATTGTATTGCTGACAGTAGCTAAGTCTTTCACAGTTGATCACCCCACAGTTTTGCTGTTACTGGGGCACAGAAGTTTTCAGGATGACTCAGCACATGATTGTTATGGTCTTTGTGGAAACCCAGAGGAGAAAAGCTTTGGTACCCAGAGAGGTTAGAGTGTCCCTCATCAGAAAAACCAGTCACCTGAATCAGGCTCTTCCATATCCATGGCCGTAGACCCAAAGTTGAGGGAGGACACTGTAAATCCTCTAAAGCCTGGAATTGTAGGAGAAAGATACATCTCCTGCTTTGTAATTGTACCTGCCAGAACATTGCACGAACAGGCCAGGATCTCTAGCTTGTCAAGCCAAGGGAAGTTTCTAGAAAGGCCTGAAAACCCAAGGGAAGATGTTTGTATGGGTGTGTGCTTAGTGAATAAATTTGGAGTTAGAAAGACTGGTTTGAATTCTTCCTCAGATATTCAATAGTTCATTAATCACCAATTAATTAATTATATATTAATTTATAGTTTCATCCATCCATTTAGTTTTATTTATATGTTTATATTATTAATTATAATTAATTTAAATAATTAACTATTAGTAATGTGACCATCGGCAAGCCACTTACCTTGCTATGTCTCAGTTTCCTAATCTGTAAAATGAGTGTAATAATATTAATCGCCTACCATATAGGGTTATTGTGAGGATCAAGTGAAATAACATTTTTATTTTGCAAATCTTAAAGTGCTATATAAATGTTTATCATATTATCATCATCATTATTATCATCACATTAGGACTGTTGGTGGTAAAGAAGGTCAAATTGAACAAGAGAGGAGAGAACTCAAAACCCAATTACCTCTGGGCCTGCATGTAAAATCAGGATTAACAGATGAGTTATCTATGACCCTTTTAAACTTCTTTTCTTATTCTTATTTTTGTTGTTGTTCAGCTGTGTCTGACTCTTCATGCCCACCCCATGGATTATACTGTCCATGAGTTTTTTTGGGAAAAATATTGTAGTGGCTTGTCATTTTCTTCTCCAGTGGATTAAGGTAAAGGTAAAAGATGTGGGGTGTCACATCTAGTAAGTGATTGAAGCCAGATTTGAACTTGGATTTTCCTGACTTAAGACCCAGTACTCTGAGCCACCTAGCTGCCTCCTAGCTAATTTTTGTTGTTCAGTCATGCAGTTGGAAGTCTGAGTCTGGACCATACTGTTTCATGAAATCTAGCATGGAGAAAGAGAGGAACTGTTGATCCACAGTATCACATGCTACAGAGGTTCAAGAAGGATGAAGTTTTGGGAAAAGGCCATTAGAGTTTGCAAATAAAGGATTGCTGGTAAGGGCAGCTTCAGTTGGATGATGAGATCAGAAGCTAGACTGTAGAGGCTTTGGAAGCAAGGGTGGAAAGTGGAGGCATAAGTGGAAAAGACCCTCAAAGAGTTTAGTAAAGAAAGGCAAAAGAGATACTGGATTATCACCTGATATTCAGTGGGGGTGATTGAATCAAGAAAGTTTATTCAAAGATGGTGGAGACAAGAGCATCTTTGTAGGCAATAGGAAAGGAAGGCGCCAATAGATGGAGATTGAAGGGGAGATTGAAGAGAATGGGACTTGTAGTGTGGAATCTTGGACTAGAAAAGACATGAGGAAATGGGACCAATTAGAGGATCTTGCCTTGGCAAACACAAGAGCCATCTCTTCATCAGAGGCAGGCATGAAGGAGGAGATAGTGGGGGAAGACAGGAGTGATGAAAGTGAGGAGGAAGGGAGAAGAGGGAGCTCTTGTCAAATTGCCTCATTTTAGTTTTTTGGGAAAAGGAACTCAGGAAATTTACTAAAGGGTGGAAAACTGATGAAATCACTAATTTTTCAAAACTCTTTTATATGACTTTATTTTTTAGAACTTCCCTCCAGATTTCTCTTCTCTTTTGAAGGTAACTTTCAGCTCTCTTGAAGTTTCCTCATAGATCCTATTCTCTATCAGAAGTTATATTTCTATTGTTTTTCTTTCTATTTTCCTCTCCACGTTTTCTGTTTTCCCTTTTTTATGGAGCATTTCACATCTTTCTTCCCCAACCCAACCCTTATCAATAATTTTGATTTGTCTCTTGTGTGATGACCTGAGTCCTAAATTCAAATTGTAAACCATCCCTGACAGGAATTCAGAGTGCTTTCTTTATGAAAATATTTAGAATCTTCTTTTCAGGGCATCATGACATCAGACTCCTTCTGTTAACTTCATGCTTCTGTGACTGCATTCCCAGATTATGGTTACTTCACATTTGATGTGGCATTGGCCTTATTTTACAGATGAAGAAACTGGTGTTTCAAAAAAGAAGTTAAAGTGACTTGTCATACCATAAAGTCAGAGATGATTCATGAACGAAGATCTAAGCCCTTGGCCTTCTTCTCACAATTTAAAACTCTTTGAAAGAGGAATGCAGATCATCAGATTATACGAACACCTTCCTTTCATACTGGTATCCTCCTTCAACAACAGCATGAATTCTTTCTCATTGGAGGAAAAAAAAGAAATAAATGTCAAAGACCAAATGAAGAAATCAGATGTATGTAATATTACAGCCAAGTCCTAGAGCAGCAGGTCCCTCTTGGATGCGATTAGATGTTTGGTCCATCAGTTTCTTTATTGGCCACAGGAATATATATTCTTTTTGAAACTGTCATTGTAAAAATGAAGCTGTCATTGTAAAACTTAAGATTCTGACAGTAAGAGCTGCCCTTCATTGTGTGAAGCTTGCTGGATTTCCCATAAAAACTGAAAATATAAACTTCTCATGCGGAGAGATGTATGGCAAGGGACATGACATAAATTTTTTAAAGAAAAAGAAAAGGGTTTTGATAATGTATGTGTATGAGTTCCACTGTGTCACATTTTTTCTGCTCAGTGCGCAAAAAAGGTCTGGGTAATATTTTGGAAAAGACTTCTACAGTATTTTATAAAAATTGTGAGTATATATTTTACATATTGCTTTTGAAAGTAAATTTATGATTCTACTAATACAAGTCAATTTTAATCAAATCCTAATTTCATATATATGTATATGTATATATATATACATATATGTGTGTTTGTATATAATGGCAAAGTTGTTTCTTTTTAAGTGACATGCTGGGAATTCTCTTAGTAAAAACCACAAACTGATACTTTTTCCCCTTGAAACAAGTAAACAAATTACACTTAAGATCTGCCACAGAAAAAAAGCTTTATATTATATATATATTTTTAAGTTTGGGGGGGTAGAAAGGAGTATTTTACTTAGCATTTAAAAGTATAGTACTCATATATTTTCTTGAGTTTAAATTGGTTCCTGGTATGTTTTGGAAAATAACCATCATTCTTTCAGGTGACAATAAAATGCCCCAACAAAACAAAAAACAATTACAAAAATTCAACCTTCTCCTCAACTGTTTACATGAGTTTTCTGTTATGTTTGAGGTGACATTGTCCTGATTCAAAGAATAGCTATTCTTATCATTTTGATTCTGGGATAACACTAGAACCTAGCTGACAGTTTTTTTACATTGAGCACTTTATGATTTCAAAGACCAACCTGCCTATGTTTTGAGAAGCTTATCATAAGGCTTGTAGATAGTGAATTTCTGAGCCACAGTGATTCTCCAAGAGTATCTGTAAACTTAAGAGAGGGGTTGTGATCTACATTAGAGAAACCATTACTCACACTGATGAAATTAGAGCCTCTGTTATCCACTATGCAGTCCTGGACTAGTCACAACCTCTTTGAGCCTCAGTTTCCTCACCTTTAAAAGGAAGGGGGCAGCTGGGTAGCTCAGTGGAGTGAGAGTCAGGCCTAGAGACAGGAGGTCCTAGGTTCAAACCCGGCCTCAGCCACTACCCAGCTGTGTGACCCTGGGCAAGTCACTTGACCCCCATTGCCCACCCTTACCAATCTTCCACCTATGAGACAATACACCGAAGTACAAGGGTTTAAAAAAAAAAAAAAAAAAAAAAAAAAAAAAAAAAAAAAAAAAAGGAAGGGATTAAGGGGCAGCTGGGTGGCTGGGTTCAAATTTGGCCTTAGATATTTCCTAGTTATGTGATCCTGGGCAAGTCGCTTAAGCCCAATTACCTAGCCTTAATGGCCCTTCTGCCTTGGAGATTATACTTAGTATTAATTCTAAGACATAAGGTAAAGGTTTGAAAATAGAAAATAAAATGCAGGGATTGATTTCAGTGACTTCTGACATCTTCCATTTCTAAAAATACGATCTCAGAGGCCTTGAAGTAAGCTCACTTTATGGTTAATAGAACCCACAACTTTGTAGGGTAGATAATATATTGTATTAAACCTGCTTTACAAAAATGGGGCCACACAGAGCCAGAGAAGTTGTGTGGATATGAATTCCTGGGAAGCAGAGCCTGGTTTTCACTTTATCCTTTTATCTCCAGTGCTTAGCACAGTACCTTGCACACAGTAGGCGCATAATTGATGCCATTGTAGTGAATTGGATTGGGTTGAATTAAGTGACTTGCCAATTGTTCAGAAAGCTATTAAATTGCCAGTTTTGGAATTCTAACCCAATCCTTCAGACTCCAAGGCCGGTGCTAACTCATTGAGCATCTTCACTGTTCAAGGAAACCTGCCCCATGTTGTGGTGGCTACTTAGAAACTTCCCACTTGATCTTTTCTTTACAATTTATGACACATGGAAAAGTTCATGAATGATATTAAAGCAGCATAGAGTCTGTGCCAAGTGAGTGTAAGAAATAGTGGTGCACATTATGAGTATTGCTCTCTTCATTATCTTCCTGGCTAGAGGAAGGTTTATTAAATATATTGTTTTACATCTAGTAAAACCAACTAGTTTTTCTCTTAATAAGAGTTGTAGTAAAGAACAGCTCTTAGAAAAATTTACTATCCAAACCTTTATCTTTTAGGGAAATTTCACTTCATGTACTCTGTTCCCCAAAAGGTGGGTGTAAGTTGTTATTGTAAATTGAACTCTATTTTCCATTTGTCTTTCTTAGATACTTTCTTAGATACTTCAATTGATATTCAGTCTGCAGTTTCTAACAGTCAGACTTGTGTGTGTGTGTGTGTGTGTGTGTGTGTGTGTGTGTGTGTGTTTGCCCCAAAGCCACTCTGTCATCTGTTAAATTATCTTTAAACAAATATGTAATGCACTCCAGGAACCTAATACTTAAAGGGAACATATAGCAAATAATCCTTTTGTAATGTAAAATACAACCATCCCTTTTAACTTTTTCTAATCCTCACTCTTCTCATACCCCTACTAATAAGTTCTCTTAAAATGGGAGTCAACCATAATATTGAAGTATGGTTATGACTTTGTCAAATAGATGTCTTTCTAAGATTACTTAGAATTTAATTTTTAAAAAGTACTTTCCTATCTACTAGTGATAAACAACAATAAGTGGAATGAAACATAGTAGAGGGACATTTGTTCTGTCCTCTTCCCCATCGGGATCCTGTCTCTCAATATTCTCTTGGTTAGGGCAGGAACTAGAATGATCTATTGGGTATGAGGGAATAGATAATAGAAAGAAAAGCTTTTGTAAACCAGATTTTTAGGCCCCAACGAATTGTTTTTTAAGGACTAGAGATGATGTTAATATTATAAGAAGCATGTTTTTTTTTTGTTTTTTTTTTAAATTTAGAACCCAAGCCCTTGTATACAGTGCCCTTTTATGCAGAGACAGGGCAACTGGGCAGCATCTCCTGAAGACTTTTATTCCTGTTAACTACACAGCACAGAAGCCTCTTCTGCTTCCTTGGTCCTTCTTCCATAGTTTTTTTTTTTTTTTTTAAATTTTAAACCCTTAACTTCTGTGTATTGACTTATAGGTGGAAGAGTGGTAAGGGTGGGCAATGGGGGTCAAGTGACTTGCCCAGTGTCACACAGCTGGGAAGTGGCTGAGGCCGGATTTGAACCTAAGACCTCCCCTCTCGAGGCCTGGCTCTCAATCCACTGAGCTACCCAGCTGCCCCCTTTCCATAGTCTTTTGGAAGGAAATATTTTTAAAACATTGATTCTACCATTTCCTTCCTGTGTGACCTGAGGCAAGTCAACTCACTTATCTAGATTTCATTTTCCTCATCTGTTAACATAGAGGGTTTGGTCTAAATTTATTTCAGAGGTTTCTTCTAACTTTAATCCTTTGGTTCTAGGTGGATATATGTCAGTCTTTTAGGGCTTAACATTAGGGGATCTAGAAATACAGCTTTTGATATTATTTTCAAAGGCTGGAGGTATTTGAAGGTATCGCAAAAGCTCTGTTTTAAGGGAAGATACACATCCAATTCATAGGATTTACCATAATCATACCAAGAAGTCTGGGTGGAGCCATATTAGGACTTTACTCCAAATATACTTTTTCAGTCAAAAATCAAGCCCTCTTGAGTTTTCCCCAACAAATTCTATGCTTTCACATACTTTTATTTTCTGTCATACCATTTACCTATAGTAGCTTCTGGAAAAAAAAAAGTAGTGATTAATCCCTTGGAAAAAATAGTTCTGTCATAAATTACATTTTATTTGAATCAACAGCCTTTGGTAATTTTTTATCTAATGTGCAGAAGAATTAGTCATTTATCTAGGAAATAGTTAATTACCAGAATCCTTTGCAAACTAGGCTAAGAGAGGGTTTCTTGGTTTTGCCCAGAGAGTTATATTTCTAAAGTTTGTGCTGCCTCATTATTAGTCATTTTGAAACCAATGCTGGCAAAAAGGCCAACAATTATGAAAGTACTGTTTACTTCACCTAACAAGTTTAAATTTTTTTGAGGTGAAAAATTCACACACTGACTCAAAGGCATTTAGGCTTTATCATGACAAACAGAACCTTCATTCATTTACTCTTAAGCCTTAAATAATGGACATTTTTGAAGGTCAGAGCTGGAGAGGTGTGAAACTGCTAAGACTACCTAAAGGTCTCCCCCTCAGATGTTATCTAGAATCTCCAGACAAAATTTAAAAAAAAAAACCCAAACTTTAGAAATCCCTTTGAAAAGACTCTTTGTTGAAGGTATGGCTATAAATCAATACAGCAGTTTTTACTTTTTTATTTTTTTTTTTTAACCCATTGTACTGGATCTTATATCTTCAATAAGTTTTGGCCTTTTTTTTTTTTTTGGTCACATAGAGAGTATATTTGTTTATTCCAAAAATCATCATTCAAAATATTTTTGATGCTTTTCCTTTGGAGTCTATGTTACATTCTTTTGAATGCTGGCAAGTCTGCCTTTTTTGGGTGGTGGATTTATTTGTTTATGCTTGGAGAAGAAGGTAGGTAATTAAGCTGGACTTTTTTGCACATAGAAGCTAATTATAAAGCAATGAGGAGTGTGAGTGTGTGTGTTTGTGTTTGTGTGTGTATTAATGTGTGAGAGATAAACTGGTTTTGAAGGCAATTCCCAGAGAATTGTTCCAAAAAAATGTTTTGAACTGAGGCAATAAATATCAGAGCCTCCTAAGGTGAATTAAAAACAAAACAAAAGAAAACACTTGGAATGATTTTTGAGCAAACCTGGGTCCCTACTCTCTGCCTACTTATTATTACTCTTGACATGTTGTTTGTTTAAAACAAATTCTTATAAAGTCTCATTTCTTGATAGTCCTACTAGCTCAGTTAAATATAACCATGAATTGGAGGTGGGAACCAAAGCCCAGCCTAAGGGCAGTGACATTTTTGCTATCCCTTGGGAGTGTATAATTTAAATAAGAGTTAGACTTAACAATGAAATGCCTTACTACCAAATTTAGAGAAGTATGTGTTAGATATTTATTGTTATGTTAAATGTTTATTGACTGACTAACTAGATATGAAAACTCAAAGATGCTTTTATATTATTTGGGATAATCGAGTTAATAAATGTTTGTTGATTGATTGATGAATTGGCAAATGTGGAAAAAGATCCAGGTATAATTCTACCCAGGTGTAGAGTTCCATATACTTTTCTAAGAAATTCTAAGATGCTATATTTTCATTTACATACTTTAAACCTATAGAAACTGTAGTTTGGGTTGAAGGGGAAAAAACCAAACAATTTAAACTCTTGAACTGAGTTTTTTTTCTTCTTATTAGGAGTTCCAGGCCAGAAACAATTTTTAGAATAACACTTTAATTTCATACTCTTTCCATTCATTTTAGTTTTTTTCCTTATCTATTTGGCAGAACTTAAAAAAAAAAGTTGTTTCATTTTTGATTAACTTCTTAAGTTTTCCTTTTTTTTACCAGTGTAAACTTTTGTGGAAATGTTTTATTTTTCATCTAGTATTTTCCTATTTAGTTAAAACATAGAGACAACTTTAATTTTGTTTTTTTTTGTTTTTAAATCAAATTGCATTGCATCATTTTGTGTTGAGCCTACCTAATATCTGCTAAGGTTCCTAATTTGCAGTAATATTTGCCAATTTTTTTTTGTTAGTCAAAATAGGAATTGATAGCTAAAACAAAACAGAGAATTTTTTTAAATTATTTTTTTTAAACTCTTACCTTCGGTCTTGGAGTCAATACCGTGTATTGGCCTTGGAGCCAATACAGAGAATTTTAAGGAGCTTATTTTCCCTTCTGGGAAGAGAATCTGTAAGTGTATGTATATACATAATGTGTATCCCAAATAAATAGTACATAAATACATGTTCATTAAATACAAGGTAGAGAAGAAAAGTAATGGCATTTAGGGACATCAGGGAAATTAGTGCTTGAGCTATTTTAAATGAAGAGAAGGATTCTGTGGTGTATAGGGGAGGAAGGAGAATATTCCAGGCATTAGGAATGGAAGTACCACAGCATAGAGTTGAGAGGTAGAATGCCTGTATGAGGAACATAGAAAAGGTCAGATGGGCTGTAATGTAGAGTATTCGAAGAATGGGGCAGGGGTGGGGGAGGAAGCAGTAATATAAAATAAATATAAGTATTCTACAAAGGTAGGTTGAGGCCAGTTTCTGAAGGATTTTAAATACTAGACAAAAGAGTTGCTATTTTATTTTAGAGGCACCGAGTACCACTGGAGTTTGACATGGCCAGATCAGCATTTAATTTTTTTATTCCAAATGTCTACAAATCCAAATGAAATTAGTATTTCCATATATAAAGAAAAAGAAAGTATTATACAAATGAAATCTTAAATCTTCTATATGTTTAACTTGCTTTTCTTCATATCTACATAATAAATCCTATCCACTAGTGTTATAACCTCTCCCCACACAAGATAACATCATGGAGGCCAGCATGTTCATATAAATTGTCTTTTTTTGGGGGGGGGGAATTTTTTTTTGGTGTTTTTTTCTTTCTGTTCACTTTCTGGAGGTCACAGTCTCAGTTTATTCTTCTAGGATTAGTTCTGTGGCTGTGTACAATATTCTCCTGATTTTACTCACTTCAGTATTCATTATCTTGTATAGTTCTTTCAAGGTTTAAAAAAATCCTTTTGTTCATTGTTTCTTATTTGCAATAGTATTCTTTTTTTTTTTTTTTTTTTTTTTTTTTTTTTTTTTTACATTTTTAAACCCTTAACTTCTGTGTATTGGTTCCAAGGCGGAAGAGTGGTAAGGGTGGGCAATGGGGGTCAAGTGACTTGCCCAGGGTCACACAGCTGGGAAGTGTCTGAGGCTGGATTTGAACCTA